>NC_041384.1:243189323-243211090 GCF_002162155.2 Triticum dicoccoides | reverse complement strand
CAAGGGGGGGGGGGCAAGTAGGAGGAATCCTACTTGGGGTCCTCCCAATTCGGCCTCTCCCTTTTCCTATTCCTATTTGGAGTAGGAATGGAAGAGGGGGAAGGGAGAATCCTATTCCCTTTTTCCTTTCCTCCTTCCCCTTTTCTACTCCAATTTGGCCAGACCATATGGGGGGGCGCACCAGCCCCTTAGGGGCTGGTCTGTCCCTCTCTTGGCCCATTAGGCCAATATAGTTTTCCCGGAACCCCTTCCGGTGACCCGATACATAGCCGGTACCCCCGGAACACTTCCGGTGTCCGAATACTATAGTCCTATATATGAATATTTACATCTCGACCATTTTGAGACTCCTCATCATGTCCGTGATCTCATCCGGGATTGTGAACAACATTCGGTCACCAAATCAAATAACTCATATAATAGAAAATCGTTATCGAACGTTAAGCGTGCGGACCCTATGGGTTCGAGAACTATGTAGACATGACCGAGACACCTCTCCTGTCAATAACCAACAACGGAACCTGGATCGATGCTAATATTGGTTCCCACATATTCTATGAAGATCTTTATCGGTCGTACCGTGATGACAACATACGTTATCCCCTTTGTCATCGGTATGTTACATTCTCGAGATTCGATCGTCGGTATCCACATACCTAGTTCAATCTCATTACCGGCAAGTCTCTTTACTCGTTCCTTAATACACCTTTCCGCAACTAACTCATTAGTCACATTGCTTGCAAGGCTTATTATGATGTGCATTACCGAGAGGGCCCAGAGATACCTCTCTGATACTTAGAGTGACAAATCCTAATCTTGATCTATGCCAACCCAACAAACACCTTCAAAAATACCTGTAGAGCATCTTTATAATCACCCAGTTACGTTGTGATGCTTGATAGCACACAAGGTATTCCTCCCATATCCGGGAGTTGCATAATCTCATAGTCAAAGGAGTATGTATATGACATGAAGAAAGCAATAGCAATAAAACTTAACGATCATTATGCTAAGCTAACGGATGGGTCTTGTCCATCACATCATTCTCTAATGATGTGATCTCGTTCATCAAATGACAACACATGTCTATGGTTAGTAAACTTTAACCATCTTTAATCAATGAGCTATCCAAGTAGAGGCTCACTAGGGACACAATGTTTTGTCTATGTATTCACACATGTATCAAGTTTCCGGTTAATACAATTCTAGCATGAATAATAAACATTTATCATGATATAAAGAAATATAAAATAACAAATTTATTATTGCCTCTACTTCAGATGCAACCTCAATTCCATTTTTTGTAGTTTTCTTTTATAAACCAAACTTATGATAAAACAAGAAACCAAAAAATTCAATTGCAAGATCTAAAGATATACCTTCATGCACTCTCCTCCCCGGCAATGGCGCCAGAAAAGAGCTTGATGTCTACTACGCAACTTTATTCTTGTAGACTCATGTTGGGCCTCCAAGCGCAGAGTTTTGCAGGACAGTAGCAATTTCCCTCAAGTGGATGACCTAATGTTTATCAATCCATGGGTGGCGTAGGATGAAGATGGTCTCTCTCAAACAACCCTGCAACGAAATAAAAGAAACATCGTGTGTCCCCAACACACCTAATACAATGGAAAATTGTATAGGTGCACTAGTTCGGCGAAGAGATGGTGATAAAAGTGTAATATGGATGGTAGAAATATATTTTTATAATCTGAATAAATAAAAACCTCAAGGTAGCAAATAGTAAACGGGCACAAAAATAGTATTGCAATGCTTGAAAATGAGGCCTAGGGTCCGTACTTTCGCTAGTGCAATCTCTCAACAGTGCTAATATAATTGGATCATATAACCACCCCTCAAAGTGCGACGAAGAATCACTCCAAAGTTCCTATCTAGCGGAGAACATAAGAAGAAAACGTTTGTAGGGTATGAAACCACCTCGAAGCTATTCTTTTCAATCGATCTATCCAAGAGTTCGTACTAAAATAACACCAAATAATTTTAGATTCATATTACTCAATCCAACACAAAGAACCTCAAAGAGTGCCTCAAGATTTCTACCGGAGAAACAAAAGATGAGAACGTGCATCAACCCCTATGCATAGATTACCCCAACGTCACCGTGGGAATCCGTGAGTTGAATGCCAAAACACATATCAAGTGAATCAATATGATACCCCATTGTCACCACGAGTATTCATATGCAAGACATATATCAAGTGCTCTCAAATCCATAAAAGTATTCCGATAACAACGAAATCTCAAAGGGAAAAACTCAAGTCATCACAATAAGATAGAGAGGGGAGAACACCATATGATCCGACTATATTAACAAAGCCCGGGATACATCAGGATCATGACATCTGAAGAACACGAGAGAGAGAGAGAGATTAAACACATAGCTACTGGTACAAACCCTCAGCCCCGAGGGTGGACTACTCCCTCCTTATCGTGGTGGCCGCCAGGATGATGAAGATGGCCACCGGAGATGATTCCTCCTCCGGCAGGGTGCCGGAATGGGGTCTAGATTGGTTTTCGGTGGCTACAGAGGCTTGCGGCGGTGGAACTTCTGATCTAGGTTAACCCCGAGGGTTTTTGGAATATTTGGAATTTTATAGGGCAAAGAGGGGGTGCGAGAGGCCACTGAGGTGGGCACAACCCACCTGGGCGTGCCTGGCCCTTGGGGCACCCCACAAGTGCCGCTCTTCCCACTGGCGGTCTGCTGGTCCATAAAAAATGCACAAAAGTTTCGCGGTGTTTGGACTCCATTTGATATTGATTTCCTGCGATGTAAAAAACAAGCAAAAAAACTACTACTGGCACTGGGCACTGGGTCAATAGGTTAGTCCGAAAAAATGATATAAAGTTGCTATAAAATGACTGTAAAACATCCAAGAATGATAATATAACAGCATGAATACTTCATAAATTATAGATACATTGGAGATGTATCACTACCTACCACATTCATCATATAATCTTTGCTTTTGTAGCATGGATGTTTAGACTTGAGTGATTCAAGGCAATAGTCTATAATTTGACATGAAAATATCAATACTCAAGTATACCAACAAGCAACCATGTCTTTCAAAATATTAACACTAACTAAAGTTATCCCTAGCCCATTATGCTCAGTCATTGATCCATTCATGAAACACACTCAACATTAGCTACATCCAATGCACAAGTATGACAATACTGTTGTCTAATTGGTTCTTTATAAGAGAAGATGGAGACTCAAATATTTTTTTCATAAAAGTAAATAGAAAGTCCCTTCGCAGAGGAAGTAGAGATTTGCAGAGGTCCTAGAGCTCAAAGCATAAATTAGAGATAAAATTATTTTGAGAGGCATGCTTTTCCTGTCAACGAAAACGAACGATAATTCCCAATATCTTCCATGCTAGACAAATTATAGGTGACTCCCAAACATAAAGTAAATTTTATTTCCTTTCGACCATTCTTACACAATCCATGGCTAGCCGTATCCACGGGTGCCTTCCATATCAACACTTTCCAAGGAATTATTATTATTATTATTATTATTATTATTATTATTATTATTATTATTATTATTATTATTTTCATTTCGGGACTAGGCCTCCCTATTACCTGCCACACTCTCGTGCAATGATAAGGGAATAAACACTCATCGTGAGAATAACATAGCTAGCATGGAAAACACTGCCCACCCCCTACCGCTTCATGAGTAGTACGGGCACACAAAATGAAACTTCATTTTGAAAATAGAGTTGGCACATGCAAATTTACTTGGAACGACATGTAAATACCCCATATAGGTAGGTATGGTGGAATCATTTGGTACAACTTTAGGTTTAGGGAATTGGATGCAGAAGCAGTATTTCTGCTTAGTACAAGCGAAGGCTAGTAAATAGATTGAGAAGCGACAAACCAAAAAATGAGAACGGTCATAAACATGCATTGAACATAACTAACATTGAATAATGCACCGTAAGTAGGATGTAACTTTGTTGCATAACTATTGACTTTACGTGCATGCAAAGAGAATCACAAACCTTAACACAATTTTTTTACTAAAGCAAAATTACTCACTAGCATAACTCACATATTATCATCTTCATATCGCAAAACACATCGCAACAAATCAAGCATATCACATCCAATGATCTATATGAATTTTTTATTATATCTCTCTTGGATATTCGTCATATTGGGACCAAATTCATATCTTGTGCAAATTAGCATCACTATCCTCAACTCTCAAAAAGATATAAGTGAAGCATGAGAGTGCAAACATTTCTTCAAAATTTAATATTATCAACTCTCAAAATAATATAAGTGAGGCATGAGAGTGTATTTCTTTAAAATATAACCACCGCCATGCTCAAAAAGATATAAGTCAAGTACTAGAGCAACTGCCTAGCTCAAAAGATTTAAGTGAAGCACATAGAGGATTCTAACAAATCATGATAAGCGTGTGGCTCTCTCAAACAAGTGTGTTCAGTAAGGATGATTGTGAAAAAGTAAAAAGAAAACAAATCAAAGACTCGTATAATACACGATGCTCCAAGCAAAACTCATTATATGCGACGGATAAAAATATAGCTCCAAGTAAAATTACCGATAGTTGGTAGAAGAAAGAGGGGATGCCTTCCAGGGCATCCCTGAGCTTAGTTGCTTAGGAGTGCTTGAATATTACCTTGGGGTGCCTCGGGCATCCCCAATCTTAGGCTCTTGCCATTCCTTATTTCTTCATCCATCGTGATCTCATACAAAACATGGAAACTTCAATCACACAAAACTCAACAAAACCTTATGAGATCCGTCAGTATAATAAAGAAAATCACTACTTTAAGTACTGTGGCAAACCCATTCATATTTTATTTTCCATTATACCTACTGTATTCTAACTTCTCCATGGCTTATACCCCCCCCCCCAATACAATCCATAGTTTCATCAAAACAAGCGAAACAATGCATCAAAAATAGAATCTGTCATAAACAGAACAGTCCGTAGCAATTTGAATGTGGACCATACTTCTGTAACTCCAATTTTTTTGAAAAATCAAGACAACATGGGAAATTTGTATATAAATCATGTTTAAAAATTTCATAATTTTATCACACTCTAGAAAATTTTAACAATTCTGCTACTGGACGCAAAAGTTTCTGTTAATGCACATAATGAAAGCAACAATCACCCAAATCATCCCAAAGGCTTTGCTTGGCACAAACACTAATTTAAACACTAAAACACAATCATAACAGTAGCATAATTGTGCGCTTATTGGAAAACAACAAAGGATTTTTTAAAGGATAACTATTGGGTAGCCTCGCAACTAGCGCTATTGTTTTACGCCCCTAGCTAGGCATAATGCATAGTTTCAAGTGTTGTCATATTTGATTTTAGTTCCATAGGTAGCCCTCATGATTGATTCATATGGTGGCTTAATTTTCTTTCTGGGGAAGTGTTCCATACCCTTCTTTAATGGAAAATGAAATTTTATATTCCCTTCTTTCATGTCAATACGACACCTATAGTTTGTAAAAAAGGTCTACCAAGTATTATGGGGTAAGATGGATTGCATTCAGTATCAAGCACAATAAAGTCAATGGGCACATAATTCATATTTTCAAGAATAAGAACATCGTTAATTCTACCCAAAGGCTTTTTAATAGTAGAATCCGCCAAGTGCAAATTAAGAGAACATTCATCCAAATGGTAAAACCTAGCACATCACATAGAGATTTCAGAATTGTGGAGATACTAGCACCCAAATCACATAAAGCATTACACTCATAATATTTAATCTTGACTTGAATGGTGGGTTCCCATTCATCATATAATTTTCTAGGAATTGAAATCTCTAATTCTAACTTTTCTTATAAAGCTTTCATCATCGCTTCTATAATATGTTTAGTAAAAGCCTTATTTTGTTCATAAGCATTGGGTGAAATTAGCATGGATTGCAACAAAGAAATACATTCAATCAAAGAACAACTATCATAACTAAAGTCTTTGTAATACAAAAGAGGGGGCACATCATATTGGGGAATGTAGCATGCAATTCCAAAATTCCTATGATCACGCAAGATCTATCAAGGAGATGCATATCAATGAGAGGGGGAGAGTGTCTCCACGTACCCTCGTAGACCGAAAGCAGAAGCGTTAGGTTAATCTGGTTGATGTAGTCGAATGTCTTCACGATCCAACCGATCTTAGTACCAAATGTACGGCACCTCCAAGTTCAGCACACATTCATCTTGATGACGTGTCTTGAACTCTTGATCTAGCAGAGGGTCGAGGGAGAGTTCCGTCAGCACGATGGCCTAGTGACGGTGATGATGATGTGATCCACGCAGGGCTTCCCCTAAGCACTACGACACTCTGACCGGAGGAGTAAACTGGGGAGGGGGCACCGCACATGGCTAATTGAACTATTGGTGTGCCTTTGGGGTGGCCCCACCCTCGAATATAAAGGAGGATGCAGCCGACCAGGAGGGGGCGTGCTAAGGGGGGGAGTCCTAGCAGGACTACTAGTCCTAGTAGGATTCATCCCCCCTATTCCTTTTTTCCATTGGATGGAAAAGGAAGGAGAAGGAGAGGGAAGGGGGGCCGCGCCCCCTCCTCCTTGTCCTATTCGGACCCCCTAGGAGGGGGGTTCGTGCCACCCCCCGCGGGCTTCCCTCTCTCTCCCCTAGGCCCATGTAGGCCCAATACTTCCCCGTGGGGTTCCGGTAACCCCTCGGTACTCCGGTAAAATACCCGAACAACTCGAAACTATTCCGATGTCTGAATACTACCTTACAATATATGGATCTTTACTTCTTGACCATTTCGAGACTCCTTGTCATGTCCGTGATATCATCCGGGACTCCGAACGAACTTCGGTCACCAAAACACATAACTCATAATACAAATCGTCATCGAACATTAAGCGTGCGGACCCTACGGGTTCGAGAACTATGTAGACATGACCGAGACACATCTCCGGCTAATAACCAATAGCGAAACCTGGATGCTCATATTGGTTCCTACATATTCTACGAAGGTCTTTATCGGTCAAACCGTAATAACAATATACATTATTCCCTTTATCATCGGTATGTTACTTGCCTGAGATCCGATCGTCGGTATCATCATACCTAGTTCAATATCGTTACCAGAAAGTCTCTTCACTCGTTCCGTAATGCATCATACCGGAAAGGCTTATTGTGATGTGCATTACCGAGAGGGCCCAGAGATACCTCTCCGATACTCGGAGTGAAAAATCCTAATCTTGATCTATGTCAACCCAACAAACACATTCGGAGACACTTATAAGCATCTTTATAATCATCCAGTTACGTTGTGATGTTTGATAGCACACAAGGTGTTCCTCTGGTATTCAGGAGTTGCATAATCTCATAGTCAGGAATATGTATAAGTCATGAAGAAAGTAATATCAATAAAACTTAACAATCATTATGCTAATCTAAAGGATGGGTCTTGTCCATCACATCATTCTCTAATGATGTGATCCCATTTATCAAATGACAACACGTGTCTATGGTTAGGAAACTTAACCATATTTGATTAACGAGCTAGTTTAGTAGAGGCATACTAGGGACACTCTGTTTTGTCTATGTATTCACACATGTACTAAGTTTCTCGTTAATACAATTCTAGCATGAATAATAAACATTTATCATGATATAAGGAAATATAAATAACAACTTTATTATTGCCTCTAGGGCATATCTCCTTCAGTCTCCCACTTGCACATCACCCATGTAGTCTAACACCCATGGAGTCTTGTGCTGATCATGTTTTGCTCGTGAAAGAGGCTTAGTAAATGGGTCTGCAACATTCAGATCCATATGTATTTTGAAAATATCTATGTCTCCCTCCTTGACTTGATCGTGGATGGAATTGAAGCGTCTCTTGATGTGTTTGGTTCTCTTGTGAAATCTGGATTCCTTTTCCAAGGCAATTGCTCCAATATTGTCACAAAAGATTTTCATTAGACCCGATGCACTAGGTATTACACCTTGATCGGATATGAACTCCTTCATCTAGACTCCTTCATTTGCTGCTTCCGAAGAAAGTATGTACACCGCTTCACACGTAGATCCCGCCATGACGCTCTGCTTGGAACTGCACCAACTTACAGCTCCAGCATTCAATATAAATATGTATCCGGTTTCGACTTTGAGTCATCCTGATCAGTGTCAAAGCTTGCATCGACGTTTACCACAAGCTCTTTGTCACCTCCATAAAAGAGAAACATATCCTTAGTACTTTTTAGGTATTTCAGGATGTTCATGACCGCTGTCCAGTGATCCACTCCCGGATTACTTTGGTACCTCCCTGCTAAACTTATAGCAAGGTACACATCAGGTCTGGTACATAGCATTGCATACATGATAGAACCTATGGCCGAGGCATAGGGAACGACTTTCATTTTCTCTCTACATTCTGCAGTGGTCGGGCATTGTGTCTGATTCAACTTCACACCTTGTAACACAGGCAGGAACCCTTTCTTTGACTGAACCATTTTGAACTTCTTCAAAACTTTATCAAGGTATGTGCTTTGTGAAAGTCCAATTAAGCGTCTTGATCTATCTCTATAGATCTTGATGCCCAATATATAAGCAGCTTCACCGAGGTCGTTCACTGATAAATTCTTATTCAAGTATCCTATTATGCTATCCAAAAATTATGTATTATTTCCAATCAACAATATGTCCTCCACATATAATATTAGAAATGCTACATAGCTCCCATTCACTTTCTTGTAAATACAAGCTTCTCCAAAAGTCTATATATAAGCATATGCTTTTATCACACTATCAAAGCGTATATTCCAACTCTGAGAGGCTTGCACCAGTCCATAAATGGATCGCTGGAGCTTGCACACTTTGTTAGCACCTTTAGGATCGACAAAACCTTCTGGTTGCATCATATACAACTCTTCTTTAAGAAATCCATTAAGGAATGTAGTTTTGACATCCATTTGCCAAATTTCATAATCATAAAATGCGGCAATTGCTAACATGATTCAGACAGACTTAATCATCACTACGGGTGAAAAGGTCTCATCGTAGTCAACTCCTTGAACTTGTTGAAAACCTTTTGCAACAAGTCGAGCTTTGTAGATAGTAACATTACCATCGGCGTCAGTCTTCCTCTTGAAGATCCATTTATTCTCTATGGCTTGCCGATCATCGGGCAAGTCAAACAAAGTCCACACTTTGTTCTCATACATGGATCCCATCTCAGATTTCATGGCTTCAAGCCATTTCGCGGAATCTGGGCTCATCATCGCTTCCTCATAGTTAGTAGGTTCGTCATGGTCTAGTAACATGACTTCCAGAATAGGATTACCGTACCACTCTGGTGCGGACCGTACTCTGGTTGACCTACGAGGTTCGGTAGTAACTTGATCTGAAGTTTCATGATCATCATCATTAGCTTCCTCACTAATTGGTGTAGGAATCACTGGAACTGATTTCTGTGATGAAGTACTTTGCAATTCCTAAGAAGGTACAATTATCTCATCAAGTTCTACTTTCCTCCCACTCACTTCTTTTGAGAGAAACTCCTTCTCTAGAAAGGATCCATTCTTAGCAACAAATATCTTGCCTTCGGATCTATGATAGAAGGTGTACCCAACAGTTTCCTCTGGGTATCCTGACGCATTTCTTCGATTTGGGTTCGAGCTTATCAGGTTGAAGCTTTTTCACATAAGCATCGCAACCCCAAACTTTAAGAAACGGCAACTTAGGTTTCTTGCAAAACCATAGTTCATATTGTGTTGCCTCAGCGGATTTAGATTGTGCCCTATTTAACGTGAATGTAGCCATCTCTAAAGCATAACCCCAAAACGATAGTGGTAAATCAGTAAGAGGCATCATAGATCGTACGATATCTACTAAAGTACGGTTATGATGTTCAGACACACCGGTATGCTGTGGTGTTCTAGGTGGCGTGAGTTGCAAAACTATTCCACATTGTTACAAATGAAGACCAAACTCATAACTCAAATATTCACCTCCACGATCATAAAAACTTTATTTTTTGTTACGATGATTTTCCACTTCACTCTGAAATTCTTTGAACTTTTCAAATGTTTCGGACTTATGTTTCATTAAGAAGATATACCCATATCTGCTCAAATCATCTATGAAGATCAGAAAATAATGATACCCACCGCGAGCTTCAACACTCATTGGACGACGTACATCAGTATGTATTATTTCCAATAAGTTAGTGGCTCGCTCCATTGTTCCGGAGAACGGAGTCTTAGTCATCTTGCCCATGAGGCATTGTTTGCAAGCATCAAGTGATTCCAAAAGTCCATCAGCATGGAGCTTCTTCATGCGCTTTACACCAATATGACGTAAACGGCGTGCCACAGATAAGTTGCACTATTATTATTAATTTTGCATCTTTTGGCTTCAACATTATGCATATGTGTATCACTGCGATCGAGATTCAACAAAAATAGGCCATTCATCAAGGGTGCATGACCATAAAAGATATTACTTATATAAATATAACAACCATTATTCTCTGATTTAAATGAATAACCGTCTCGCATCAAACAAGATCCAGATATAATGTTCATGCTCAATGCTGGCACCAAATAATAATTATTCAGGTCTAAAACTAATCCCTAAGGTAGATGTAGAGGTAGCGTGCCGACGGCGATCACATCGACCTTGGAACCATTTCCGACGCGCATCATTACCTCATCCTTAGCCAATCTCCGTTTAATCCATATCCCATGTTTCGAGTTGCAAATATGAGAAACAAAACCAATATCAAATACCCAGGCGCTACTACAAGCATTAGTAAGGTACACATCAATAACATATATATCATTTCACTTTGCCATCCTTCTTATCCGTTGATGTCTACTACACAACCTTCTTCTTGTAGACGTTGTTGGGCCTCCAAGTGGAGAGGTTTGTAGGACAGTAGCAAATTTCCCTCAAGTGGATGACCTAAGGTTTATCAATCCGTGGGAGGCGTAGGATGAAGATGGTCTCTCTCAAACAACCCTGCAACCAAATAGAAAAGAGTCTCTTATGTCCCCAACACACCCAATACAATGGTAAATTGTATAGGTGCACTAGTTCGGCGAAGAGATGATGATACAAGTGCAATATGGATGGTAGATATAGGTTTTTCTAATCTGAAAAATATAAAAACAGCAAGGTAACTAATGATAAAAGTGAGCGAAAACGGTATTGCAATGCTTCCAAACAAGGCCTAGGGTTCATACTTTCACTAGTGCAAGTTCTCTCCACAATAATAACATAATTGGATCATATAACAATCCCTCAACATGCAACAAAGAGTTACTCCAAAGTCACTAATAGCGGGGAACAAACAAAGAGATTATTGTTGGGTACGAAACCACCTCAAAGTTATCCTTTCTGATCGATCTATTCAAGAGTCTGTAGTAAAATAACACGAAGCTATTCTTTCCGTTCGATCTATCCTAGAGTTCGTACTAGAATAACACCTTAAGACACAAATCAACCAAAACCCTAATGTCACCTAGATACTCCAATGTCACCTCAAGTATCCGTGGGTATGATTATACGATATGCATCACACAATCTCAGATTCATCTATTAAACCAAAACAAAGAACTTCAAAGAGTGCCCCAAAGTTTCTATCGGAGAGTCAAGACGAAAACGTGTGCCAACCCCTATGCATAAGTTCACGAGGTCACGGAACTCACAAGTTGATCACCAAAACATACATTAAGTGGATCACGTGAATATCTCATTGTCACCATAGATAAACACATGCAAGACATACATCAGGTGTTCTAAAATCCTTAAAGACTCAATCTGATAGGATAACTTCAAAGGGAAAACTCAATCCATTACAAGAGAGTAGAGGGGGAGAAACATCATAAGATCCAACTATAATAGCAAAGCTCGCGATACATCAAGATCGTGCGAATCAAGATCACGAGAGAGAGAGAGAGAGAGAGATCAAACACATAGCTACTGGTACATACACTACAAAAAAAGACACATCTGTGACATTTTGGGCCGAACGAAATTTTTTCTATCATACTTATGACACTTCTATGACGATAATTGTGACAAAACCCGGTATCATCATAGATGTGGTGGGGTCCTACTTCTATGACAAAAATCGTGACAGAAAATGGGCTTTTTGTCCTGGGCGGGCCAGAGACGCAGCTGCATGACATTCTTTGGGCCGTCCATGACGGAAAAAACTGTGGTAGAAGCGAGGGCGAGGAAAATATCAGGGAGTTCCCGGCTACGGTGGGTGGTCGGGTGCCGAGCGATGCATGTTTCTCTCGTACGTACAAGCATGTGTGCGAGGCGTTGGGCTCTAACTGAACTCGAACGATTGCATTGTAGGCTACGCATTACTAAACCCGAGCGATTGATCGATGGCTGTTAACTGAACCCGATCGAGCGATTCCTTCGCTACTGCTGCTAACTGAAGCTGATCGATGCTTCCTCTGGATGAACAGTGAGCATTGTTGGGGGCTTTGGATGAACAGTTCCCGGTGGGGGTCGGATGATTAGGAACTCGTAGTAGTAGAGGTCGTTGCCGCTGGATGAACAGTACCCCAATCGATCGAGCCGGTGGATGAACAGGACCACGTGGAGGGCTGGATGAACAGGACCCCGTGGAGGGCTGGATGAACAGGACCCCGTGGAGGGCTGGTTGAACAGTAGCCGGTGGAGGGCTGGACGAACAGGACCCCGTGGAGAGGGCTGGTTGAACAGTAGCCGGTGGAGGCTGGATGAACAGGAGCCCGTGGATGAACACTCGCAGGTGGAGGCTGGAGGAGGTCGTCGGTGGATGAACAGTAGCCCGTGGAGGCTGGAGGAGGTCGATGGTGGAGATGAACAGTATCCCGTGGAATCCTGTTTTGCGGTACGCCACACCCCTCCTGATGAACAGGACCCCCATTTCGACCGTAGCACTCCAACACAAGTTCGTTTCCCCCGTTTTGCGGTACGCCACACCCCTCCCGGTCAACAGGACCCCGTTTCGACTATAGGAGGTCCGTTTCCTCCATTTGGCAGTACGCCAGACCCCTCCCGATGAACAAGATCCCTTTTCCACCATGGCTGGTCGAACACAAGGCCGTTTCCTCTGTTCTGTGGTACGCCAGGCCTCGTTTCCATCAGCTGTTTTGTCCAAGCCGGTTGGCTCCCGATGAACAACACACATTCCGTTGCCTCCCAATGAACACAACACATTTCGTTGCCTCCCCATGAAAATGACCATGACGCAGTTTCTCCTTTTCGATGCAGCCATGTACACGAGCCCTGGCCATACGTATGCGCGAGTAGGCGTTTGAGACCTCGCCCGTATGTATGTACGTGGCCGTATTTACTTTCTTGCACCCTGGCCGTTGTACGTATGTGTACATGCTACGTGCGTGCCTCTACTACGACACGTGCACGCCTCTACTACGACACGTGCCCTTCCTTGCATGGCCATGGTTCATCACTTCAGCCTGCAGACACGCTGATCGTATGTACGTACACGTTCACGACCGGAATGTCAACTATACGTACACTTCGACCGGGTGGGTCACGACTGTCAGGCACTTCCTTGCGTGCGAAGATGTAGCTGGTGGGTCCCAACAATCAGGGGGCAACATTTTTTTTGTGAAATACGGTGGCCCGCCCGGTGGGTCCCGGCTGTCAGGTGGAGGAATCATTATTTTGTGCGTAATAAGGAGGCACTTCCTTGCTGCGGTCGTGGACCCAGCTGTCAGCCTCTCCACGTACAATACTCTTCCAATGGAAGTCATTCATTGACCACATTGACCACACCGCGTCGAGAGCACCAAAGCAGTGGATAACGGCGAGGCCTAGGAAGGGGACGACGCCGAGCCAGGGAAGACGCGACAGTGGATGCCCACGCGGGGAGGAGTACAAGGGTTCACTGGTTTGGCTGCGGTGTGAGGTTGCCGTCGCTGAGGGCATGGCCAGCGGTTGGAGTAGTAGGGGGTGGTGAGGCCTCCGCGGCAGCACAGCCGGCCATGGGAGGCAGGAGCAGGCGGCACGACCGGCGCTGCTTTGGGCGGCTGGAGCAACAAGACTAGAGGTTGAAGAAGCACTACGGCCGTTGGATGGACATCGTACGGTCACTGCAGCTAGAATTGTTCATATTGACTAAGTTGACAAAGCCCTCCGTCCCCGTCAACTTAGTAGGCCCACATGTGAGCCACCCACTATGCTGGGTCCCAGCTAGTAGGGGGAGTATTCATTTTTTTGTGTGTAATAACGAGGCACTTCCTTGCATGCGAAGATATAGCTGGTGGGTCCGACCTGTCAGCGGGGGGAACATTTTTTCGCAAAATATAGAGGCCCTTCCGGTGGGTCCCAGATGTCAGGTGGAGGAATCATTATTTTCCGCGTAATAAGGAGGCATTTCCTTGTGTGCGGCCGTGGACCCAACTGTCAGCCTCTCCACATACAATCCACGTCTGATGGATGTCGTTCATTGACCATGTTGACCACGGCGCACCGAGAGCACTTGGGGTGGTGGACGATGGCGAGGCCGAGGAAGGGAATGACATGGAGCCGGGGAAGACTCGGCAGTGGTTGCCCATGCGGTGGGGAGTATGAGGGTTTACTGGTCCGGCTGCCGTCGCCGAAAAATAACAGGAGGTGTGGGTGAGTAGAGGAATGGCCTGTCCAGCAATGGAGTAGGGTGGGGCGGTGCGGCCTGTGCGACAGCACAGCCGGCCATGGGAGGCGGGAGCAGGCAGTCCCACCGACGTTGGTTTGGGCAGCTGGAGCAAGAAGATCAGATATTGAAGAAGAAGCACAGCCGTTGGATTAACATCCAACGGTCACTGCTGCTAGAATCGTTTGTGGACTGAGTTGACAAAGCCTTTCGTACACGTCAACTTAGTAGACCCACAAGTCAGCCTCCAAATCTGTCCCAAACAGCATACAACCCGAAATTTCTAGCCATATTCAAATTAATTTTAAAACTAAACCTACCTTAATTTAAATCCAATGAAATTTTACCCGCACAAAAACAATGAAATTTAAAATATCAAAATCTAAAAGAAAAAGTATTTTGAAACTAATTGCCTGTTTGCTGTACTTCTTCATTTTACAGCCCATTTTTTATTACTTATAGCCCATTTTCTGGGCAAAATGCATCCCTCCTCGTCTTGAAAGATTTCCTGCCCAGCAGGGCGTAGAAAAACAAGTAGGCCTACGTTGGTTATTCTGCAAAAAAATAGCTGGGCTAGCCATTTTCGGAAAGGAAAAAAACAAACTTGGCTGGTCATGTGCTAGACGGGCAACAACTCTCGAATAACCCAGTTGATACCCTTCTCCGTCCCGAAAAAACAAAATTACTGCCCGCGCTGCTGGGTCCCTACTGTCATCCTCACCATGTACAGTCATCTCCTTATTCCTCTCGGTTGTTGACCATGTTGACAACACCAGAGGGCGGTTCCACGACAAGCGAACCAAGGCGGAGGACGATGGTGAGGTCTCGGATGGGAACAAACATGAGCCGGGGAAGATGCGCAGAGTTTTAGGGTGCGATGTGGCCACGATGCATGAGCGGCAGCACATCCAGCCGTGAGAGGCGGGAGCAGGCGGTCCCGCCGGTGCTGGTTTGGCTTTGGCGGCTGGAGGAAGAAGAGACTGAAGAAACACGACAGACTTTGAATGTCAATCCAACGGTCAAGGTTGGCACAATCATTTGTTGACTAAGCTGACACCAAGTAGCATACTTTTTTATATATAGGAAGAAAAGAAAAATTGGGCTCGTTCGCCTGATAACATTCCTGAAACTGTGACTGTTCGATCTTGCATCGCAACTAAAACTGTGAGGAAAATGCATTCGTCTGCCGTCCTCCTCCCAGGGAACGTTCACCACATAAGTGACTGGCACCCTTGGTTTTCAACCGAGAGGTTTGGGTTCGAGTCCCAGGAAATCTCAATTTTGTCCTCCTTCCTTCCTCGCAAAAAAAAAGAAAGAAAATCAAAGACTTGAGAAGGCATACAGAACAAGCTAGTGTACCAGTAAAGAGACACTGCCGAGTTTTAGAAAAAAGAGAGACGTGCTCCTGTAGCTGGTTCGAATCCAAACCTATACTGTGAGTATATATGGTGCTATGCTACTATGCAAGTAATGAAACTGACATATCCAACATTTGCTTCTCCTCTTCTGTACTTACTCTGCATAGCATCAGAAGCTCTGGCCGCAACAACCATGTCTGCTGGCTGCTCGCCCACCTGCTCTTCAGCAGATAACAACCAGATATGTGCCAAATCGCCACCCGTACCATCGCCTGTGGGTCTCATCACACCCCCGCCAGCACACGCACCGCAGCCGGTTGCTCATTGCAACCCGCTGCTATTGGTGTGGTGCCACTGCTGCAAATCATGCAGAGTCATCCGTCGCGTCTCAACCACAATCCTCAACCCTGGTCAAGTCTTCTACAAATGCCCGAATCATGGGGTAATAATATGTTTAAGTGTTGTTCTGCTACTTTCAGTTGCTGATATTTTTAATAGTTTGGTTGATGATCTTCCAATTTGATTCATGTAGAAAAGGGAAGATTCGTGTGATTTGTATTTCTGGGAAGTTGCTGATGTGGGGGAATGCAACTATGCTGATTATTTGGTTAGCCGAGGAATCCCAATACCAGCAGGTTGGGGTGTTGGACAAGTAACTGAAGGAACGACAGAAGAGGAAGATGCAGAGCAGAAGGTTAAAGATGCAGTTCCTCTGATCATGGCCAAGCAACACCTACTGAATGGCCTTGACATCAATGAGGAGATGAAAGAGCTTGTGAAGATAATGGGAAAAATCGATGTGCTCTGTAGGATAATTGTCTCTTTATTTGCAGTGTATGTAGCACCCGTGATGTATTCAGTGGCTATGACATGAGCACTTTGCTAAAACTAGTAATGAATGAAACCTGTGTAGCAGGTTGGGCGTAGTGTTGTGAACATCTAATGATTTCTATTAACAGAAATCAAGGGGTATTCCCTTTTGCTCATAATTAAATAAATTGCATAGGCCCTTTTGGTAATAAATAAATAAATTAGTAGAGGCCCTGTTGGGTCAGCTTTGTTCCCATTCGAAGACGTCGAGCAAATTGCAGTCCAACAGCAAACTATGTCATCAAATTCAAGTTTCACAGCCAAATATGAGTACAACTAAACAACAATGTCATCATGTTTTAGTCGTCATACAATCACCAAACACAATTGAATATACATAACAAGTGATGTTCTCACAACAAAATACTAAACAACACGTTCATGAGGTTTCAGTTGTCATAGCAAACACAATTTCACATAGTAGATAAAAACGTGTTCTGACAGGCAAATATGATAAAGCAATCTAATCATCATCCGCAGTAGCAGCGTCAACATCTTTGCCATGTGTATCAGTCTGAATCGTAATTCCCCAGAGTGTCATCTTCTTCTTCATCGTCAATATCCTCGAGCATTGGCTTCTTCTTGATCAACTCTTGTATGTCCATAGCACGACGGACAATCTTTTCGCCAGCGTCATTGACGTGATGGTTCTCAAAGATATTAGGAACATCTGTGGAATCTTGTACATCAGGAGCTGTGTAAGCATCATCTTCTTGTGCAACTTCATTAAACAAATTCCTCTGCTCAAACCTTTGCAATACTCTCCAGTCATCGCTACGTGCAAATGTGTCTTCCAAGAAAAATATCTATGTTGCTTGATTTGCCAAAATAAAAGGCTCCTTGGTCTGGTACGCCGCCTTGACATTGATGGATTTGAAATAATCATCAGCTCTGGGGTTTGCGATCCTGGAAAATAGGTTATACCAACGACAGCACAACAGAACCACACATCAATGATCCTCAAAACTGGAGATATACTGCAACTGAACAATGTCTGTTATGTTAGCATACATTTCAGTTGTCTCTATTCCGTACTTATCCGTGCTCATGATGGCACTGTTTTGTGTCTTCCTACCTTCGTCACGTGCAAGGGTGTTGTAGCGCACATCTCCAACAATGCAGGATTCATAATGTCTTACGCGAGTATCAGGACCCATTGCTAGTGCGTAAAGGGCATCATCAACTTCCTGCCCATCCTCCCGCATCTTCATAACCTATGGTTAGAAAATAGACAAGCTGATCTATCTTATGTACTCAATATATTAAAAAAACTGACAGTGCAATTCAAAAGCTCACATGGCTCTTGAACCATTTCGCCAATCCTGCCATAACCAGTTTGTCGATGTTTCTTGGATTTTGCAGCAGTAACTCCTTTTTGTAGATGCTGCACAACATAGTGATCACGTCAAACATCTAAATATATAAGAATGTGCTACAAGTTTAGTAGATTACGATGTATAAGCTACAGTACTTAGCACTTACTTGATATAAGGTAGTATATCAGGACAGTTATTCAACACATACCAAACCATTTTGCCAAATCTTTAGGTTTGTCCTCTTGTTGACTCTTCCCTGTAACTCGAATAGAATAATCGAAAACATTTAGCCCGGGATTGTCTTCACCCACCTCTTTGCTAAGCAGATCAGCTGTTTCAATGTATTTTGAGCAGAATGTCAATGTTGTAGCAATGTAGGCCTCTGCAATGGAACCCTCGGGTCTAGCTCTATTCCTAACATAGCCCTTGAAAGTGCCGAGCCGCCTTTCAATAGGGTACATCCAGCCATACTGTACTGGACCTCTAAGTAGTGCCTCATTAGGTAGATGAACAACCAAATGCACCATCACATCAAAGAAGGCTGGAGGATATATCTTCTCAAGGTCGCATAGGATAGTTGGTATCTTGTCTCTAGGTCGCTCCAAAGCATCTACCCTGATATTTCTACTGCAGAGTTCCCTGAAGAATTGTCCCAACTCAGCAACTGATCTATATAAGTCAGGGTGGCCCAATCCTCTAAGGATAACAGGTAAAACCCTTTCAAGTAGGACATGGCAGTCATGAGTTTTCAACCCTTGTACCTTGTTTCCATTTGCACTGACTCTCCTTTCAGGGTTGGAAGCAAATCCATGTGGGAATATCACACGTGAAAGGACCTCGCAAAATTCTTTTCTTTTTGCCTTGTTCAAGACGTACACAACTCGTGCCATATCTTGTGGTTTACCTTCATCTTGCACCTGCAAATCCTTTCTGATACCCAGGTGTGTCAAATCAATCCTAGATTTTAAGCTATCCTTCATCTTGCCTTCAATATTAAGAATTGTGTCGATAATGTTGTCACATATATTTTTCTCGATGTGCATGACATCAAGATTATGCCGCAGGTCCAAATCTTTCCAATACCCCAAGTCCCACAAAGTGGACCTACGGGTAAACAATAATCTCTCTTTTGCCCTGCCACACTTCTTTTTCCCGCTACCATTATCAGGATGGTTTCCTAGTGTAATATGCCCGACCTTCTCTAATTCCACTTGCAACTCATCGGCGGTGAGCCTCTTTGGTGCATCGCGGTTTTCATGCTTTGCATTGAACACATGTTTTCTGTATTTTGTAGGACGCGGCTTGTCCTTGGCAAGGAAACAGCAGTGTCCAATGTAACAGATCTTGCTAAGTATTGCGTATGACAGTAGATTCCCGTCACAATGAACACATGCATTGTAACCATGTGTCGTTCTCCCTGACATAGTGCCCAAAGCCGGATAATCATGGATGCACCAAATTATAACAACACACAAAAAGAAATCAGCTGGTGGGCTGCTATATATGTCTCGAGTGAGAACACCCCTCCATAGCTGTTGAAGTTCCTCCACAAGAGGCTCCATGAATAAATCAAAATCCTTTCCAGGACTTTTTGGACCTGGGTTGAGCAAGGCCATCATGTAGTTTGATTCTTTGGTGCAGACATTTGGAGGCATGTTGTAAAGGATAACAAGCACTGACCACATGCTATATGTGGCGCTCTGGTGGCCAAATGGGTTAAATCCATCTGAAGCTAAGCCCAGTCTAATGTTTCTCGCATCAGCAGCAAACTTTTTGTGTTTATGATTGAAGCTTTTCCACTCACTACCATGTGATGGATGGCTCATTACATACCGACCTCTGTACTCCTAGTTCCTAGAATGCCACAGTACATCCTCTCTTGTTTCAGCATCATGAAACAACCTCTGCAATCTTGGTGTAATTGGAAAATGTCTCAGAACATTATGAGGGATCCTCTTCACAACATCGCCATCTTTTCATCTTGATGATTTGCATTTCGGGCATTCACTTAAGTTGGCATAATCCTTCTGGAACAGAACACAATTATTCTTACAAACATGGATCATATCATATCCAATTCCAACTTCACGAGGAAATTCTTCATTTTACTGTAGGTGTGTGGAAGCTCAGACGCATCTGGGAAAGCTTTGCGGAAAGCAGCCAACATCGCATCAAATGATTTGTTGGTCATCCGCTCAAATGTCTTGACCTGAAGAAAGGTGACCATAGCTGAGAAGACTGACAACTTATTTCCTGGGATGACAGCCATGTTGCATTGTTCCAACATGCGGGCCCATCGTTTTTCTTCTACAGGTGAAAGTTCACGAAATGCACGAGCATTTCGTAGCATTGTTTCAATGTTGGTCAAACTCACTGGCTCCGCCACCACCACCTCCTCCTCCTCTTCCACATGAGCATCAGGCAGATCAAGATGGTGATCTACTGCTTCCACTTAGTCAGTAACGTTGACGTTCACAGCTTCACCATGATGAACCCACCTAGTATATGTGACCGACAACCCATACAAGTGTAGATGATTTTGCACAGTTGACTGGGGTCTTGTAACTAAATTCGTACAACTGCTACATGGGCAGAGCAAATCTGATTTCAGACCATCGTACTTAGCTCTGATAAAGTTCATGAAGTTTTCAACCCCCTCGACATATGCAGCAGAGAATCTTCGAGCAGAAGTTATTCAAGTCCTGTCCATCTGTTAGACATACAAATTAGTTCTTCTACTAGATATTACAGGAAAAACATATATGCTTTTTTTATGAAGTCCAGAAAAAAATACCTAGGTCGATGTCTAAAGCTATGGCAAGATATTTGGATGAGCAGATCTAAGTAACGAAATATATTTAAAGCTAATTCAGCAAACAGATTTGAGTGCTAAATTATGGCAGGCTGTTTTAGCAGTCAATGAGGCCGAGCACACAGCCATTGAACTAACGAAGGCCATCACAGCAACAAAGATCGAGTATAAAATGGTGTAGAGCTATTTCACCTAACAAATTGGCTACTAGACCATGGCAATCTACGTCACAATAAATATATGGCAGTATATTTCAGCAACTAATCAGGCTTGGCATGCCATCTCAGCTAAGCAGATTGAGTGCAGAATAGGGCAAGGAAGCTTCTTAAGCAAAGCATATTGACCGTAAACTACTTCGGTAAACAATGAGATTAACATCGTCTATCATCTAACATTTAGCGCTACACCGACATGCACGGGGTCTTAGTCTAGAATGTGCGTACCATGGGAGAAGTTGACCGCCGTGCATCTCCACACAAACATCGCCAGCGGTGGCGGTGCTGATCGTCGTGCGCCTCCACAAGAACGTCGCCAGCGGTGGCAGCGCGGCTCGAGGACGGCAGTCTACGAGAGCGTACCATGGGAGCTAGAGGATCACCGTGCGTCCCCTCGACGAACCGTGGCACCGATGTATCAGCGCAGCGGGGAGGGCGGCTTTGGCGGAGCGAATGGAGTGGAGGGGGACGGGGGGAGGGGGTTTGGGTAATATTATTGGCTGGTTGGCCGATGGGCGGTTGAATTTGGGA
>NC_041384.1:243129555-243188883 GCF_002162155.2 Triticum dicoccoides | reverse complement strand
GGCGCATGGTCGGTTTCTCCAAGTGCAGTCCCACGTGTCAGTGAAGAGGCAAACCGAAGCGCGTTCCGTTTGTGTGAGCCGTGTGCAGGACCGAATGTGTGTGGGGTGCAATGCGACCGCGACAGGGGTGCTGTGAGTGTACCCCCTTTTTTCTTTTAAACTAGGTGCTTCCCCCCTCAAAAAAACTTGGTGCTTTGCGCGATCCGTCGATACTACTACTAGTAATCTAGTAATCCCGACTAAAACGGTGCGGCCGGGTCTTTTCCCGCGCGATATGCTGGGAGGCTGGCTTAGTTGGTTTTTTTGGACGAGTAATGCTACAACTACGTAATCCCAGTTACGTAATTAACGTAATGTGAAACGTGTGAGTTGTTGATTGTAGATTTGGGGGAGGGAGGGTCCCACCACCATGAAAATCAGGGAGGAGAGAGAGAGGCAATTTACATTAACCCTTTCGTAGGTTCCCGTAGATGTAGAAAGACGTGAAATGCGTGAATGTGTAGTGGACGTAGTATTGGAGTGCCTAAGATAAATTGTGTATGTAGACCCTATGTGTTTATTTACTTCGCATGTTAGCTTTGTCTCGGTTCAATAAATAGCAGAGTTGGTGATGATGGTGTGCCTGCCATCTTGCAATATAGGCCGTCCGATCTATATCTAACAGATAGGAAGGAAACTATGACAATTTACCCGCACTCCTCTCCACATTTGCAGATAAGGCCTTCCCTCGTTCATCCTTTTCTCCCACAAGATCTTGATGTTCCATGCAACACACAAGCATCTTGCTAGTACTCCTACAATATACTATATTATTGTGAAAGTTCATATACACCTGCCGAGATTAATGCAAACACGACAGATTTTCATTACAGTTCGAACTTTTATAGGAAAGAAAAATAAAAGAAAACCGACCCTAAACCTATTCTATGGCGGCGACCGACGTCCTCCATCTGTGATATCCATGTACGGGGGCGGGGTTCAAGACGAAGGTGCAGTCTCCGGCGAGGAAGAGTAGAACATGGGAGAGGGACCGGCAAGTTGGCACACCATGCCCTGCCGCCTCCCATGCCCTACTCATCCTCGGAGGAGTCCCCGACCTCGGCGGTGCCGGACGTTGGACGGCGGCAAGTAGGACGCGTGGCTGACGGTGCTCCCGTCGTCGGCCGCCATCGTGGCCACCACTTGTGCGGTTGCGTCCGCGTCCGGCTACACCGCTATTGCGTCGCGAGCGGGGACTTGAGCGAGGGCGGAGACCTCGAGCTTCATCCCCGAATACAAAGCTATCCCGCAGAGCGTTCACGCTCGCGGTCATGGTGGATGTGGTGCCAGGTAGCAGGACGATGCACTATGGTGTGGAGGTTAGCTAGGCATTGCCGCTTTAAGTAGCGCATTCCGATGAGGCCAAAGCGTCCGGGCGTGTCATTAAGTCGCCAGAGTTTGTTCCTCGGGCACCGAGCCTCTTAACGACGACATACGGATGGACGAAATGAATGCGGGCAGCTGGCGCCAGCTGGGAATGCACCGCGCGACGGTGCAAGGGACGAGGGTTTTTGGTGTGCCAGGGTAGTCAGCTGCGGTCGTGGCAACGTTGGAGATGCCCTTTGCTCACATGCGACCCCACATGTCATTGAAAAAGCAAGACAACCTGGCATGGTCTCAGGTCCTGGGGATGCAGCTAGCCGCGCTACACCACTCCGCGGACGCGTCACGGAGTGCGCACTTCAGCGCCCCATGCATCCTCGATGAGCTGCGTGTTGATCTGCTGGTCGAGCCACAGTGCTAATGCCACACTCGGTACACTGAAACTGACCGTGTCCAGCAACGATGAGCGTGCCGCTCACCGTGGTCGCCCTGTCCATAGGCAGTGCTGGAGCAGCGCCACGTTGCTGGCCCCCACGACCCACATGAACGGTTGCCGGTGGCGAGGAGGTCGTGGGCCAGCTCCTCCATTGGACTAGTCTGCGCCACATCATCCCGACAGGTGTGCCCCACATGTCGGTTTCCCTGTTTTCCCGGCCATATTCAAGCGCCAGTGCTTCGCGTTGCGCATTAGGCACAGAACCGGTGGTTTTTGTGCCCTGGTTCAAATGTGGTACAGTACCAAGTTGTTACCCTAGCCCCAAGTGTGGTGGTTTTGGGTACGGTGCCACACTTTTCCTTTTCAAGTAGTGAAGCATAACACTTGATTAAGTAGCCGGATGGTGTGCTAAATGTAGGTGTGCCCGGTCCGTGCCCGCATTTAGGGGTCCAACTTACCATGTTCCGACAGTAGTAACTATAGTAGTCCCTGCGTACTCCCTCTGTTTTTATTTACTCCACATTTTACCTTTGCTCAAAGTCAAACTTTGTAAACTTTGACAAAGTTCATAGATAGAAAAAATAACATATAGAATAACAAATCAACACAATTACGTTCATTATTGATTATACCTTCACATCATATATATTTGCTATTGTAAATGTTCATATTTCTACTCTTACTAGCAAGATGCCCGTGCGTTGCACGTAACATCAAGATGCATTTGTATGACTAGTTTATCTTGTGAGAGAGATGAACGAGGGAAGGCATTATTTGCAATTGTGGATAGGTGTGTGGGTACCTTTTTTTGCAAGATTGCCATAGTTTCCTTCCTATACATCAGATATAAATCGGACGGCCTATATTGCAGGATGGCAGGTGCTACGTCTTGAGCTTGCGTTGGTTTTCCCCGAAGAGGAAGGGATGATGCAACAAAGTAGCGTAAGTATTTCCCTCAGTTTTTGAGAACCAAGGTATCAATCCAGTAGGAGGCCACACTCAAGTCCCTCGTACCTGCACAAAACGATAGCTACTTGCAACCAACGCGATTAGGGGTTGTCAAGCCCTTCATGTTCACTTACGAGAGTGAGATCTTATAGATAGAATATTTTTGGTATTTTTGGTATAAAGATGCAAAGTAAAAAGTAAAGGCAAAGTAAATAGCAAACAATATAAAAGTGATGGAGATTGATATGATGAGAATAGACCCAGGGGCCATAGGTTTCACTAGTGGCTTCTCTCAAGAGCATAAGTATTCTACGGCAGGTGAACAAATTACTGTTGAGCAATTGATAGAATTGAGCATAATTATGAGAATATCTAGGCATGATCATGTATATAGGCATCACGTCCGTGACAAGTAGACTGAAACGATTCTGCATCTACTACTATTACTCCACTCATCGACCGCTATCCAGCATGCATCTAGAGTATTAAGTTAAAAACAGAGTAACGCCTTAAGCAAGATGACATGATGTAGAGAGATAAATTCATGCAATATGAAATAAACCCCATCTTATTATCCTCTATGGCAACGATGCAATACATGCCTTGCTGCCCCTTCTGTCACTGGGTAAGCACACCGCAAGATCGAACCCAAAGCTAAGCACTTCTCCCATGGCAAGAACTACCAATCTAGTTGGCCAAACCAAACGGATAATTCAAAGAGACTTGCAAAGATAACCAATCATGCATACAAGAATTCAGAGAAGATTCAAATATTATTCATAGATAGACTTGATCATAAACCCACAATTCATCGGTCTCAACAAACACACCACAAAAAGAATATTACATCGAATAGATCTCCACGAGAGAGGGGGAGAACTTTGTATTGAGATTCAAAGAGAGAGAAGAAGCCATCTAGCTAATTACTATGGACCCGAAGGTCTGAGGTAAACTACTCACACTTCATCGGAGGGGCTATGGTGATGTAGAAGCCCTCCATGATGACGGCCCTCTTCCGGCGGAGCTCCGGAATAGGACCCAAGATGGGATCTCGTGGATGTAGAAAGTTGCGGTGGTGGAATTAGGTTTTTGGCTCCTGTTCTGATCGTTTGGGGGTACGTGTGTATATATAGGAGGAAGAAGTACGCAGGAGGAGCAACGAGGGGCCCATGAGGCAGGGGGCGCGCCCTAGGGGGGCACCCCCCACCCTCGTGACCGCCTCTTTTGTTCCTTGGAGCAGGGTCCAAGTCTCCTCGATCACGTTCGGTGAGAAAATCATGTTCCCGAAGATTTTATTCCGTTTGGACTCCGTTTGATATTCCGTTTCTTCGAAACACAGGAAAAAAACAACAATTCTGGGCTGGGCCTCCGGTTAATAGGTTAGTCCCAAAAATCATATAAAAGTGGAAAATAAAGCCCAATATAGTCCAAAATAGTAGATAATATAGCATGGAGCAATAAAAAATTATAGATACGTTGGAGACGTATCAGGCATCCCCAAGATTAATTCCTGCTCGTCCTCGAGTAGGTAAATGATAAAAAGGGAATTTTTGATGCGGAGTGCTACTTGGCATAATTTCAATGCAAATCTTCTTAATTGTGGTATGAATATTCAGATTAGAAAGATTCAAGACAAAGGTTTATATTGACATAAGAAATAATAATACTTCAAGCATACTCACACAGTAATTATGTCTTCTCAAAATAATATGGCCAAAGAAAGTTATCCCTACAAAATCATATAGTCTGGCTATGCTCCATCTTCCCCACACAAAGTATTTAAATCATGCACAACCCCGATGACAAGCCAAGAAATTGTTTCATACTCTAACTTTTGAAAAACTTTTTCAATCTTCACGCAGTACATGAGCGTGAGCCATGGACATAGCACTATGGGTGGAATAGAATGGTGGTTGTGGAGAAGAAAAAAAGGGAGAAGATAGTCTCACATCAACTAGGCGTATCAACGGGCTATGGAGATGACCATCAATAGATATCAATGTGAGTGAGTAGGGATTGCCATGCAACGGATGCACTAGAGTTATAAGTATATGAAAGCTCAAAAAGAAACTAAGTGGGTGTGCATCCAACTTGCTTGCTCATGAAGACCTAGGGCAATTTGAGGAAGCCCGTCATTGGAATATACAAGCCAAGTTCTATAATGAAAGATTCCCACTAGTATATGAAAGTGATAACATGAGAGACTCTCTACTATGAAGATCATGGTGCTACTTTGAAGCACAAGTGTGGTAAAAGGATAGTAACATTGTCCCTTCTCTCTTTTTCTCTCATTTTTCTTATTTGGGCCTTTTCTCTTTTTTTATGGCCTTTCTTTTTTTTTATTTGGGCTTCTTTGGCCTCTTTTATTTTTTTATTTTTCGTCCGGAGTCTCATCCCGACTTGTGGGGGAATCATAGTCTCCATCATTCTTTCCTCACTGGGACAATACTTTAATAATGATGATCATCACACTTTTATTTTTTCTTACAACTCAACAATTACAACTCGATACTTATAACAAGATATGACTCTATATGAATGCCTCCAGCGGTGTACCAGGATATGCAATAAATCAAGAGTGACAAGTATGAAAATTATGAACGGTGGCTTTGCCACAAATTCTATGTCAACTACATGATCATGCTAGGCAATATGACAATGATGGATCTGTCATGATAAACGGAATGGTGGAAAGTTGCATGGCAATATATCTCGGAATGGCTATGGAAATGCCATAATAGGTAGGTATGGTGGCTGTTTTGAGGAAGGTATATGGTAGGTGTATGATACAGGCGAAAGGTGCGCGATATTAGAGAGGCTAGCAAAGGTGGAAGGGTGAGAGTGCGTATGATCCATGGACTCGACATTAGTCATAAAGAACTCATATACTTATTGCAAAAATTTAGAAGTTATCAAAGCAAAGTACTATGCTCATGCTCCTAGGGGGATAGATTGGTAGGAAAAGACCATCACTCGTCCCCGACCGCCACTCATAAGGAAGACAATCAATAAATAAATCATGCTCCGACTTCATCACATAACTGTTCACCATACGTGCATGCTACGGGAATCACAAACTTCAACACAAGTATTCTTTAAATTCACAACTACTCAACTAGCATGACTTTAATATTATCACCTCCATATCTCAAAACAATTATCATGCTTCAATCTTTTCTTAGTATTCAACACACTCAAAAGAAAGTTTCACAAATCTAGAATACCAAGCATATTATTATTAAGCAAATTACCATTCTATTAAGAGACTCTCAAAATAATTTAAGTGAAGCATGAGAGATCAATAGTTTCTTTAAAACAAATCCACCACCATGCTCTAAAATATCTAAGTGAAGCACATCGAGCAAAGTTGTAACGCTCCAAAGATATAAGTGAATCACATAGAGCAAAACTATTTAGCTCAAAAGATATAAGTGAAGCACATAGAGTAAAACTATTTAGCTCAAAAGATATAAGTGAAGCACATAGAGTATTCTATCAAATTTTAATTCATGTATGGCTCTCTCAAAAGGTGTGTACAGCAACGATGATTGTGTTATACTAGCAAACAAAGACACAAATAATACAAGACGCTCCAAGCAAAACACATATCATGTTGGTGAATAAAAATATAGCTCCAAGTAAAGTTACCGATGGAAGTGGACGAAAAGAGGGGATGCCTTCCGGGGCATCCCCAAGCTTTGACTTTTTGGTGTCCTTGGATTATCTTGGGGGTGCCATGGCCATCCCCAAGATTAGGCTCTTTCCACTCCTTGTTCCATAATCCATCAAATTCTTACCCAAAACTTGAAAACTTCACAACACAAAACTCAAAATAGAAAACTCGTGAGCTCCGTTAGCGAAAGAAAACGAAAGACCACTTCACGACACTGTAATGAACTCATTATTTATTTATATTGGTGTTAAACCTACTTTATTCCAACTTTTCTATGGATTATAAACTATTTTACAAGCCATAGATTCATCAAAATAAGCAAACAAGACACGAAAAACAGAATCTGTCAAGAACAGAACAGTCTGTAGTAATATGTAGCTAGCGCAAGATCTGTAACCCCACAAATTCTAAAATAAATTTCTGGACGTGAGGAAGTTATCTATTAATCATCTGCAAAAAGAATTAACTAAATATCACTCTCCAAATAAAAATGGCAGCAGTTCTCGTGAGCGCTAAAGTTTCTGTTTTTTACAGCAAGTTCAACAAGACTTTCCCCAAGTCTTCCCAACGGTTCTACTTGGCACAAATACTAATTAAACACAAAAAATACAACCAAAAAATAGGATAGATAATTTATTTATTACTAAACAGGAGCAAATAGCAAGGAATAAAAATAAAATTGGGTTGCCTCTCAACAAGCGCTATCGTCTAACGCCCCTAGCTAGGCATAACGAGCAAGAATAGATCTAGATATTGCCATCTTTGGTAGGCAATCCATAAGTGGCTCTCATGATAGTTTCAAATGGTAATTTTATTTTATTTCTTGGAAAGTGTTCCATACCCTTTTTAATGGAAATTTAAATCTAATATTCCCTTCCTTCATATCAATAATCGCACCAACCGTTCTAAGGAAAGGTCTACCAAGAATAATAGGGCAAGAAGGATTGCAATCTATATCAAGAACAATGAAATCTACGGGCACATAATTCCTATTTGTAACAATAAGAACATCATTAATTATTCCCATAGGTTTCTTAATAGTGGAATCCACAAGATGCAAGTTTAGAGAGCAATCATCAAAATTACGAAAATCTAGTAAATCACACAAAGTCTTGGGAATAGTAGAGACACTAGCACCAAAATCACACAAAGCATAAAACTCATGATCTTTAATTTTAATTTTAATAGTTGGTTCCCACTCATCATAGAGTTTTCTAGGGATAGAAACTTTCAAGTCAAGTTTTTCTTCATAATATTGCATCAAGGCATCAACAATATGTTCGGTGAAGGCTTTATTTCGACTATAAGCATGTGGAGAATTTAGCACAGATTGCAACAAGGAAATACAATCAATTAAAGAGCAACTTTCATAATTAAATTCCTTGAAATCCAATATAGTGGGTTTAGCAACATCTAGATTTTTATTTCTATCCCACTTTCATCAATTTCATCATTAAGATCTAAATACTCCGAATTTTTAGAACGCCTTCTAGGTAAAGGAAGATCATATTCAGTTTCATCAAGATTCATATTGCAAAATAAAGATTTAATTGGAGACACATCAATAACTTTTAGATCTTTATCTTGATTTTCATAGGAATTGGAAGAACATGCTTTAATAAAGGCCTCTTTGGAAGCACACATCCTAGCGGTTCTTTCTTTACACTCATCAATTGAAATTCTCATGGCTTTAAGAGACTCATTGATATCATCCTTAGGTGGAATAGATCTAAGTTTCAAAGCATCAACATCAAGAGCAATTCTATCAACGTTCCTAGCCAAATCATCAATCTTAAGAAATTTTCTTCAATCATAGCATTAAAATTCTTTTGCGAAGAAATAAATTCTTTAATATTAGATTCAAAATCAGAGGGAATCTTATTATAATTTCCATAAGAGTTGTTGTAGGAATTCCCATAATTATTAGAAGGATTACTAGGATAAGGCCTAGGATTAAAATTCCCTCTATAAGCCTTGTTACCAAAATTATTCCTACCAACAAAATTAACATCCATATATTCATTGTTATTCTCAATCAAAGTAGACAAAGGCATATCATTAGGATCAGAAGAAACACTCTTAGTAGCAAATAATTTCATAAGTTCATCCATCTTTCCACTCAACACATTAATTTCTTCTATCACATGCACTTTTTTATTAGATGATCTTTCAGTGTGCCATTGAGAATAATTAACCATAATATTATCTAGGAGTTTAGTAGCATCTCCTAAAGTGATTTCCATAAAAGTACCTCCCGTGGCCGAATCTAAAAGATTTCTAGAAGCAAAATTCAATCCGGCATAAAAATTCTGTATAATCATCCACAAATTCAAACCATGAGTAGGGCAATTACGTATCATTAATTTCATTCTCTCCCAAGCTTGTGCAACATGTTCATGATCAAGTTGTTTAAAGTTCATAATATTGTTTCTAAGAGAGATGATCTTAGCGGGAGGAAACTACTTAGAGATAAAAGCATCTTTGCACTTGTTCCATGAATCAATACTATTCTTAGGCAAAGACGAAAACCAAGCTTTAGCACGATCTCTAAGCGAAAAAGGAAATAGCTTCAATTTAACGACATCATTATTGGCATATTTTTTATTTTGCATATCTCATAAATCAACGAAGCTATTCAGATGAGTAGCGGCATCTTCACTAGGAAGGCCGGTGAATTGATCTTTCATAACAAGATTCAACCAAGCAGTATTAATTTCACAAGATTCAGCATCGGTAAGAGGAGAAATCGGAGTGCTAAGCAAATCATTGTTATTGGTATTGGTGAAGTCACACAATTTGGTAGTATCTTGAGCCATCACGACAAACAAGCAATCTAACACACGAGTAAACAAGAGCAAACGGGCAAAAGAGGCAAATAGAGAGAGGGGATAGAGAGAGAGAGGGCGAATAAAACGACAAGGGTGAATTGGGGGGAGAGGAAAACGAGAGGCAAATGGCAAACAATGTAATGCGAGAGATAAGGATTGTGATGGGTACTTGGTATGTTGACTTTTGCGCAGACTCCCTGGCAACTACGCCAGAAATCCTTCTTGCTACGTCTTGAGCTTGCGCTGGTTTTCCCCGAAGAGGAAGGGATGATGCAGCAGAGTAGCGTATGTATTTCCCTCAGTTTTTGGGAACCAAGGTATCAATCCAGTAGGAGGCCACGCTCAAGTCCCTCGTACCTGCACAAAACAATAGCTACTCGCAACCAACGCGATTAGGGGTTGTCAAGCCCTTCACGGTCACTTATGAGAGTGAGATATGATAGATAGAATATTTTTGGTATTTTTGGTATAAAGATTCAAAGTAAAAAGTAAAGGCAAAGTAAATAGCAAAACAATATAAAAGTGATGGAGATTGATATGATGAGAATAGACCCGGGGGCCATAGGTTTCACTAGTGGCTTCTCTCAAGAGCATAAGTATTCTACGGTGGGTGAACAAATTACTGTTGAGAAATTGATAGAATTGAGCATAATTATGAGAATATCTAGGCATGATCATGTATATAGGCATCACATCCGTGACAAGTAGACCGAAACGATTCTGCATCTACTACTATTACTCCACTCATCGACTGCTATCCAGCATGCATCTAGAGTATTAAGTTAAAAACAGAGTAACGCCTTAAGCAAGATGACATGATGTAGAGAGATAAATTCATGCAATATGAAATAAACCCCATCTTGTTATCCTCGATGGCAACGATGCAATACATTCCTTGCTGCCCCTTCTGTCACTGGGTAAGCACACCGCAAGATTGAACCCAAAGCTAAGCACTTCTCCCATGGCAAGAACTACCAATCTAGTTGGCCAAACCAAACGGATAATTCAAAGAGACTTGCAAAGATAACCAATCATGCATAAAAGAATTCAGAGAAGATTCAAATATTATTCATAGATAGACTTGATCATAAACCCACAATTCATCGATCTCAACAAACACACCGCAAAAAGAATATTACATCGAATGGATCTCCACGAGAGAGGGGGAGAACTTTGTATTGAGATTCAAAGAGAGAGAAGAAGCCATCTAGCTAGTAACTATGGACCCGAAGGTCTGAGGTAAACTACTCACACTTCATCGGAGGGGCTATGTGTTGGAAATATGCCCTAGAGGCAATAATAAACTGATTATTATATTTCCTTGTTCATGATAATTGTCTATTGTTCATGCTATAATTGTATTATCCGGAAAATCGTAATACATGTGTGAATACATAGACCACAATGTGTCCCTAGTGAGCCTCTAGTTGACTAGCTCGTTGATCAACAGATAGTCATGGTTTCCTAGCTATGGACATGGGGATGTCATTGATAACGGGATCACATCATTAGGAGAATGATGTGATGGACAAGACCCAATCCTAAGCTTAGCTCAAAGATTGTGTAGTTCGTTTGCTGTAGCTTCTCTGAATGTCAAGTATCATTTCCTTAGACCATGAGATTGTGCAACTCTCGGATACCATAGGAGTGCTTTGGGTGTACCAAACGTCACAATGTAACTGGGTGACTATAAAGGTACATTACAGGTGTTTCCGAAAGTGTCTGTTGGGTTGGCACGAATCGAGACTGGGATTTGTCACTCCGTATGACGGAGAGGTATCTCTGGGCCCACTCGGTAATGCATCATCATAATGAGCTCAATGTGATGAAGTGGTTGATCACGGGATCATGCAATAAGGTACGAGTAAAGTGACTTGCTGGTAACGAGACTGAACAAGGTATTGCGATACCGATGATCGAGTCTCGGGCAAGTAACGTACCGATTGACAAAGGGAATTGAATACAGGATTGATTAATTCCTCGACATCGTGGTTCATCCGATGAGATCATCGAGGAGCATGTGGGAGCCAACATGGGTATCTAGATCATGCTATTGGTTATTGACCGGAGAAGCGTCTCGGTCATGTCTGCATGTCTCCCGAACCCGTAGGGTCTACACACTTAAGGTTCGGTGACGCTAGGGTTGTAGAGATATTAGTGTGCAGCAACCCGAAAGTTGTTCGGAGTCTCGGATGAGATCCCAGACATCACGAGGAGTTCCGGAATGGTTCGGAGGTGAAGACTTATATATATGAAGTGCAGTTTCGGCCATCGGGAAGGATTCAGAGTCACCGGTATTGTGCCGGGACCACCAGATGGGTCCCGGGGGTCCACCGGGTGGGGCCACCCATCCCGGAGGGCCCCGTGGGCTGAAGTGGGGAGGGAACCAGCCCCTAGTGGGCTGGTGCGCCCCCCTGCGCCTAGGGTTGGAAACCCTAGGGTGGGGCCGCCTCCACTTGCCTTGGGGGGCAAGCCTCCCCCTTGGCCGCCGCCCCCCCCAAGGAGATCCCATCTCCTAGGGCCGGCGCCCCCCAGGGTGCCTATATAAAGGGGGGAGGGAGGGCAGCCGCACCTCAAGTCTTGGCGCCTCCCTCTCCCCTGCTACACCTCTCCCTCTCGCAGAAGCTCGGCGAAGCCCTGCTGCGATCATTGCTGCATCTACCACCACGCCATCGTGCTGCTGGATCTTCATCAACCTCTCCTTCCCTCTTGCTGGATCAAGAAGGAGGAGACGTCATCCGCTCCGTATGTGTGTTGAACGCGGAGGTGCTGTCCATTCGGCACTTGGTCATCGGTGATTTGGATCACGGCGAGTACGACTCCATCATCCCCGTTCTCTTGAACGTTTCCGCTCGTGATCTACAAGGGTATGTAGATGCACTCTCCTCTCGTTGCTAGTTGACTCCATAGATTGATTTGGTGAAACGTAGGAATTATTTTCGTTTTCTGCAACGTTCCCCAACAGTGGCATCATGAGCTAGGTCTATGTGTAGTTACTATGCACGAATAGAACACAAAGTAGTTGTGGGCGTTGATATTGTCAATTATCTTGCCGTTACTAGTCTTATCTTGATTCAGCGGCATAGTGGGATGAAGCGGCCCGGACCAACCTGACACGTACGCTTACGTGAGACCGGTTCCACCGACTGACATGCACTAGTTGCATAAGGTGGCTGGCGGGTGTCTGTCTCTCCCACTTTAGTCGGATCGGATTCGATGAACAGGGTCCTTATGAAGGGTAAATAGAAATTGGCAACTCACGTTGTGGTTTTTGGCGTAGGTAAGAAACGTTCTTGCTAGAAACCTATAGCAGCCACGTAAAAACTTGCAACAACAATTAGAGGACGTCTAACTTGTTTTTGCAGCAAGTGTTTTGTGATGTGATATGGCCAAAGTTGTGATGAATGATGAATGATATATATGTGATGTATGAGATTATGTTCTTGTAATAGGAATCACGACTTGCATGTCGATGAGTATGACAACCGGCAGGAGCCATAGGAGTTGTCTTTATTTTTGTATGACCTGCGTGTCATTGAGAAACGCCATGTAAATTACTTTACTTTATTGCTAAATGTGTTAGCCATAGTAGTAGAAGTAATAGTTGGCGAGCAACTTCATGGAGACACGATGATGGAGATCATGGTGTCATGCCGGTGGCAAGATGATCATGGAGCCCCAAGATGGAGATCAAAGGAGCTATATGATATTGGCCATATCATGTCACTATTATTTGATTGCATGTGATGTTTATCATGTTTTTGCATCTTGTTTACTTAGAACGACGGTAGTAAATAAGATGATCCCTCATAATAATTTCAAGAAAGTGTTCCCCCTAACTATGCGCCGTTGAGACAGTTCGTTGTTTCGAAGCACCACGTGATGATCGGGTGTGATAGATTCCAACGTTCACATACAACGGGTGTAAGACAGATTTACACATGCAAACACTTAGGTTGACTTGACGAGCCTAGCATGTACAGACATGGCCTCGGAACACAGAAGACCGAAAGGTCGAGCATGAGTCGTATAGAAGATACGATCAACATGAAGATGTTCACCGATGTTGACTAGTCTGTCTCACGTGATGATCGGACACGGCCTAGTTAACTCGGATCATGTTATACTTAGATGACTGGAGGGATGTCTATCTGAGTGGGAGTTCATTGAATAATTTGATTAGATGAACTTAATTATCATGAACTTAGTCTAAAATCTTTACAATATGTCTTGTAGATCAAATGGCCAACATTGTCCTCAACTTTCAACGCGTTCCTAGAGAAAACCAAGCTGAAAGACGATGGCAGCAATTATACGGACTGGGTCCAGAACCTGAGGATCATCCTCATAGATCCAAAGAAAGATTATGTCCTAGAAGCACCGCTAGGTGACGCTCCCGTCCCACAGAACCAAGACGTTATGAACGCTTGGCAGACACGTGCTGATGATTACTCCCTTGTTCAGTGCGGCATGCTTTACAGCTTAGAACCAGGGCTCCAAAAGCGTTTTGAGTGACACGGAGCATATGATATGTTTGAAGATCTGAAAATGGTTTTCCAAGCTCATGCCCGGGTCGAGAGATATGAAGTCTCTGACAAGTTCTTCATCTGTAAGATGGAGGAAAATAGTTCTGTCAGTGAGCACATACTCACAATGTCTGGGTTGCATAACCGCTTGACTCAGCTAGGAGTTAATCTCCCGGATGACACGGTCATTGACAGAATCCTTCAGTCGCTTCCACCAAGCTACAAGAGCTTTGTGATGAACTTAAATATGTAGGGGATGGAAAAGACCATTCCTGAAGTATTTGCAATGCTAAAATCAGCAGAGGTAGAAGTCAAAAAGGAACATCAAGTGTTGATGGTGAATAAAACCACTAAGTTCAAGAAAGGCAAGGGTAAGAAAAATTCAAGAAGGACGGCAAGGGAGTTGCCGCGCCGGGTAAGCAAGCTGCCGGGAAGAAGCCAAAGAATGGACCCAAGCCCGAGACTGAGTGTTTTTATTGCAAGGGAAGTGGTCACTGGAAGCGGAACTGCCCCAAATACTTAGCGGACAAGAAGGCCGGCATCACGAAAGGTATATGTGATATACATGTAATTGATGTGTACCTTACTAGTACTCGTAGTAGCTCCTGGGTATTTGATACCAGTGCGGTTTCTCACATTTGTAACTCAAAGCAGGAGCTGCGGAATAAGCGGAGACTGGCGAAGGACGAGGTGACGATGCGCGTCGGGAATGGTTCCAAGGTCGATGTGATCGCCGTCGGCACGCTACCTCTACATTTACCTACGGGATTAGTTTTAAACCGCAATAATTGTTATTTAGTGCCAGCTTTGAGCATGAACATTGTATCAACATCTCGTTTAATTCGAGATGGCTACTCATTTAAATCCGAGAATAATGGTTGTTCTATTTATATGAGAGATATGTTTTATGGTCATGCTCCGATGGTGAATGGTTTATTCTAAATGAATCTCGAGCGTAATGCTACACATATTCATAGTGTGAATACCAAAAGATGTAAGGTTGATAATGATAGTCCCACATACTTGTGGCACTACCGCCTTGGTCACATAGGTGTCAAACGCATGAAGAAGCTCCATGCAGATGGACTTTTAGAGTCTCTTGATTACGAATCATTTGACACGTGCGAACCATGCCTCATGGGTAAAATGACCAAGACTCCGTTCTCAGGAACAATGGAGCGAGCAACCAACTTATTGGAAATCATACATACTGATGTGTGTGGTCCAATGAGTGTTGAGGCTCGCGGTGGCTATCGTTATGTTCTCACCCTCACTGATGACTTGAGTAGATATGGGTATGTCTACTTAATGAAACACAAGTCTGAGACCTTTGAAAAGTTCAAGGAATTTTAGAGCGAGGTTGAGAATCAACGTGACACAAAAATCAAGTTCTTGCGATCAGATCGTGGGGGAGAATACTTGAGTCACAAATTTGGCACACACTTAAGAAAATGTGGAATAGTTTCACAACTAATGCCGCCTAGAACACCTCAGCGTAATGGTGTGTCCGAACGTTGTAATCGCACTCTATTAGATATGGTGCGATCTATGATGTCTCTTACCGTTTTACCGCTATCATTTTGGGGCTATGCTTTAGAGACTGTCGCATTCACTTTAAATAGGGCTCCATCGAAATCCGTTGAGACGACACCATATGAATTATGGTTTGGGAAGAAACCTAAGCTGTCGTTTCTAAAAGTTTGGGGATGCGATGCTTATGTCAAGAAACTTCAACCTGAAAAGCTCGAACCCAAGTCGGAAAAATGCGTCTTCATAGGATACCCTAAGGAAACCATTGGGTATACCTGCTACCTCAGATCCGAAGGCAAGATCTTCGTTGCCAAGAATGGATCCTTTCTAGATAAGGAGTTTCTCTCGAAAGAAGTAAGTGGGAGGAAAGTAGAGCTTGATGAAGTACTGCCTCTTGAAGCAGAGAGTAGCGCAGCTCAGGAAAATGTTCCTGTGGTGCCTGCACCAATTAGAGAGGAAGTTAATGATGATGATCAAGATACTTTGGATCAAGCTCCTACTGAACTTCGTAGGTCCACAAGGACACGTTCCGCACCAGAGTGGTACGGTAACCCTGTCTTGCAAATCATGTTGTTAGACAACGGTGAACCTTTGAACTATGAAGAAGCGATGGCGGGCCCAGATTCCGACAAATGGCTGGAAGCCATGAAATCCGAGGTAGGATCCATGTATGAAAACAAAGTATGGACTTTGACTGACTTGCCTGTTGATCGATGAGCCATAGAAAATAAATGGATCTTTAAGAAGAAGACAGACGCGGATGGTAATGTGACCATCTATAAAGGTCGGCTTGTCGCTAAGGGTTATCGACAAGTTCAAGGGGTTGACTACGATGAGACTTTCTCACCCGTAGCGAAGCTGAAGTCCGTCCGAATCATGTTAGCAGTTGCCGCATTCTATGATTATGAGATATGGCAAATGGACGTCAAAACGGCATTCCTTAATGGTTTCCTTAAGGAAGAATTGTATATGATGCAGCCGGAAGGTTTTGTCGATCCTAAGAATGTTGACAAGGTGTGCAAGCTCCAACGCTCGATTTATGGGCTGGTGCAAGCATCTCGGAGTTGGAACATTCGCTTTGATGAGATGATCAAAGCGTTTGGGTTTATGCAGACTTATGGAGAAGCCTGCGTTTACAAGAAAGTGAGTGGGAGCTCTGTAGCATTCTCATATTATATGTAGATGACATACTTTTGATGGGAAATGATATAGAACTTTTGGACAGCATTAAGGCCTACTTGAATAAGAGTTTTTCAATGAAGGACCTTGGAGAAGCTGCTTATATATTAGGCATCAAGATCTATAGAGATAAATCAAGATGCCTCGTAGGTCTTTCACAAAGCACATACCTTGATAAGATATTGAAGAAGTTCAATATGGATCAGTCTAAGAAGGGGTTCTTGCCTGTGTTGCAAGGTGTGAAATTGAGCTCAGCTCAATGTCCGACCACGGCATAAGATATAGAAGAGATGAGTGTCATCCCCTATGCCTCAGCCATAGGGTCTATTATGTATGCCATGCTGTGTACCAGACCTGATGTAAACCTTGCCGTAAGTTTGGTAGGAAGGTACCAAAGAAATCCCGGCAAGGAACACTGGACAGCGGTCAAGAATATCCTGAAGTACCTGAAAAGGACTAAGGACATGTTTCTCATTTATGGAGGTGACGAAGAGCTCGTCGTAAAGGGTTACGTCGACGCTAGCTTCGACGCAGATCTGGATGACTCTAAGTCACAAACCGGATACGTGTATATGTTGAATGGTGGAGCAGTAAGCTGGTCCAGCTGCAAGCAGAGCGTTGTGGTGGGATCTACATGTGAAGCAGAGTACATGGCGGCCTCAGAGGCAGCGCATGAAGCAATTTGGGTGAAGGAGTTCATCACCGACCTAGGAGTCATACCTAATGCGTCGGGGCCGATCAAACTCTTCTGTGACAACACTGGAGCTATTGCACTTGCCAAGGAGCCCAGGTTTCACAAGAAGACCAGGCACATCAAGCGTCGCTTCAACTCCATTCGTGAAAATGTTCAAGATGGAGACATAGATATTTGTAAAGTACATACGGATCTGAATGTCGCAGATCCATTGACTAAACCTCTCCCTAGAGCAAAACATGATCAACACCAGAATTCCATGGATGTTCGATTCATCACAATGTAACTAGATGATTGACTCTAGTGCAAGTGGGCGACTGTTGGAAATATGCCCTAGAGGCAATAATAAAATTATTATTATATTTCCTTGTTCATGATAATTGTCTATTGTTCATGCTATAATTGTATTATCCGGAAATCGTAATACATGTGTGAATACATAGACCACAATGTGTCCCTAGTGAGCCTCTAGTTGACTAGCTCATTGATCAACAGATAGTCATGGTTTCCTGGCTATGGACATGGGGATGTCATTGATAATGGGATCACATCATTAGGAGAATGATGTGATGGACAAGACCCAATCCTAAGCTTAGCTCAAAGATCGTGTAGTTCGTTTGCTGTAGCTTCTCTGAATGTCAAGTATCATTTCCTTAGACCATGAGATTGTGCAACTCCCGGATACCGTAGGAGTGCTTTGGGTGTACCAAAAGTCACAACGTAACTGGGTGACTATAAAGGTACATTACAGGTGTTTCCAAAAGTGTCTGTTGGGTTGGCACGAATCGAGACTGGGATTTGTCACTCCGTATGACGGAGAGGTATCTCTAGGCCCACTCGGTAATGCATCATCATAATGAGATCAATGTGTTCAAGTGGTTGATCACGGGATCATGCATTACGATATGAGTAAAGTGACTTGCTGGTAACGAGACTGAACAAGGTATTGGGATACCGACGATCGAGTCTTGGGCAAGTAACGTACCGATTGAAAAAGGGAATTGAATACAGGATTGATTAAGTCCTCGACATCGTGGTTCATCTGATGAGATCATCGAGGAGCATGTGGGAGCCAACATGGGTATCCAGATCCCGCTATTGGTTATTGACCGGAGAAGCGTCTCGGTCATGTCTGCATGTCTCCCGAACCCGTAGGGTCTACACACTTAAGGTTCAGTGACGCTAGGGTTGTAGAGATATTAGTGTGCAGCAACCCCAAAGTTGTTCGGAGTCCCGGATGAGATCCCGGACATCACGAGGAGTTCCGGAATGGTCCGGAGGTGAAGAATTATATATAGGAAGTGCAGTTTCGGCCATCGGGAAGGATTCAGAGTCACCGGTATTGTACCGGGACCACCGGATGGGTCCCGGGGGTCCACCGGTGGGGCTACCCATCCCGGATGGCCTCGTGGGCTGAAGTGGGGAGGGAACCAGCCCCTAGTGGGCTGGTGCGCCCCCCTTGGGCCCCCCCTACGCCTAGGGTTGGAAACCCTAGGGTGGGGGCGCCTCCACTTGCCTTGGGGGGCAAGCCTCCCCCTTGGCCGCCGTCCCCCCTAGGAGATCCCATCTCCTAGGGACGGCGCCCCCCAGGGGTCCTATATAAAGGGGGGGGAGGGAGGGCATCCGCACCTCAAGTCTTGGCGCCTCCCTCTCCCCTGCTACACCTCTCCCTCTCGCAGAAGCTCGGCGAAGCCCTGCTGCGATCATTGCTGCATCCACCACCACGCCGTGATGCTGCTGGATCTTCATCAACCTCTCCTTCCCCCTTGCTGGATCAAGAAGGAGGAGACGTCATTCGCCCCGTACGTGTGTTGAACGCGGAGGTGCTGTCCGTTTGGCACTTGGTCATCGGTGATTTGGATCACGGCGAGTATGACTCCATCATCCCTGTTCTCTTGAACGCTTCCGCTCGCGATCTACAAGGGTATGTAGATGTACTCTCCTCTCGTTGCTAGTTGACTCCATAGATTGATCTTGGTGAAACTTAGGAATTTTTTTTGTTTTCTGCAACATTCCCCAACACTATGGTGATGTAGGCCCTCTTCCGGCGGAGCTCCGGAACATGCCCCAAGATGAGATCTCATGGATACAGAAAGTTGCGGCGGTGGAATTAGGTTTTTGGCTCCTGTTCTGATCATTTGGGGGTACGTGTGTATATATCGGAGGAAGAAGTACGCCGAAGGAGCAACGAGGGGCCCACGAGGTAGGGTGTGCGCCCTAGGGGGTGTGCCCCCCACCCTCGTGACCGCCTCTTTTGTTCCTTGGAGCAGGGTCCAAGTCTCCTGGATCACGTTCGGTGAGAAAATCACGTTCCTGAAGATTTTCTTCCGTTTGGACTCCATTTGATATTCCGTTTCTTCGAAACACTGAAATAGGCAAAAAACAACAATTCTGGGCTGGGCCTTCGGTTAATAGGTTAGTCCCAAAAATAATATAAAAGTGGAAAATAAAGCCCAATATAGTCCAAAACAGTAGATAATATAGCATGGAGCAATAAAAAATTATAGATACGTTGGAGACGTATCAGCAGGCACACCATCATCACCAACTCTGTTTTTTATAAGAGTCCGTCTGATTTATATCTGACGGATAGGAAGGAAACTATGGCAATTTTGCAAAAAGATACCCACACCCCTCTCCACATTTGCAAATAAGGCCTTCCCTCATTCATCCTTTTCTCCCAGAAGATAAACTACTCATACAAATGCATCTTGATGTTCCGTGCAACGCACGGGCATCTTGCTAGTGTACATAAAAAGTAGAGTTGGTGATGATGGTGTGCCTGCCATCCTGCAATATAGGTCGTCCAATCTATATCTAACAGTTAGGATGGAAACTATGACAATTTACCCGCACTCCTCTCCACACTTGCAGATAAGGCCTTCCCTCATTCATCCTTTTCTCCCACAAGATATTGATGTTCCGTGGAAGGCACGTGCATCTTGCTATTTTTCTATAAACTTGGTCAAATTTTATGAAGTTTGACTTCAGTCAAGCCTAATATGCAGAGTAAATCAAAACAGAGGGAGTATCTTACTCCGTGACCAAGACGGAAGGGAAAATGAGACAACTGATTGTTTATTTGAGCCATTCAAGTATAATCATGCGGCATTACTTATTTCTCATTCCTCTCCAACCCTCTTCTCCATCGATCATGCCGCCCTCCGATCGAGTCCATCCTCTCGCATGCGTCATTTGAACATTCTGCTGAGTATCATTCACTTTGTATTTCCAATGTTGTAATTTGTACGACATGCATACAAACAAACAGTTCATTTGAAGTTTCACTTTGCCTCAACTACGTGTCGCTTCCCATCTTAGTTTTGACATCCCATTCGGTTCATGCCCCGACACATCTTGACGAGATCGATTGATGTTTGAGAGATCAATTGTGTGTCATGCACGGAGATAAAGGTTTGGTCTGTTTCTATGATAGAATGATAGAAATGACCCACGGGGGGCGGGGGGCAGTCTATGGGGATCAGAGGGAGTATATTGTACGTTCATAAGCGAAACGAACGTATTGTACCCACCCTAGCCCTCTTTCAATCGATCTCCGGACCCTAAGATGAAATCGAGAGAAAATGAGTGGGTGCATGTGTGATACCTAAGGCGGATTCAAAATTTTGAACCAGTGATCATAGCATCCGCAAATCATATATAAAGAGTATTCAATGTTCGTTTCGCTTTTGAACGTACAATACACTCCCTCCGATCTTTTCTAGTTTACATATAAGTTTTATGTGTAGTCAAAGTATCTCTACTTTGATCAAACTTACAGAAAAAATATCAACATTCAACAACGCCCAATCAATATTGTTAGATTCATATGTACTCCTAGATTTGTATTCAAACAAAGATAGTTTCCAATTTGTTTTCAGCCACGTGAATGTGCTTGTTGTTGCGCATGCTCTTCCTACTAGGATTTCTCCATGTATAGCCAGTCCAATAGTAACTTTTTTAAGCTCCTTGTCCAATAGTACTAGTGGAGTACTGACAACATCTGTAGTAGAGTATGCAGTGCTCGTAGTACTCCGTCCTTCCATTTATATAGGGCCTAATAGCAAGTCTAATAAGGCCTAGTCAGTAGGCTATAAGACTTGTCATGTCATTAAAATCCTGCTTGGAGGAGTGAGAAGAGAGGAGAGAGAGAGAGTGAAGCGGGCTCTTATATTCTACAGCCCGACCATAACACATAGATCAAGAAAAGTATGCATGCAATTCTCTTCCAACCATATACCTTGATCATGCAAATATTAAATTCTTAGAGCCAACCTAATAGCCATTAAGAGCCAACTTAGATGGCACTTTTGCCGATGTGAAGGAGGGATGTGAAAAAGTAAGGGGAGTGAGATCTCATGCAAGGGCCTAGCTATATACGCATTCCTAGGTAAATACAATAAATATTAAGAAAGAGATAGTAGAGAGGAGATGGGAAAAAGTACTAATACAATAGCCAACCTTTTATATTATTTTTTGCGGGAAATAGCCAACCTTATAGCCCACACTATTGTGTGAGTGCATATAGATGATGGCTATAGATGACATGGCAATTCCTTATAGCCATCGGCTGGCTATATTATTAACCATGCTCTAATGCGTTTTTCAAAAACGCCTTTGACTATTGACAAGATTAATAGTACATGAGATGTATAATGTGAAAATTATATCATTGGAAGCTCCTTTCACATACAAATTTGACCGTATGCTTTGTGTAAGTTGCATGTCATATATTATTACTCTAACATTTGGTCAAAGTTAGCCTCGAAAAATGCATTAGGCCCTGTAGATGGAAGGAGGGAGTAGTAGTCGAATTGGATCCTCTGACGTAGGATCCCTGCCTTATCCTCCCTTTCGGTCACTTACTAGCGAACCCATGCTTGCTAGGCCCTGCATGCCAGTTACTCAATGGATTCGACCATGTCAGGGGATCCTCATCCGTAGTATACTCGCTTTTTTATTTACTCCGCATAAAACGGAGGGAGTGGTAGTATAAATGACGCGGGATGGGGAGGGGGAGGGACGTCGGTTTTCTCTCAACTGCGGTCCCACAAGCGAGCGAAAACGCAAGACGAAGCGGTTCCATTCGGTGAACAACGTGGAGGGTCTAGCATGCCGGGGTTCAATGGGAATGCGACAAGAGCGATGTACAGTCAAAACCGATTTACCGGTCGTCATCGGAACCACTATTCACACCAGAACCTTCGCTGCTCGGCCTACGCCACCCACTGCCCCAAAACCACACCTCCTCTCCAGCCCATTCCCCCACCTTTCGATCCCCTATCCCGCATCAAGCGTCCCCTAGTTTGCTGGAAAGCCATGGTGCGCCGCAAGATCACGTACTACAAGATGCCGACGCCGGAGCGCTGCACAGAAATCGCGGTTGGCGGTCGGCGCCGCAAACCTCCGTTCCCAAGCTCGCTTTGCGGCGGGCCAATCCCGAAGTTCTCTGGAGCCAAGCTACTAGGAGGAGGAAGCCAATCCAATGTTCATGGCGGAAGTCGCGGCGCAGAAGGCCCCCGATGGTTATTAGACGATGGGCGTCGACTTTGTGCCAGCGTCTGGGTCCCCCATGGTGCAGGCGGACCAGCGGTTCAACCTAGTGATACTAAAGGAGGACCGGGAGGCAGAGGATCAACTTGACACGGAGCGCACGCATGCCACTGCCATCGAGGCTCTCCTGCAGGCGGAACCGGATGTCATGGATGTGAACCGGGTGGCGGAGGCTCAACTCAACACGGAGTGCACGGATGCCACTGCCATCAAGGCCCTCCTACACGTAGAACCGGACATCCTGGACTTGAACCGGGCAGTGGAGGCTCAACTCGACGCGGAGCGCGCGGATGCCACTGCCATCGAGGCCCTCCTGCAGGCGGAACCGGACGTCCTCGACTTGAACCGGGTGGTGCTCTCGTCGTGCAGAGGCACACGTCGGCAGCTACGGCTCGTTCGTGCTGGTAGCCAAAGATGACGAGGCCCTCTCGTTCCACGAGCAGTGATAGTTTTTCTTTATGTTGTTGTTTTTAGGGATCTTTTGCTGTGTAAAAACATATATTGTTATGCAAGTCGCCTGACTTTCATCATTTGGGTCAGTCTACCATTTCAGGCGGTGGGATGAATATCCTACATCTCCTAGCCCTTCTTCCTCACCTCTTCTTCTTCCCCAACAGACGACCGCACGGGCCGTACAGATCCACCCCAACATGCAGTTGGATAAACATAATGTATGAACGAAAATTATCTGTCAGCGGTAGCATGTGTCAATGAGGGTGCGTTCCCTTGGTTGGGCTTGCGACGTGCAGGAGCGACTGTGTGAGGGTGCGGTGCGACCGCGGCGTGCAGGAGCGAACGTGTGAGGGTGTGGTTCGATACAAATCATCATTTGACGTGTAAATTAATGCGTATTTTTTTCTCCAAAGCCCAAAGAGATATCCATCTCACTCCTCATCGCTTGATTAATGCAGCGCCATGCAAACAAACCTTCTCATTTCTGCATGCATGCAAGGGTATATTAATGTCCTTGCTTGCTAGTACGAGGCAAACCCCATGAATTTTTCCTCGATTAGTGTTAGTGGCCTTTTGCAAATTGTAATTTTGATATATTGGCTTGGTGTACAAAAAATGGAGGTAGTAACTATTTGACTTCCTTCCCCATTGTGGTGACGTCAATGATATCTCGAACGTTGTGGTTTGGTGAAGTGCGTTCGACGGAGAACACCATTGAGGGAGACCACGGTATGTCATTCGCAAGTGCTGCCTACAAGCCGAGGCAACCGCCTTATTTGCATCCAGGAAGTCCGTTGAACCAAAGGACGCATAAATGTACTAGTACTACTAGTACACAATAGCGTTGTCCGTCCAGCTTAGTGTGGTGAGGTGGTTTCTCGAAGAAGACGATGGAGAAGCAGAGTCAGCGAAGAGTGAAATGATGGTTGCTTCGTCCGTGCTTTGTGATTTGACGCCTCACTACTTTGTGATTTGTGATAGAAGGGACAGAGTAGACTCTGTGCTCTATACTGTACATGCGTCCAAGCATGGGAGAAAGAGGAGAGACATTGCATTTTTCTATTCCTTCAATCAATCAATCAATCAGGGAGCTTCGGTTCCATCTTTTTGGCTTTGGCAGTACCGTCCACAAATGGTTCCCATCGATGACAAAAGCTATTTTCACATTTGGCTATACATTGTGAATGCCCTTAACCATACCACTTGGTTTTGCTCTTGTGTGCTATCTATACAAATCTCAATTATATTGGTCTAAAAAAATTATAGAATCAAGATTAGTAAAAAGGAGGTGATTTTGCCACGCGGATGGCGGGGGAGGTTTCTTATTTTTAGAGGACGTTGGCCTGGCAGTTTGCTAACATGAGGTCCCACATGTCAGTGCTTTACCAAGCTGATCCGCGTCCCACATGAGGCAGAACAATGGTAGAAGAAACACGTGGTTAACTTGAAGAAGATGAGGGACAAGCATATTCAGGAACGAGTGAAATGATGGTTGCTTCGTCCCTCCAACTTATTTTTTTACTAGAATTATTATTACTTCACCCCTCCAACTTAACTGCGGGAAAGGTGCAGCTTTCTGATTTGACGTCTCATTGCTCATTACTATGCCGGCGCCATGACTGGGGTGCTTCACCCCTGCTGCTCTGCACTCTATTTCGGTACGGCACATGGAACCAGTAGCTTGATGTCCCACATGTTGGTGAAAGGGACTAGAACATTTATGAAAGCGAGCACTCCACTCTTACGATGGAGGAGTACACGACACGGTGGCCCAGTGAACTGTCACTTGTACTGTGTACTAGTACTATAGTTTTGCTGTTTCACATGATCGATCGATGCAAACCCGATTAAACAGGAAAGGGCGGGATTTTTCCCGCGTGGTAGATGATACTGGCCATACATTTCAAAGGCAATTTTAATGTATGCAAACTGAATAATTAAGTAACAATATGATATCTAGTAAAACTAAAAACAAATATGATTTATTGTGTTAGAGTGTAGTAGTAGTGTTGTATTGCATAGTTGTTAGATGTAACATGCGAGAACGTGTAGAGATGTAGTTTTGGAGGGCCTACAGAGAGAAACCATAATACGGTCACCAAACTTCAGAATATGCTCATTACGGTCACTATATACGTTTTGCGGTGATTATACGATCACTTGCTCATCGTTCAGCATTGGATTGCACTCTGTTGACCGGCCAAATAGTCTACGTGGCACCATGTTGACTAATTAAATTGACCACGTTCCTTGTGGGTTCCACCTGTCAGTTCGCATAGGAAAAAGGTCAGATAAACACAAATTTACGCAGGCACGACAAGACTCCAACCCGTGCGTGGGAATCACCTGGTTGTGTATGTGTTTATCAGGGCCTAATGTATGCACATGCATGTGTAGGTTGAGCACTTGAGCATGAGAGTGTGTGTTGGTCGTGTGGTGTGTGCATGCATGCGTGCATGTGTGCATGTGAGTGTTGCATGCGTGCATGGCTGCGTGTGTATGTGTGAGTGTTGCGGCCGTGCGTGGCTGCATGTGTTCGTGTGAGTGTTCCATGCATGCAGTTCGTGTGCATGTGTGCGTGTGTGTATAATCACCACACCAGCTCGTGTGTGTTAAAACAGACGGCTCAGCATACCAATACAAGGCCACCTTGTCCGCTGTGCCCGCGGTCATGACTTCGAACCACCGTCCAATATTTTTTTGTCATTTGTTTTCATTCTTAGTAGCAAGATGCCCGTGCATTGCACGTAACATCAAGATGCATTTGTATGACTAGTTTATCTTGTGAGAGAAAAGGATGAACCAGGGAAGGCCTTATTTGCAAATGTGGAGAGGTGTGAGGGTACCTTTTTGCAAAATTGCCATAGTTTCCTTCCTATCCGTCAGATATAAATCGGACGGCCTATATTGCAGGATGGCAGGCACACCATCATCACCAACTCTGTTTTTATAAGAGTGTAGAAGAGTAGATACAAGCCGACAGGTGGGCCCAATGGTCATGAGATAATGTGATGCAACACTAGAGGTGCCACGTGGGGCATTTAACTGGTCAACTAGTCGTGTCTTGAGCAAATACAGAGCTGTACGGTGAGCCCGTGACTGTATAATAACCACAAAACATAAATGGTGACCGTAATGAGTGGATTCTTAAGTCCAATGTACGTATCGTTCTTTCGCTCCAAATACAAAGATCGTCACTGTATATATCGCGAGAGAAAGATGAAGCATGCGTGAATGTGCTGGGGGCTTAATTTTAGTGGACCTGGATATAGTTTGTGTGCGTACGTGAAAGGGGCGTAGAGGGGTGTATGCGATGGGGAGAGAGATGCTCTTTGTTTCTCTTTATTATGACTAACTTTATATATAGTATAAAAATATAAAAATTCACAGTGCAGAATAAATATCATTGTGGGCACCATGCAAAAAATTAACGTTCATACTCCTGCATATAACTTTGTAATGTTTTACATATGTAGAAATTCTAAGATAATTTTTTGGCCACACTTTATTCAAAAGGAATGTTGTATGCGAAATAAACGTGAAGAGAGGGCCTTTTAGATCAATGGAGTACGTGATGTAACATGTGTGAATGTGTAGTTGATGTATTTGGCGGGTCCTAGAGAGGTATGTGTGTGTATTACGTATTCGAGAGAGGCATGGATAGAGGGGCTGGCGGGGGGAGGGGGCATGGGAGAGATAGCACGAGAAATGAGAGAAGTCTAGAGAGAGAGAGACTAATATGATGTCACGGCGAGAGATTCCCTTGATGTTGTATATGCAAGGGGGAGGGGATAGAGGCATGAGGAGATTTTTTTTGTGTGGTGTCTATGTTGGTCTATGTGGGTGTGAGATAATAACGAGACCTGGGGGCAGAGGGTGTGTCACCGCGTGAGGTCCGGTGGGTCGAGGTGAGGCCCTTGGTTCCGTTCCTACGCCACATTGGTCGGCCTGTGATGCATTTAGGGAGACCCATGGATGACTTGTCGTACAAGACAACGATAACAGAATTGTGAAGGACTCTGTGTCCACTGACAAAGCCGACTAGGATTTGTAACCCTGGGTTCTCAGACTAAGGTAACCCCTTATCTCTGATATTACTATTCATCCAACCTAACTTTAAGGGGCATCCTACAGAATGCTCTCCTAGAATCATACTCGCCGATTTGGAAGAGAGGTGTGAGACAATGTGTGAGAGACAGACCTAAAGATAATGTGCATACAGGAGACACGCAGGCAGGTCTATGTATATAGAAAGGGTCGATGGGGATTGTGCGTGTGTATGCTTGTGAGATGAAGTGTGCTTGTGATAAAGGTTAGTGAAAACAGTCGTAAATGGTTACGAGAGGGAGGGAGGGTTATATAGAGAGCATGTATGCGAGAAAGACACCTTGGGAGAGAGTGTGTGAGCATGTGTGAGAGACCACCGATGGAGAGTGAACCTACTCATAAAAGACCGATGTACACATTGATTAAAGATATAAATTGTATCCAAATATTAGGATGGGATCATGATATTTGCAATTCGCGTAAGGAACGGTCATTGATCCATCAGACATCTAGATTCTATCAAATTTGAGCATGCCTATGTTATTATTCAACATAATTGATCCACATAGTTAGTATTTTGAACTCCAAACAATGCATCCTTTAGCAATCGAATATAAACGTGAGTATAGTTCATGTTGTGTGTGTAAAGCACATTATACATACAAAGATTACACAATGGACATTATAAATAGCTAGCTATGAACTAGTATACATTTGAATTCAACTTAAGGTGGTTTAAAAAAATCGAATTCAACATTAAGTCCATTCAATTTGTAAATCATACCTAAATTATGGGGCACCAATCTTTGCTCTGATTTTGTACATAATAGCATATATAGTCGTGTACAAAATAGATTCAAATTTAGCTCCTCCATTCCAAAATAATCGTAGTTATAGGATTTTCAAGTGTGAAAATTTCAAAAAGAATCCGATAATTTGATGAGGTTTTCAAACATACAAGGTCAAATTTATTGTTGTCTATTTAGGTCAATCCTCAAAGTTCAAGAGTACTCTAAATGTGAATGCTTCTGTTTCAAAATTTCAAATGAAGCGCTAAAAGAGCCTCTACTCTCCCAAAACCGCGTGAGACCAATGTTTGGTAGTAGAAGGAAATTACTTTTCTAACTCCGACCCGTGAAACCTACCGGCCCAACGCCAAATGTCTAAACCGGGGTAGGTTTGTAGCTTCATCTAGACGCCATGCAACTGCCTCCGAAAAACATTCATACACAATGGCCGCCTAAGCACACACGCGCGCGGCCGAAATTGCTCCCGCCCACTATTTGAGACACCTGGGATTACCATCCTACCCCCGACCCGCAGTAGGTCCGAAATTTAAGAGGGGGGGGGGGGGATTTGTACTTTCCCCAAATTTCAAACAAGCGCGTCCCATCTGTTCAAGAAAAGCCAAAAACAAGTGTGTCCCAGACTGAAACATGGTTCTCCCTTAGCTCCCCCCATCCGATTCCCCATTCGTACTCCGTGGGCGCCAAAACTACCTCTCCACCAGCCGCGAAACCCTAGCGTCCTCCATCCGCCACCCCATCCCACCCATCAACCGCCGCCCTCCTTCATCACGCCAGAGCCGATACCCCGACGTCGTCGTCCACCGCAACCTCAACCGCAAGGCTAGTAGTTGAAGCCGAGGCCGAGCCGTCCGTACCCGAGCCAATTCAACCATGCCATCCTGCGCCTCACCACTGCCGCTCCAACTTTGCCACCGTCCACCGCAGTAGAGTTTTACCTGCTACGCCGTCCTTCGCTGCCTCGGATCTGCTTCCCCTCCACCGACATACGGCCACGACAACATAGTCAACAATTTGGCCATGGGTTCATCCAAGCCTACACCCTCCTCCAAAACATCAATTTCCCTAGCAAGAAGAAGAAGATCAGCGAGACATGTGGAGGCAACCACAGTAGCAACCAGAAATGGTACTCCTCTTCCCTTATTGACGCAAATCTTACGTGTCTGCTTGCATGGTATTCATCCCACAGAAGACACTAGTTGACCGATTCTTCTTGATACTAGATGTTCCTAGTTACTCAAGATGCATAGGGTTTCTCCTCATATACTATTTCACCTTAGCTAGAGGTCCGGCGCCCCCTGGATTTCAATTCCTGGTCAGTTGATTCCCAATTAACAAAAGCATTCCCCGGCGTAACAGGCGCTAGTCCGCCTATTACGCCCGGGAAGCAGCGCCTCGGTGTTTATCTTGGGGGCGTGTGGGGCCTAGAGCTGCCGGCGCTCGATCTGGAGGTCGAATGGGATTAAAGGGATGGCCTTGGGGCGCTGCCAAGCACGGCGGTGGTGTGAGATCGAGGGGAGGGCGGGGCAGCGGAGGCAGGGGTTTGGGCCGGTGGTTGCTGGCGGTTCGAGAAAGATCATCAACATTGACTGGCGGGAGGTAGATGAAGGCCATTTGCCCGTTCCTTATAGATTGGACGGTTCATAAAAAATCGACTGACCTATTTATTTTTAGTCGACTATTATCTTGATAGGACCACATGTGGTGGTGTGCTGGAGGAGTACATGCATTTCCTATGCTCATATATTACAAAATCATACGGAGTAGAATGTATTTTTGTTTGCCATGCAATGTTGTAGAGCTATCATATGTCTCCTGTCATTTATTTTTCAGCCATCGGCTATCTGCTACTTTTACAGTGCACTAGTTCTGCACACACTTCACCCATACTCTCACTATTGTGTTTTTATGCAAGTGTATTTCAGACTCTGCTGCCTTCACAGAAGAAGAAAATAAAAGAGAGAAGTTGCTCCAGCGTGGTACGCGGCTAGGCCAGACACGTTTCAGCCATATAAAGGCTATAGTGTCAGCAGATGGAGACGGTAAACGTAGCTCTGGAGTTGATGACCTCGCTCCCAATGAACCACCATCCCAGGTGCCTGCTTTAACTTTGCGGTGTCATATGTGGTTGCATGTTGCATATGGTGTCTAGCTTGTATTCGAAAGGCCAAAGTCGGTCTTTATTAAGGTAAGGAAAGATATTTTTTACATGAACCACCATCCCGGGAGCACCAGAAGTCAAATGGCTAGTCAGGGCACTGGTCGAGCCAGTGACAAGCCCAGCACAAACAAGCATCACCTGGAAGCCAACTAAAAAGCCATGATGGTGGCAAAGCAGCCCGCCTCCCACCAGGCTCTCAGGTGCTAGATGATCATGCTCACCACTCCAGCCGGATGTCTAGCTTGTATTGCTTCCAATTTGGTTAAATTGTATCTGCTTAGCTTACACACTATATCTTTGAATATGACATGCCTTCCTGTTTTTGGTACATACTAGTACATCTGTCTATTAACCATGTTCTTACATCAAACTAATGTTCTTGTGTATCCCTTATCAATCACTTATGATGAGGCAGTCACGCAAGTGGACTACTGTGTGAAAATATCCTCATTTAAAGATTGCAGCGTCAGCCTCCCCACATGATTCTCAAGAAACAGCAAGGCTAGACGAAGATAGTGAACGTAGCTCTATAGTTGATTACCACATTTCCCCTACACTACCATCGCAGGTGCTTGCTCTAACTTGGTAGCGTGATATGTGGTAGCATGTTGCATATGGTGTCTAGATTGTAACTCTTCCAATCTAGTTAAATTGCATGTGGTATTCTGCTTAGTTTATACATTATACCTGTTAATGTGACATGCCTTCCTGTTTTTAGTACATAGTACATCTGTCTATTAAGCATGCCCTTACATAAAACTATTGTTTTTTTGTATCCCGCATAAATCAATATGATGAGACACCTTTAGTATATGGAGTGTGATATTAGTTGCATCTTTCATATGATTTCACTGGTGCGCGTCGGTCCTAAACAAACGGTTTAAAACCCCTTTCCGCGACGGCATCTGGAACCGTCGCCAAGTGAGTGTGGGCGATAGGGGGGTCCTTCCCACATGACCTAGAAACCGTTGGGGATATGCCCTCCTGGCACACACGTTCGGCAAAATGAGGACGTGTGCGATCGGTGAGCACTCAAATACGGAAATACGTACAGTAGAAAAATATAATTATACGACGAAATTGTTTCCGGTCGCAAGTACATCCCACATAGCCAGTCCCCGCTAAACATTTCCGTTCGTATGCACATCCCACACAGTCGCTCCAAGGAAAACGTTTCCGTTCACAGGTACATCACACACAATTTTTCTCGTTAAATCGTTTGGGTTATTGAATGTAGCACACACGGTCCGTAGAAGAATATGTGTGGCAAAGGTTGTCCATGACACACAGTTTTTATGTGGTAAACATTTGCGCAAGGTGGCCTACGCAAATAGTTATCAAGAGAAAGTCGTTGCATGAGGTTATCACCCATGGTATTTTTTCAACAACCGTTTGCAATATCAAAACCCAATTAGCAGGCTAATTCGCCATTAGCAGGCTAATTGCCCTATTATTAATAATCCATTTATTAATCTAATTGACATTCATATTAAGCGCACAATATATTTCATTTCCATATTAAGGAAGCATAATTTCATAATTGAAATACATCAGAGTACAACATGATATAGCTTCAGCACTCAGCTACCCCATTACACAACTGCACCAACAGCAAGTTCCATATGCAACATGTAGAACCTTTCGAAATTAGCATCATAGACGGTATATAGACAGATGCATCTCATCTGGAAAACTGCTGAAGCGGAAGGCGAATATTGAGCCTTTATTCATGTTGAAGGTCTTTGCAACTTTAGGCCAGTGCCTGTGGATGATTGACCGTCCATCCTTCAAACTCTTCAGGAACACTTCAATATTGAACCGTGGGTGTTGTATGAATACCTTCCTCGCCTCCTAACCATAGAGGTGGTTTGAGAGGTAACATCAGTGAACTGCTTTGGAAAGGCCTGAAAACAAGGATGTGCATAAATATCTTCTCTATATTGGAAATGGGGCAAAGGAATAAAAAAAGCAAGGTATAATAGTTAGTACCATCTTGTAGTGAATTGATGTCTTCTTCATTGTGCAGACAAAGATCTTGTTATTTTTTGTCGCTAATTTCTTTATCCTAACAATCTTTCTGAGTTTCTTGATTTGATTGATATTCATGGACAACTCATTTCCCCATATGCAAAAATGGTCGAACAGTGGGTCAAAACCTCTGACAGCAGGACCTACATGTGCAAGACCAAATTGTTAAAAACCAAAATATTAGAATGGTTCCTGCAATTGCACAATAATGTGCTATTAGACAACGGACCATGCACGCGCTAAACTTGATTGTAAACCTCAGTACTTCCCACTATTTCCCTGCAACACATATAAGGTAGTTAGTCATCAGGTTAAGTAAGGGTTCGCATGCTATCAGTAAAATATGTTGATGAAAAATAAGCACATTGCAGATTCATATGATTAATTGAAGCCACACAGAAAACCCATTTACCAAAAACATGCATGATTAAGAACTAGGAAATATTGCATTTGTATTTGTTTCTCATGTATTAAGTGTAGCCAAATTCGGTTTATTCCTCACATGCACAACAATACAAAATTCTACCCACGACAATTGGACATCGCATTGCAGAATTGAACCAAGCAGTTAACTAAACACCACAACAAATGAACCAAACATTAACTGAGAACCACATTGCACAATATAACATTGAACCAAGCAGTTAACTAAACACCACAACAAATGAACCAAACATTAGCTGAGCACCACATTGCACAATATAACATACTCCTAATAGAAGATCAGAGATTTAACCAAACAGTTAACTACAACCAATTGTAGCAATTGTATTTGTTTCTCATGTATTTACTACAGCGAAATTCAATTTATTCCTCGCATGGTATACAATAACAGAATGCACCCACAATTTTGTAAAGATAAATTCGGTTTATTTCTCACATGGAAGACAATACAAAATTGCAGCCTAAAGAATTGAACATCACATTTGCATAATTGAACCAAACAGTTAACTATAGATGACAACTAATTAACAAAATAGTTAATAAGTGAGCACCACACCGCACGACATATAGAACATATACACTAGAGCAACAGATTGCATGGTGAAATTAGATAGCACAATTCACTAGATTTTGTGAAGGAAAGGCATGAGCAGCACACGCAACGGGTAAACCGAGCATGCTTAACAGGCGTAGGTAGAAATTGGCAAGGTGCTCCTCCAAGATCCGGGGGTCAGCACGAATGGCAGCCATCGCGACCTCATCCGCGCGTGTGGCCATGATTTGCTTCTCCGCTGCCAAATGCTCCTTGAGGTCCTGGCTATACTGCATGCACCATCGCTTAGGCTGGCGCTTATTTGGTGGAGGGGTCGGTGATTTGGGTGGAAGGTGCTGCGCTCACGCCAGCGGTCAAGGCATGTGGGATGTGGAAAGAGGAGGAGGATGGGGGTCGGGTGTGGATTACGTGCCAGGATAGAGGAGGCCGAGCAGCGTGAAGGAGGGTCGTCGACGAGGAGGCGGCGACACTGCAAGCAAGGAGTGAAGGTTTGAACTTGGAAAGGAAGGTGGAAATAGGGGAAATGTGGCTTTTGGTAAGGGGGAGGGGCGGGGAGGTAGATATTTTCGCGGAAGCCGAAAATTTGGAATTGCTTCAGCCAAAAAAACTGGCGCGCAAAGTGCCATCAGACATGGTCCCTTATTCAGAACTGTGTACGATATGTGGACATCACAAAGGATTCAGATAGCTTAACCCGTGTGTGATGAGTTTGAACGTCAAAAGTTTTGGTTCGAATTTCCATGGTTACAGTGGTCATCCACGTCATTGCATAATTTGGGTACACAAAGGAGACTACAGCACACCCACACTTCTTAATCGAGCAAGTTCAACAATTAAATAGAGCTAGCTGACCTAAACATTACTCTAACAAATCAAAGATTGGCGCTCTTAATTAAACAAAACATAGAGTACTACTACGGCTGGTTCTCGTCGATCTTCGCCGCCGCCTCCATGTCCAGCTCGCACCCGACGGTCTCCTAGGGAAGGGGCTCCATGGCATCCATCACACCATACTGGGTAAGCATCGCCATCCACATCCGCCATCTCTTTGGAAAAGGCCACCATGAGCTGGGCGTGGGCGGACACGATCTGGGCTTCGACGGGCTCCGTCGTCGCAAGGTATGCGGCGAAGGAACGGACGGCTGCTTGAACTCTCTCAATGATTGCTAGCTCTTCGGCCGTGGGTTGCCGACCGTTGTCGGAGAAGCTTCATTGGATTTGTACGGTGACCGCCAGGAGCTGGGCGTGGGCGGCCTCGACATGGTCGTGGGCGGCCTCCATCAGGGCAAAGGCCGCCACTGCGGAACGGACAGCTGCTGTGCCGCTCTCACCAGTTGCTATCCCTGAGGCAGATGTTGCTGCTGCCACATGAGAAGCAAGAGCGGCCGTTTGGGCTTCCTTTGCCGTCCGGTCGCAAATTACGGCCGCGCTCATGCACCTTGTTAGCACGCGCATGGCGGCTGCGGTCGCGCTCTTGCCGGAGTGGGCCACCGAAGTTGCCCTCACGACGCGGGTCCACATGCCCATCTTTCACCGGCGACAATTGAACAGTGAAATGATATTTGGGGAGCGAGCTAGTGTGCTCGAGACGCCGGCTGTGGACTATAGCCGACGCACCTTCTCGCGTAAGACATAGGCGTACTATAACACCGACGGTGCTCCAAGATATTTTGTACGACATCTCACACGGTTGCTGATAAAAAACTATGTGCGATCTACTTGATTTTTCATCTTGATTTGAATTACATAATGGGGTCACAGCGGCAACGAACGGTGTTAGAATTTCTAGACCTTTTACCTGGAGTGAACATGCAACTATATGTGTGTCGTGAAAGAATTCGAATTATTCAGGGTTCGTTTGAACATTTTATACATTAAATTGGTTTTCTAGCCATTTCAGGTGAACAATTCAAATTTGAACTACATGCACATGCTCCAGTGCATATAAATTGGTTCAAAAATCAAATATGTGTCCTTGGGTGCATGCTTAGGTCCCATGCAAGAAATGGGAATGAATTTCAAACACCAGGGCACCGTTGATTGCTGGCAAAATATTGAGATGCCTGGTTTTTAAATTCTAGTAAATCCAAAACTCGTCTAAAATTCATGAAACTTGGCATGTTATCATGGAGCGGCATCAACATGCTGTGGTACAAATTTTGTCCCATTTGGGACAGGTTTGGGTATATGCTTGTCACAAACCGGACCTTCTCACAACAAGCATGATGGTTTTAGGTAGGGAACGTCCCACCTCTGTGGATGAAACGATATCCATTGCCTCTTACTGCTTTCAAATTTCTTTCTCGTGTCAACATAGAACAACAGGAGTGTTGTGTGATTTTTTGTGATTTTTCGGGGTTCGTTTGATTTTTATGCATTAACTAAGTTTTTAATGCATTTTATGTGCATAATTCAAACTTGAACTACATGCACATGCTCCAGTGCATATAAATTGGTTGAAAAATCAAATATGTATCCTTGGGTGCATGCTTAGGTCCCATGCAAGAAATGGGAATGAATTTCAAACACCGGGGCACCATTGATTGCCGGCAAAACATTGAGATGCCTGGTTTTTAAATTCTAGTAAATCCAAAACTCATCTGGAATTCATGAAACTTGGCATGCTATCATGGAGCGGCATCAACATGTCGTGGTACAAATTTTGTCCCATTTAGGGCAGGTTTAGGTGTATGCTTCTCACAAATCGGAGCTTCTCACAACAAGTATGATGGTTTTCGGTAGGGAACGTCCCACCTTTGTGGACGAAACGATATCCATTGCCTCTGACTGCTTTCAATTTTTTTTCTCTTGTCAACATAGAACAACAGGAGTGTTGTGTGAATTTTTGTGATTTTTCGGGGTTCGTTTTGGACATTTTTATGCATGAACTGAGTTTTTAATGCATTTATGTGCATAATTTAAATTTGAACTACATACACATGCTTCAGTGCATATAAATTGGTTGAAAAATCAAATATGTTTCCTTGGGTGCATGCTTAGGTCCCATGCAAGAAATGGGAATGAATTTCAAACACCGAGGCACCGTTGATTGCCGGCAAAACATTGACATGCATGGTTTTGAAATTCTAGTAAATCCAAAACTCATCTGAAATTCATGAAACTTGGCATGCTATCATGGAGCGGCATCAACATGCCGTGGTACAAATTTTGTTCCATTGGGGGCGGGTTTGGGTATATGCTTCCCACAAACCGAAGCTTCTTGATACGTCTCCAATGTATCTATAATTTTTGATTGTTCCATGCTATTATATTATTTGTTTTCGATATTTAATGGGATTTAATATACCTTTTTATATTTTTTTGGGACTAACTACTAACCAAAGGCCCAGTGCAAATTTCTGTTTTTTTGCCTATTTCAGTGTTTCACAGAAAAGGAATATCAAATGGAATCCAAACGGAATGAAACCTTCGGGAGAGTTATTTTTGGAACAAACGTGATCTAGGAGACTTGGAGTGGACGTCAAGAAAGAAGCAAGTGTCGGTGTACTAGAATAGGGGTACCCTAGTACCCCGAACTTGTGCACGGGCAGTTGCAGCACCCCGCGGCAAAGGCTTGCCGGGAGAACGCCAAAGACCCTCCAAGGTTCCCTTGGAGCCATTCAAGAACAAAGTATTTAAGCTCAGGATACAAGGCCCCGGCAAGAGGAGCTTGCCGGGAAGGCCAACCAAGGCACTCTAAGGAACTTGCCGCGACGCGCCACGCGCTCCGGCAAGGCGACAAGGCCCCGGCAAGAGGAGCTTGCCGGGAAGACTAAACAAGGCACCTCGAAGCCCGGCGAGCGACAAGCCTCCGGGCCCGACAAGATAGCAGCAGCGGCAAGGCGCTTGCCGCGGCAGGCGGCCACTCTGCGCCCACGCTCCAGCGCATCCACCAAATTGTCGCTCTGGGGGCCTCTCCAGGCGCAAGTGGCGGGAGGCTGTGCAGCCAGCGGTGCGCAGTGGCATGCGTAGCTGACAAGATCGCCATCGTGGCGAACAGTGGCGCCCCTAACAGTCCTTTTCTGCACTGTTCGGGCGACTCAGACGGGCATTTAATGCCCTTGTCCCCTGCCGTCAGGGTTAGGTAGGGTACACTGTACAAGCAACTGTATCAACTACCTCGCTTTGTACGTTTTTACCCTCCTCTGCGTGCCACCTGTCGGTGACCCCTTTAGCATATAAAAGGAGGCCCATGCGCAACGTAGATGGGGTTCGGTTGGATTCGGAGCCTCAGACAGTTTGCTTCGATCCATTCGTAGCCCAGAGAACATCACACTCTCACTTTGGAGAGCAAGAAGACCAGATAATACAACCAGACAAGCAGCAATAGGAGTGTTATCTCTCCGGAGAGCTCCGAAGCTGGGTAAACTGCTCGTGTGCCTCGCCTCGATCTGCTCTTCGTGCGATCTCTGCCCCCCGCCGAACCGAAAGGGGTCCGGTCCGCCGGCCCCCATAGGTGTTCGTGGATCAGTTCTCCCCGACATCTCTGGCGCGCCAGGTAGGGGGCGTCGAGCTTGCGTGAACCTGATCCAGCGTTCACACGAGCTAGATCCTTATTCACTTCATCAACACGCCACCGAAGATGAAGACTTCGGCGGCGGCCGCTCCATCCACGTCACTTCCGCCACCGTTGGAGCAAACGAGTGGTGGGATGGACGCCGGCGGAAGAAAGGACGTCGACGAGGAAGCCCATGATGCCGCTAGGTCCAAGAACAAGGCTGCACGAACCTCGGCGACTGTACATGTTCCACGCCACTCTCAGGAGGCGCAAGATCAACGGCGTCATGGCACTAGCAGTGCCATACGCATGATAGCCCAAGACCAAGCTGGTGGATCTCGGGGCGCTCAAGACCAAGCTGGTGGATCTCGGGGCGCTCAAGACGAGCATGCACGCCAGCGTGCTGGCACGAGCAGGGCACGGTCGCCTGGACGGGATACTGCTCCTTCTAACATAGTTAGAAGTTCGAGCACGTCCCGTTCCTCGCGCCGTCCGCCACTGCCACCCACCACCCCAGCAGAAGCCTTGGCGCGAGCTCAACTTCTCCTAGATTACCCTCCGACGCCAGACAAGATCGATGAATGGAGAGCCACCATTCAGAGTCTCATCGGTTACGCCAACGGCGACACTCCACGGCGGCCGAGCGCGTCGCCGCCGCGGCAGGACCGCCGGACGCGAGCCGGTGGCGACGAAACGGGCGGAGGTGCAACTACCATGCAATCACCGCCCCGAAGGCCAAGATCGCCGACTCGCCGGATCCACCTCGACAGTGACTCCACTGCATCGTTGGATCCACGAGCTCGTCGCGATCAGCGCCAAGTTCTTCATGATCGACAACAAGAAGACGCTCGAACCCGCATCGTCAATCCGACAAGCGTGCTGGGCCCTCTGTTGACATGCATGCGCCAGGGGAACCAGGCGATCTGCCGTACACGGTAGGTTGTCCTGCGTTCACTCGTGAGCTGCGGCAAGTCCAGTGGCCCAGTACAAAGAACTTTAAGCCAGACGTACCGGAGAAGTACGACGGCAAGACGCATCCGTCAGAGTTCCTCAGCATCTACACCATTGCGGTGCAAGCTGCCGGGGGACAAGATGACAAGATCCTTGCCAACTACTTCCCGCTGGTGCTCAAGCCCAATGTCAGATCCTGGCTCATGCACTTGCCGTACAACTCCATATCCTCTTGGGCTAATCTGTGCCATCAGTTTGTCGGCGCCTTTACAGGCGGACACAAGCCTCATGGCCAGGAGAGTGATCTTCATCTGCTCGCCCAGAAGGAAGGGGAGCCCCTGCGCAAGTACATTCAGAGATTCAGTAGTGTGCAGCACAACATCCTAGACGTCCACCCTGCCGCGGTGATCAGCGCGTTCCATCAGAACGTGCGGAACCGCAGGATGCGGGAGGAAATGGCGATGTGCAAGATCAGGGACGTCAGTGAGTTATATGCACTGGCCGACAAGTGTGCGCGTGCTGAGGAAGGGAGGAGACTCCCCGGAGAAAATATAGGAGCGGGGGGGTCTGACAGCAAAGATGCTGCCCTGACAAGGAAAAACCGGTAGCGGAACAACAGAAGGAGGAAAGGCAAAAAGTGCTAGTTGTTGATGAGTCCGGCAATGGTGGCGGCGCCAAGGAAGCCAAAGCTGGTGACTCCGGCAAGGAGGTTGTCGCGGAGGTAGCGGTCGCCGACAAGCAGGATGGCACCAACAAGCAGTATTGCAAGATTCACCGCACCAAGGGCCATGATCTTCAGAACTGTAAGAGAGTCGAGCAGCTTGTTGAGCAACAGAAAGCTGAATACGAGCGGCGCGATAAAGAGAAGGCCCAGGAAGGAGCTGGTGGATCCGGCAAGAAACGTCCCGGCCGAGGAGGACGCCGCGGCAAGGCCAAGCAGCGGCAAGGAGACAGACCTCCTCGCGGCCGCGACAAGGATGAAGATGACGGCGACGATGAAGATATAGATGATGAGGAGACTGATGAGCAGGAGTTCCAGAAAGCCACAGAGGTCCTGTGCGTTGACGGTGGTGCTTCTCTGCATGCCTCGCACCGCCAGCTAGAGCAGTGGGTGAGGGAAGTTAATGCAGCAGAACCACCCGTCGAGTCACGCAAGCCTCTGAAATGGTCCAGCACGCCTATCATCTTTGATATTGAGGACCACCCTGATCGCATAACTGCGGTCGGGTGCTTGCCGATGTTGGTTTCACCAACAATCCACAACCTCAAGGTCACTAAGATGCTAGTTGACAGCGGGGCCGGCTTGAATCTGATCTCCTCCGCAGTGCTCCAGAAGCTCTAGATCCCTGACAGCGAGCTCGAAGAGACCGGCACATTTCAAGGAATAAACCCGGGAAGGAGCTACCCAAAGGGAAAGATCACGTTGCCGGTAACATTTGGCAGTGAGCTGAACTTCAGGACTGAGAGGGTCACGTTTGATGTTGCTGACTTTCCATTACCTTATAATGGAATCCTTGGCCGTCCGACACTCGCCAAGTTCATGGCAGCCTCTCACTATGCGTACAACATACTGAAAATACCAGGGCCAATAAGTGTCATCTCTGTCCCTGGCAACAAGAAGGATGTTCTTATTTGTGCCGACAAGATCTACCGGGAAGCAGCAGCCGCAGCAGAACGAAGGACACTTGCTGCTGAAGCTCCCGAGGGGAAGAAGAAGACCAAGTCCGGCAAGAGCTCTGATGCCTACTCCGGCAAGCGCACCTCCTCGGAGTGCTGCGCTACTGTCGAGGACGCACCATCGAGCTCCACCGGCAAATGTAAGAAGGCAATGGCAGCTCCACCTGAGACTAAGATGGTGTCCGCCAAGGAGGATGGCACTCATGGTACCTTCACCATCAGCGCCACTCTTGACCCCAAATAGGAAAGCGCGCTCGTTGCTTTCCTGCGGGCGAATGTCAACGTGTTTACGTGGCAACCGTCTGATATCCCCGGTGTTCCCAGGAAAGTGATTGAGCACCACCTTGCCGTCTATCCTCATGCGCGGCCCGTCAAGCAGAGAGTCAGGAAGCAGGCAGTAGAGCGCCAAAAATTCATCGCAGAAGAAATCAAGAAGTTGGAAGCAGCAGGCCTTGTCAGAGGAGTACTCCATCCCACGTGATTGGCCAGTCCTGTTGTTGTGCGCAAGGCTAACGGGAAATGGAGACTTTGTATTGAGTTCACTGATGTTAATAAAGCTTGTCCCAAAGACCCATTTCCCTTGCCGGGTATTGACCAGATTGTTGACTCCACAGCCGGATGTGATTTGCTTTCGTTTCTTGATGCATACTCAGGATATCATCAGATCTTCATGGCCGAAGAGGATGAAGAGAAAACCACATTTATCACCCCGTGTGGCACGTACTGCTTCGTACGGATGCCTTTTAGTTTGAAGAATGCTGGTTCAACATTCGCAAGGGTAGTCCACCATGCTTTTGAGCCACAAATACACAGAAATGTGGAAGCTTACATGGATGACATAGTGGTCAAGAGCAAGAGCAAGGCGACCTTGATTCAAGATTTAGACGAAACATTTGCAAACCTGCGCAAGATCAACCTCAAGCTTAACCCCGAGAAGTGCGTGTTTGGAGTCCCTTCCGGCAAGCTTCTCGGGTTCTTCGTGTCTCAGCGAGGAGATGAAGCCAATCCCGACAAGATCAAAGCCATCGAGCAGATCGAAGCACCAAAGCGCGTCAAGGATGTACGAAGGCTTGCCGGTTGCGTGGCTGCTCTCAGTGGGTTTATCTCTAGATCTGCTGAGCGCGCTCTGCCATTTTTCAAAATTTTGAAAAAGGCAGGTCCAATGAAATGGACTCCGGAAGCGGAGGCTACGCTGCAGGACTTGAAGAGATACCTGTCCTCCACTCCAACGCTTGTTGCACCTAAGCCGCAAGAGAAGTTGCTGCTGTATATAGCAGCAACCAATCAAGTGGTTAGTGCTGCGTTAGTGGCAGAGAGGGAGGCGGATGATGATCCAGCAACCACGGCAGACCCATCCAGCGACAAGCAGGGGGCTTCGCGGACAAGCTCTGGTCCCGACAAACATGGGTTTGCGCAGGAGCATGATGAGATGCCAAGGAGAATGGTGCAGCGCCCAGTTTACTTTGTCAGTTCTCTTCTGCAGGGAGCTAGATCAAGGTACTCTGGTGTGCAGAAGTTGCTTTTTGGCCTCCTCATGGCCTCGAGAAAGCTGCGCCATTACTTCAAAGCACATGAGATCACAGTCGTCACTCGCTTTCCGCTGAAGAGAATACTGCAAAATCTAGAAGCAACGGGCAGGATTGTCGAGTGGGCGCTGGAACTGTCAAGCTTTGGCCTCAAATTTGAGAGCACCTCAACTATCCAAAGCAAAGCATTGGCAGAGTTCGTAGCAGAGTGGACGCCAACCCCAGATGAAGAAATTTCAGAAACGAGCATCCCCGTCAAAGAGGCAAACAAAGAGTGGCTGATGTACTTTGATGGCGCCTTCTCGCTGCAAGGCGCCGGTGCAGGCGTGCTGCTTGTCGCACCCACCGGAGAGCACCTCAAGTACATAGTCCAGATGCACTTTCCCAAAGAGCAAGCAACCAACAATACAGCAGAGTATGAAGGATTACTTGCCGGTCTCAGAATCGCAGCAGACCTTGGGATCAAGAAGCTCATTGTCAGGGGTGACTCACAGCTTGTCGTCCGACAAGTGAACAAGAACTACCAGAGCCCGTTGATGGAAGCGTATGTTGATGAAGTGAGGAAGCTAGAAGAGCACTTTGACGGCCTACAAATGGAGCATATCCCAAGAGCTCAGAATGATATTGCTGACGGCCTGTCAAAGTGCACCGCACTAAAGTTACCTGTGGAACCAGGGATCTTTGTGCTTAAGTTGACTCAACCATCCGTAACACCATCAACTGGACAAAGCAAGAAGAGGAAGTTGGTTTCCGGCGACTACTTTTCGGCAGAGCTCCCCGAAGCCGCCGCCAAGAAAGTCCCCAAGATCAACACCAAGAAGGCTGAGGGGCAGACTGCTCCGGCAAGCCTAATGATTTGTTCCGTTGAAGCAGACGCTCCCGACAAGTTTTGCTCCGGCAAGCTTGCCGGAGAACATCAAGCTCCGGCAGGGCCGCAAGTCCTTGCCGTAGAAGCAGATGTTCCCGCAGCAGCAGATGTGCCTTTAGTCCTTGTTGTCGAGCCACAAGCTCCAGCATGGGCACAGTAGATTGTCCATTTCCTTCAGACATGAGAACTTCCCGAAGAACAAGAAGAAGCGGAAAGAGTAGCCCGACAGTCAAGTATGTACCAGTTTGTCGATAGCATACTATACAGAAGAAGACTCAACGGTGTGAAATTGAAGTGTATTCGTCGGGAAGATGGACAAAAGCTGTTGGCAGAGATACATGGAGGCATATGTGGCCACCACATAGGCGCAAGAGCACTTGCCGGCAAAGCTTTCCGGCAAGGTTTCTTTTGGCCGACAGCCCTCCAGGATGCAACTACACAAGTAACCAAGTGTGAAGCGTGCCAGTTCCACTCCAAACAGATACATCAGCCAGCTCAAGCTCTCCAAATGATCCCTTTATCCTGGCCATTTTCGGTCTGGGGGCTCGATATCCTTGGCCCCTTCCCCCGAGCTGTCGGGGGCTTTGAGTACTTGTACGTCGCAATCGACAAGTTCACAAGGTGGCCGGAAGTGTAGCCAGTGAGGAAGGTGACAGCACAGTCAGCAGTCAAGTTCTTCAGGTCGATTGTTTGCCGTTTCGGGATCCCTAACAGGATCATCACCGACAACGGCACACAATTTACGAGCCGCACCTTCATGCAATACGTCCAAGACCTTGGCGCCAAGGTCTGCTTCGCTTCTGTTGCTCATCCGAGAAGCAACGGTCAAGAAGAGAGGGCAAATGCTGAAGTGCTGCGCGGGCTCAAGACCAGAACTTTCGACAGGCTGCGCAAGTGCGGAAGAAACAGGATTGAGGAGCTACCGGTGGTTCTTTGGTCGATCAGAATGACGCCAAATCGAGCCACTGGCCAGACACCTTTCGCTCTAGTCTATGGAGCAGAGGCAGTTCTCCCCATGGAACTCGTATATGGATCACCTCGAGTGCTCTCTTATGATGAGCTTGAGCAAGAACAGCTGCGGCAAGACGACGCGCTGCTCCTTGAGGAAGATCTTCTTCAGGCTGTTGTACGAGCTGCTCGATACCAGCAAGCTTTGCGCCGCTATCATAGCCGCAAAGTTAAAGCCAGAAGCTTCGAGGAAGGCAACCTTGTTCTTCGGCGCGTTCAGTACGCCAAGAATTCCAACAAGTTGACACCGAAGTGGGAAGGCCCTTATCGGGTGAGACGAGTCACAAGGCCTGGCGCTGTCCGCCTTGAGACCGAAGATGGCGTTCCGGTGAGCAACTCCTGGAACGTAGAACATCTTCGTATGTTTTTCCCATAAGGCGCGGTTGCCGGAACCCGTTCCAGCAACCACCTTTTGTACAAGTCTTGCCGCTGTTGCATGTAATCCTTTGTACAAAGCCGGGTGCAGATCCCGTGCGTAAATAAAACCCCATGTGCTCCGCACAGCTTGTCCATTTCATGCATTAGTTCCTTTCTTGCGTGCGATTATCTGACACTTTGTGCAGCACCTACATCTGGTAAGCAGTAACGAGCCGAAGAGCTCCATATTATTACTTTCTCTTCTCCATATTATTACGCCTATCATCTTTGATATTGAGGACCACCCTGATCGCATAACTGCGGTCGGGTGCTTACCGATGTTGGTTTCACCAACAATCCGCAACCTCAAGGTCACTAAGATGCTAGTTGACGGCGGGGCCGACCTGAATCTGATCTCCTCCGCGGTGCTCCAGAAGCTCCAGATCCCTGACAGCGAGCTCGAAGAGACCGGCACATTTCAAGGAATAAACCCGGGAAGGAGCTACCCAAAGGGAAAGATCACGTTGCCGGTAACATTTGGCAGTGAGCTGAACTTCAGGACTGAGAGGGTCACGTTTGACGTTGCTGACTTTCCATTACCTTATAATGGAATCCTTGGCTGTCCGGCACTCGCCAAGTTCATGGCAGCCTCTCACTATGCGTACAACATACTGAAAATACCAGGGCCAATAAGTGTCATCTCTGTCCCTGGCGACAAGAAGGATGCTCTTATTTGTGCCGACAAGATCTACCGGGAAGCAGCAGCCGCAGCAGAACAAAGGACACTTGCCGCTGAAGCTCTCGGGGGGAAGAAGAAGACCAAGTCCGGCAAGAGCTCTGATGCCTACTCCGGCAAGCGCACCTCCTCGGAGTGCTGCGCTATCGTCGAGGACGCACCATCGAGCTCCACCGGCAAATGTAAGAAGGCAATGGCAGCTCCACCTAAGACTAAGAAGATGTCCGCCAAGGAGGATGGCACTGGTTGTACCTTCACCATCAGCGCCACTCTTGACCCCAAATAGGAAAGCGCGCTCGTTGCTTTCCTGCGGGCGAATGTCGACGTGTTTGCGTGGCAACCGTCTGATATCCCCGGTGTTCCCAGGAAAGTGATTGAGCACCACCTTGCCGTCTGTTCTCATGCGCGGCCCGTCAAGCAGAGAGTCAGGAAGCAGGCAGTAGAGCGCCAAAATTTCATCGCAGAAGAAATCAAGAAGTTGGAAGCTGCAGGCCTTGTCAGAGGAGTACTCCATCCCACGTGGTTGGCTAGTCCTGTTGTTGTGCGCAAGGCTAACGGGAAATGGAGACTTTGTATTGACTTCACTGATGTTAATAAACTTGTCCCAAAGACCCATTTCCCTTGCCGCGTATTGACCAGATTGTTGACTCCACAGCCGGATGTGATTTGCTTTCGTTTCTTGATGCATACTCAGGATATCATCAGATCTTCATGGCTGAAGAGGATGAAGAGAAAACCGCATTTATCACCCCGTGTGGCATGTACTGCTTCGTACGGATGCCTTTCGGTTTGAAGAATGCTGGTTCAACATTCGCAAGGGTAGTCCACCATGCTTTTGAGCCACAAATACACAGAAATGTGGAAGCTTACATGGATGACATAGTGGTCAAGAGCAAGAGCAAGGCGACCTTGATTCAAGATTTAGACGAAACATTTGCAAACCTGCGCAAGATCAACCTCAAGATTAACCCCGAGAAGTGCGTGTTTGGAGTCCCTTCCGGCAAGCTTCTCGGGTTCTTCGTGTCTCAGCGGGGAATTGAAGCCAATCCCGACAAGATCAAAGCCATCGAGCAGATCGAAGCACCAAAGCGCGTCAAGGATGTATGAAGGCTTGCCGGTTGCGTGGCTGCTCTTAGCAGGTTTATCTCTAGATCTGCTGAGCGCGCCCTGCCATTTTTCAAAACTTTGAAAAAGGTAGGTCCAATGAAATGGACTCCGGAAGCGGAGGCTGCGCTGCAAGACTTGAAGAGATACCTGTCCTCCACTCCGACGCTTGTCGCACCTAAGCCGCAAGAGAAGTTGCTGCTGTATATAGCAGCAACCAATCAAGTGGTTAGTGCTGCGTTAGTGGCAGAGAGGGAGGCGGATGATGAGCCAGCAACCACGGCAGACCCATCCAACGACAAGCAGGGGGCTTCACCGACAAGCTCTGGTCCCGACAAACATGGGTTTGCGCAGGAGCATGATGAGATGCCAAGGAGAATGGTGCATCGCCCAGTTTACTTTGTCAGTTCTCTTCTGCAGGGGGCTAGATCAAGGTACTCTGGTGTGTAGAAGTTGCTTTCGGCCTCCTCATGGCCTCGAGAAAGCTGCGCCATTACTTCCAAGCACATGAGGTCACAGTCGTCACTCGCTTTCCGCTGAAGAGAATACTGCAAAATCCAGAAGCAACGGGCAGGATTGTCGAGTGGGCGCTGGAACTGTCAAGCTTTGGCCTCAAATATGAGAGCACCTCAACTATCCAAAGCAGAGCATTGGCAGAGTTCGTAGTAGAGTGGACGCCAACCCCAGATGAAGAAATTTCAGAAACGAGCATCCCCGTCAAAGAAGCAAACAAAGAGTGGCTGATGTACTTTGATGGCGCCTTCTCGCTGCAAGGCGCCGGTGCAGGCGTGCTGCTTGTCGCACCCATCAGAGAGCACCTCAAGTACATAGTCCAGATGCACTTTCCCAAAGAGCAAGCAACCAACAATACAGCAGAGTAGGAAGGATTACTTGCCGGTCTCAGAATCGCAGCAGACCTTGGGATCAAGAAGGTCATTGTCAGGGGTGACTCACAGCTTGTCGTCCGACAAGTGAACAAGAACTACCAGAGCCCGTTGATGGAAGCGTATGTTGATGAAGTGAGGAAGCTAGAAGAGCACTTTGACGGCCTACAAATGGAGCATATCCCAAGAGCTCAGAATGATATTGTTGACGGCCTGTCAAAGTGCGCCGCACTAAAGTTACCTGTGGAACCAGGGATCTTTGTGCTTAAGTTGACTCAACCATCCGTAACACCATCAACTGGACAAAGCAAGAAGAGGAAGTTGGTTTCCGGCGACTACTTTCCGGCAGAGCTCCCCGAAGCCGCCGCCAAGAAAGTCCCCAAGATCAACACCAAGAAGGCTGAGGGGCAGTCTGCTCCGGCAAGCCTAATGATTTGTTCCGTTGAAGCAGACGCTCCCGACAAGTTTTGCTTCGGCAAGCTTGCCGGAGAACATCAAGCTCCGGCAGGGCCGCAAGTCCTTGCCGTAGAAGCAGATGTTCCCGCAGCAGCAGATGTGCCTTTAGTCCTTGTTGTCGAGCCACAAGCTCCAGCATGGGCACAGCAGATTGTCCATTTCCTTTAGACAGGAGAACTTCCCGAAGAACAAGAAGAAGAGGAAAGAGTAGCCCGGTAGTCAAGTATGTACCAGTTTGTCGATAGCATACTGTACAGAAGAAGACTCAACGGTGTGAAATTGAAGTGTATTCGCCGGGAAGATGGACCAAAGCTGTTGGCAGAGATACATGGAGGCATATGTGGCCACCACATAGGCGCAAGAGCACTTGCCGGCAAAGCTTTCCGGCAAGGTTTCTTTTGGCCGACAGCCCTCCAGGATGCAACTACACAAGTAACCAAGTGTGAAGCGTGCCAGTTCCACTCCAAACAGATACATCAGCCAGCTCAAGCTCTCCAGACGATCCCTTTATCCTGGCCATTTTCGGTCTGGGGGCTCGATATCCTCGGCCCCTTCCCCCGAGCTGTCGGGGGCTTTGAGTACTTGTATGTCGCAATCGACAAGTTCACAAAGTGGCCGGAAGTGCAACCAGTGAGGAAGGTGACAGCACAGTCAGCAGTCAAGTTCTTCAGGTTGATTGTTTGCCGTTTCGGGATCCCTAACAGGATCATCACCGACAATGGCACACAATTTACGAGCCGCACCTTCATCCAATACGTCCAAGACCTTGGCGCCAAGGTCTGCTTCGCTTTTGTTGCTCATCCGAGAAGCAACGGTCAAGCAGAGAGGGCAAATGCTGAAGTGCTGCGCGGGCTCAAGACTAGAAATTTTGACAGGCTACGCAAGTGCGGAAGAAACTGGATCGAGGAGCTGCCGGTGGTTCTTTGGTCGATCAGAACGACGCCAAATCGAGCCACTGGCCAGACACCTTTCGCTCTAGTCTATGGAGCAGAGGCAGTTATCCCCACGAAACTCGTATACGGATCACCTCGAGTGCTCGCTTATGATGAGCTTGAGCAAGAACAACTGCGACAAGACGACGCACTGCTCCTTGAGGAAGATCGTCTTCAGGCTGCTATACGAGCTGCTCGATACCAGCAAGCTTTGCGCTGCTATCATAGCCGCAAAGTTAAAGCCAGAAGCTTCGAGGAAGGCGACCTTGTTCTTCGGCGCGTTCAGTCCGCCAAGAATTCCAACAAGTTGACGCCGAAGTGGGAAGGCCCTTATCGGGTGAGACGAGTCACTAGGCCTGGCGCTGTCCGCCTTGAGACCGAAGATGGCGTTCCGGTGAGCAACTCCTGGAACATAGAACATCTTCATAAGTTTTTCCCATAAGGCGCGGTTGCCGGAACCCGTTTCGGCAACCACCTTTTGTACAAGTCTTGCCGCTGTTGCATGTAATCCTTTGTACAAAGCCGGGCGCAGATCCCGTGCGTAAATAAAACCCCATGTGCTCCGCACAGCTTGTCTATTTCATGCATTAGTTCCTTTCTTGCATGCGATTATCTGACACTTTGTGCAGCACCTACATCCGGTAAGCAGTAACGAGCCGAAGAGCTCCATATTATTACTTTCTCTTCTTTCTTTTTCTTTTAAAGGAAAAGAAGGTTCTCTCGCACACAAGTTTGTCGGGGGGGAGAAGAAGATTGTGGTATGGGCCAGGCGTCGTTCAAGCAAAGACTTGCCTTACTGGGAAGCAAATGACAGAAAAGCTAAGTTGCCAAAGTTTGAGCGATCACTTTTTTAAATTTTTGAGTTATCTTCCTCGAACGACCCTGCTTTGTATGGAAAACCTGTGCGCGGAGGAACCAACTCGTGGCTAGTTGCACCCTTACTTTGTTTCAAGTCCGCTCAACAGCTTAAGCGTGCTGCATCTAGTCGCGACAAGGTTTCTTGTCGGAGGCAGCGCCGCCAGCAGGCTGCTGAAGTTCCGCACTCAGCGCTCGCGGCTCAGGCGCCTGCGCCGACAAGTTCCCTAGAAGCGTAGGGTAAAAACATACAAAGGAAGGAATCTAGTAGAGGAAATAACATTGCAATTGATAAACAGAAATAAAGTTATATTACAAAGATAACTTGTCGCAGCTCTAACAGACTGTTCTCATAACATGACTAGCAGCGACAAGGGAAAAGAAGAAATGGGCGGCCTAATCTACACGTCCGCCCTCGACTCGCTTGATCTCGCTCACCTTGTCCACAATGGGTGCGACAAGGGCCTTGAGTGCATCCAGATCGGCATCAGGCGGCAAGGACCTGAGGACGTTGGTGAAGCTGAGGCCTGGATTGCGAAAGGCTACCTTCATCAGCACCTTCTGGAGAACCCCGGCGCAGATTTTGCGCGACTCGTCGGCTAGCTGCTTCGGGATCCTCTCCCGGAGCCGCTGAAGTGTCATCGCCACGCCCTTGAAGAACAGGCTGAGCTTGGCGCTGGGTTGAAGACTCTCGTCGGAAGGATACCCAAAATCCTCCATCCCCAGTTGCGCCAGCTCCTCGTTGATGACTGCGGCAGTGTTCACCAGACCCTCGGTCCAGTGCTCCACTGTGTCTCTGAATGAGTTCTGGGTAACTGCAATGCTCTCCAGCAGCGCCGCGTCAGCCTTGACCTTCTCCGCCAAGGTCTTCTCCCGCTCCTTGGCGGCCTCCAGCGTCTGCGTCAGCGTGGCCAGCTTCAGCTCCAAGTCTGCTTTGGAATCCTTGGCGGCGCTGAGCTCCTTTCCCCTCTCAGCGAGAAGGCCTTGCAGCTCACCATGGGCGGCAGCATCCTTCTCGTGCTCACGCTTGAGCGCGGCAATCTCCTCGCCGCTCTTCCCAATATCGGCCTCCAGCCGCGCCACCTTCTCCTCTAGCTCTTTATTGGCGGCCTCTGCAGTTGCCGCGGCATCCTTTGCCTCCTTGAGCGCCCTGCCAAGTGCTCGCTCGCGCTCGGCGAGATCTTCCTCGTAGCTGTCGAGGTGGGCCTTCCGCTGCACTAGCTCGCCTTCCCGCGCGGACTGCTTCTCGGTAGCAAGTCTTTGTTCCTCCTCAGCCTCGGCCTTCTCAAGAAGAAAGGCCGTGCGCTCCTCGTCGACTCGCTCCCGCTCTTGCGCCAGGGACCGGAGAGCTTCCTGATTTTGGCCCCGGAGCTCCTCCGCGCGGTTTTCCATGTCAACTCCCGCCTTCGCGACAAGCGCTTCCCGGGAAGCCAGCTTGGCTTGCCGGGTACGGTAGAGTGACAGCAGCTTCCGCAGCAGCTCCTCCTCCTCAGGCTCGCCGCTGCTGCTGCCGGGCGCGTCGACCAATGACAGCCCAGCAGAGGCGAGCACCTCCCCGTCAAAAGCTTCCCCCTCGACTGGCACCCTGGAGCTTGATGCCCAGGGTAACTTGATGAAGATGTCGTCGCCGGCCTTCAAGTAGGCGCCGGGCTGGGGCTCCTCGGAGCCCGGCTCTGCAGAAGCGGCAGAGGGTTCGGCGGTCGGTGTAGCGCCCGGCGCTCCTGCGGCCGCAGGGGCGTCAGTGCGATCGCCCGACCCCTCGCCAGCCTCCGCAGCAGCAGCCCCGGCGGCCTCCTCGCTGACGGTCTCATCAGCACCGGCACCTTCCTCGCCGGCGCCCTCTGTCTCCATTGGCTCAGCCGTAGATGGGTCTGAAGAATGAAGAAGGGAGGAAAATCAACCAAAAATCCAAGAAAGGAAAAATGGAAGAAGCAGAACCCAAGGGAAAGTTTCTGGACAAGTGGATTACCTGCGCCAAGATCTTTTGTTGCGGCCTCGCTCACAGCAGGATCAGCAGTGACGTCCCTTGCCGGAGAGTCCCCCCTTGCCGGAGAGCGCTCCCTTGCTGGGGACTCCTCCCTTGGCGGCGCAGTTGAAGCAGGTGGCACTTCGGGGCCGGCCTCCGGGCGCTCCTGATGAGGCTGCTCTGCTCCTACACAAGTCAACAAACAAGATATCAACAAAGGAAAAAGCACTCAAGCGCACCCGGTAGCAGAAGGTTAAACTATGAACTTACGCTGGGGGCTGCGCTGGGGGCTGCTTTGAGGAGTGGTTGCCGGGTCCGTCAAGGTGATCTCGGGCCCACCCCCTATTGACAAAGTGGGGTCATCTTCGATGACGATCACCGCGGCCTTGGCCCTCTTCGCCGCTCTCTGGGCCAGCGTCCTGAAAAGAAAGGAGTCCAGATTGGAGCAAGTCAGATACAAGATATAAACAACGAGATTGAAGAACTACAAGAGCACCAAAGAAACTCACTCTTCTTCCTCCTCGTCGGAGCTGAGCGCGGAAAGATCGAAGTCCGGCCCTCCTCCGGTGCGGCGAGGTGGAGGAGTAGGATCCCTTGCCCGCTTGGCGGGAGCAGTGGCGGCGGCCCGGGAAGATCCCGCTCCAGTTGCCGCTGTTGCGTGAGGCGCTCCCGCGGCAACATTGCTTGCCGCGGTAGAGCGCGTCGTGCGGCTCGGTGGCTGTGGAGCCGGCTGCCGCCCCGCTGCGTCCCCGGCCCTGCGAAGGCGCCTCCTTGGCGGGGCCGGGGGTTCCGCCTGCGGCAAGCTCTCTGAAGGCTCAGCCTCGTCCTCGCCGGCCTCGCTCGACTCGGCGTCGGAACCGGCAGGCTCCTCCTCGCCCATGAACTCTGCGCGTTCGGCAAGGTTTGCCGCCTCTGCAGCCTCCGCCTCCTCCACAGTAAACCCAAACACACCCACAGCAGCTGCGGCCGCAGCTTCTTCCGCCCTAGTAGCGATGAGCTGCAGCTCCTCGTCGGTGGTGTCACGGGTGAGGCTCTTCTGCTCGTTGGCGCGGACCGGCACTTCCTCCAAGGTGTCGAAAAACGCTTGCACCACGTCATCCGCAGGCTCTTGCCAAGTTGGGACGATGCCGTGTGAATCGCACAACGGCATCATGGCGCGGATCCGGTCAAGCGAAGAGTTATTGCACAAAGGAACTACGCCCCTCGGCAGTGTGAATGGGTGCTGGGGGTCGCGTTTGAATAATTCCAAGAGCATTGCATCCAACTCCAAGACGGTGAAGTTGTAGTTGAGGCCTGGCCGCAGCCTCATGATGTCCGCCGAATTCTTGAATTCCCAGGCGGGCCTCCCCCTCTCCTGCAGGGGGGCAATGCGGCGGCGGAGGAAATCTGCCCCAATAGCACCTACGGTGAGCCCGGCAAGCCTGAGGCGAAGAATCCTAGTGATGGCGATCTTCAGCCTCTCGTCTTCCGGGGCCACGTTGCTCCAGTCATTGCCGCGCACTATTGGAGTTTGGCGCACGGCGGTGAAGGGCTGCGGATCCTCCTCGACGATCCAACACCACTCCGCTCTCCACTCCTCCCACTTGCTGCAGAGCTCACCCTCCAAGTACACATCCTTCTTGCCGACTCTTGAGATCCAAGAAATCCCTCCGGCAAGCGGCTCTCCTCTCTCTACCCGAGGCATGAAGTAGTGGCGGAAAAGGGCAACACTAGGGTGGACTCCGACAAAGTTTTCGCACAAGTGTGCGAAAACTGCCATGGTCAGGACAACATTGGGGGTGAAGTCAAGGAGGCGGAAGCCGTATGTGTTCATAATATCGCAGAAGAACTCCGAGAAGGGCGGGCAGAGCCTGCAATAGAAGAATAGCGGGAAGAACGGGTACCCATTTGGATCCAGCTTCAAAGCGGTAGCCGGGAGTACCCTCGTGCGCAGATGCGCACGTGTCTCCGTCGCCCAAAAGAGATAGAAGTACTCCCTCAGCTCCTGCACGCCGAGCTGGGGGGTGAAGATCGCCCGCTCCTTCCGCAGCGCCGTGAGCCGCTGCGCCTCGGCCGACTTCACGCCCTTTCCCTTGTCGGCTTTCGGAGCCATGACGGAGGTGGTGGGGAAGGTCGTCGGCGTGGTGACGCTGGTGGCAATGAGGGGCGGAGCGCTGCTCTCTCGGCTTTGAGAAGAAGGGGGGAGCGGCGGAGTTTGTGAAGAAGGAGTAGCAGCAACCAGCGAGGGGGAACGAACTGCCTCTGTTTCCTCTGCTTATAAAGAGGGACGGGGCGGACGTTTCGCCCTTCCTAATAAACAACCACCCACGATCTCTCCCACGATGCCGCATTCAACGCGTGTCGTTATGGGAGAGCGCGGTGGATGCGGAACAAGATTTGGCGTGGCCCAGCCCGCATGTGCCCGTGCCCTATCTTGGGCCTGGCCCAACAGCGCTCGGCACCGTGTCTGGCCCAGGCCCGGGGGCTCCTGTCGGTGTACTAGAATAGGGGTACCCTAGTACCCCGAACTTGTGCACGGGCAGTTGCAGCACCCCACGGCAAAGGCTTGCCGGGCGAACGCCAAAGACCCTCCAAGGTTCCCTTGGAGCCATTCAAGAACAAAGTATTTAAGCTCAGGATACAAGGCCCCGGCAAGAGGAGCTTGCCGGGAAGGCCAACCAAGGCACTTTAAGGAACTTTCCACGACGCGCCACGCGCTCCGGCAAGGCGACAAGGCCCCGGCAAGAGGAGCTTGCCGGGAAGACTAAACAAGGCACCTCGAAGCCCGGCGAGCGACAAGCCTCCGGGCCCGACAAGATAGCAGCAGCGGCAAGGCGCTTGCCGCGGCAGGCGGCCACTCTGCGCCCACGCTCCAGCGCATCCACCAACGTGTCACTCTGGGGGCCTCTCCAGGCGCACGTGGCGGGAGGCTGTGCAGCCAGCGGTGCGCAGTGGCATGCGAAGCTGACAAGATCGCCATCGTGGTGAACGGTGGCGCCCCTAACGGTCCTTTTCTGCACTGTTCGGGTGACTCAGACGGGCAACTACCTCGCTTTTACGTTTTTACCCTCCTCTGCGTGCCACCTGTCGGTGACCCCTTTAGCGTATAAAAGGAGGCCCATGTGCAACGTAGAGGGGGTTCGGTTGGATTCGGAGCCTCAGACAGTTTGCTTCGATCCATTCGTAGCCCAGAGAACATCACACTCTCGCTTTAGAGAGCAAGAAGACCAGATAATACAACCAGACAAGCAGCAGTAGGAGTGTTATCTCTCCGGAGAGCTCCGAAGCTGGGTAAATTGCTCGTGTGCCTCGCCTCGATCTGCTCTTCGTGCGATCTCCGCCCCCCGCCGAACCGAAAGGGGTCCGGTCCGCCGGCCCCCATAGGTGTTCGTGGATCAGTTCTCCCCGACAGCAAGGATGCCACGATGCAGGAGGGCGCGCCCAGTGGGTATGCTCTCCCCACACCCTCGTGGGCCCCTCGCAGCTCCACCGACCTACTTCTTCCTCCTATATATACACATATACCCTGAAAACATCTAGGGGCACCACGAAACCCTATTTCCACCGCCACAACCTTCTGTACCTGTGAGATTCCATCTTGGGGCCTTTTTCGGTGCTCCGCCGGAGGGGGAATCGATCACGGAGGGCTTCTACATCAACAGCACAGTAGTGTACCATAGACCTTTGGGTCCATAGTTATTAGCTAGATGGCTTCTTCTCTCTATTTGGGTCTCAATACAATGTTCTCCTCAATTCTCTTGGAGATCTATTCGATGTAATTCTTTTTGCGGTGTGTTTGTCGAGATCCGATGAATTGTGGGTTTATGATCAAGATTATCTACGAACAGTATTCGATTCTTCTCTGAAATCTTTTATGCATGATTTAATATCTTTGCAAGTCTCTTCAAATTATCAGTTTTGTTTGGCATACTAGATTGATCTTTCTTGCAATGGGAGAAGTGCTTAGCTTTGGGTTCCATCTTGTGGTGTCCTGTCCCAGCGACAACAGGGGCAGCAAGGCACGTATTGTATTGTTGCCATCGAGGATAAAAAGATGGGGTTTATATCATATTGCTTAAGTTTATCCCTCTACATCATGTCATCTTGCCTAATGCGTTACTCTATTCTGATGAACTTAATACTCTAGATGCATGCTGGATAGCGGTTGATGTGTGGGGTAATAGCAGTAGATGCAGAATCGTTTAGGTCTACTTGTCGCGGACATGATGCCTATATACAGGATCATGGCTAGATATTCTCATAACTATGCGCTTTTCTATCAATTGCTCGACAGTAATTTGTTCACCCACAGTAGAATTTGCTATCTTGAGAGAAGCCACTAGTGAAACCTATGGCCCCTAGGTCTACCTTCCATCATATTATTTTACTCTCTACTTGCTATTTCTGTCGCCGTTTATTTTGCAATCTTTATTTTCCAATCTACACAACAAAAATACCAAAAATATTTATCTTATTATCTCTATCAGATCTCACTTTCGTAAGTGATCGTGAAGGGATCGACAACCCCTTTATCGCGTTGATTGCGAGGTTCTTGTTTGTTTGTGCAGGTATGAGGGACTTGCGTGTAATCTCCTACTGGATTGATACCTTGGTTCTCAAAACGGAGGGAAATACTTATGCTACTTTGCTGCATCACCTTTTCCTCTTCAAGGGAAAACCAACGCATGCTCAAGAGGTAGCAAGAAGGATTTCTAGCGCCGTTGCTGGGGAGATCTACGCACAAGTCAAGACATACCAAGTACCCATCACAAACTCTTATCCCTCGCATTACATTATTTGCCATTTTCCTCTCGTTTTCCTCTCCCGCAGTTCACCATTGCCGTTTTATTCGCCCTCTTTTCTGCTCGCCTCTTTTCTGTTCGTCTCTTTTTGCTTGCTTCTTGTGTGCTTGTGTGTTGGATTGTTTGTCACGATGGCTCAAGGCAATACTAAATTGTGTGACTTTTCCTGTCAGGACCCCGACTCGATGTCACATCGATCTAGCTTGTAACACCTCATATCACTTTGCGGCCTCACGCACGGTATCCCCACGGGTGTTGCCTTACCTTTTCCCGGGACCGTTTGCGCCTTTTGGCTCACGTATATGATAGTGTCGCTAGCATCCATATGATAAGGAGCCCGGGCTGACATGACTAGTTGTAAACCCAAAGTGGCGCAGACTTACAGGGACAGGCATCCATGACCCAGCTTCGAACGTGTCGGTCATCAGCATGTGGGTCCGGGCTGTAGCACTGGGCTAGCAGGACTCCGGTAAACCGGGCTGTAGCGGGCTAGCAGGACTCCGATACTCAATGCGTGACATTTCCCTGAAGGGACAGACACAGGAACGAAGAAGGACACATGCCGGCCAGCCTAAGTGTTCCAGAGCAGTAGCAAGCTACCATGGCTCAGCGGTAACACTAGGAGACATTTCCCGGTAAGAGAGGCTACCAAAGATAAACAACTAGATAGTCAGATCCCACACATACCAAGCATTTCAATATCATACACACAATATGCTCGATATGTGCAAATACAACATGGCATCACAACATGACTCTACGACACAAGTACTTTATTTAAGGCTCAGAGAGCCATACATAACATACACATAGGTACGGGTCACACGACCCAGCATTCAAGTCATACAGTCATACAAACCAGCAGCGGAAGTAGCTTGTCTGGGTACAGACAACTAGTAAAATAAAAGAGGCTTGGAAAGCCTAGCTGTACTACGTGGTCCTTCACAAGCTCAGGATCACCACCTGGGCCTTAGCCTACTCATTGATGTCAACGTCTACGAAGAACCCGTCAGAAGGGGTTGCAGCGTCTTCTGTAAAAATGTAAATTATAGCAACATGAGTACAAAGGTACTCAGCAAGACTTACATCAGATCCTACATACATGCACATTATCAAGAAGGGTTGGTGGAGTTATCGCAGCAAGCCAGCTTTGACACTTGGCTAGGCTATCCTACGAGACTCCAACTTGAAATGGTTTTGCGTACACGAGTCCACTACTCACCATTTCAATACACTACCGAGGATCCACCTCCGTCTTCCTACGGAAGAGCCACCCTCGGCACTCACACTTATCTTGAGGCTTTTAGTAGTTTCCATTTACTTGTCTATGAACTGTATAGGCGACCAAGTAGTCCTTTACCGCGGACGCGGCTATTCGAATAGATCATGATAACCCTGCAGGGGTGTACTTCTTCATACATGTTTCCACCACTTAGCGTCTGCACACGACATGTGCTTGGCAGACTTCAAGCGAAAGCCGACGTGGGTGTAGACCACGACCTACCTAAACACCCAAGTCTCTAGTCCAGGTTTATCGCCTATCCAGGTTCCATCCGCAGGGAGTCCGGCCGAGGCTTCCCATATGGCCCCGAATGATGTGAACAGGGTTCCCGAGATACCTAACGGGTATTCGGTACACCCGGCCACGTACCTACCGCATCACAGCCCACCCCTACGGTCAGTGCTGTCCACGGCCTCCAGTAGGCTACAAACACCAGAAACTACTTGCAACTCCTGGACAGAGAACTAGGGTGAATAAGAAGTCGAGCGGGGTCATATTTCAGGGCCCAATGCATGGTAGTAGCTGTATCTTAAATCACACATATAGATCTCAGTGCTTAAGGTCGGCTTCAATGAAACAACCCACCATGTACTCCTACATGGCCTCTCATCGATACCTTTACCAAATCGTGTTCACCACACCACTCTCATTACCGACATAATCATTTCACTCTAGCCCATCACCCAGATGAACCAGACCTGACACGACTCTAAGCATAGCAGGCATAGCAAGGTAGGAACAACACATACATATGGCTCAATCAACTCCTACACATGCTAGTGGGTTTCATCTAGTTACTGTGGCAATGACAGGTCATGCAGAGGAAATGGGTTCAACTACTGTAGCACACAGCAGTTTGAAACGCGTTGTCTTAATGCAGTAAAAGAGAGCAGGAGCGAGAACATGGGATTGTATCGATATGATCAAATGGTTGGTTGCTTGCCTGATGGTTCGATGCACTGATACGGTTCTTCGTTAGGGTAATCACGGTACTCCTCGGAGGCAGAACCTACCGCAAGAACACCGATACACAACCATCACCAAACAATGTGCAACAATATGATGCATGCATGAAACATGGCAATATGAGTGTGTTGGGCTAATGCAACTAAGACCAGAAGGGTTTGAACCAATTTGAATCAAAGATTCAAATTTCAAACTCAAACATGGCCCTTTAAAGTGTTTTTCCTTGTTCTGCATTAAACATCAGTTTAACTTGTTTAATCATGCATGAAAATAGTACAGATGGATAGATTGGATTTTTCTGATCATTTTTCATATATAATTTGTCTGATTTGGAGTTACAGAATAAAAGTTATGAATTTTTGAAGTTTAAACTATATTCTGGAATTTCCTATATTAGATTAATTCCAGAAAATCAATTACTGCGTCAGTCTGACGTCAGTGTGACGTCAGCAGGTCAACGGGACACGTCCGGGTCAAACCTGGTAGTGGGTCCCGCATGTCAGTGTGATTAGATTAGTTAAAGTTTAATTAAAACTAAACCTGTTTAATTAACAGGGATGGGCCCCACCTGTCATTGACTCAGGAGAGTCAACCAGGGCCCACCCGTGGTCAAACCCAGGTCGGCTGCACCGGCGTTTAGCCGCCGGCGAGCCCGACGCGGCGGCGGAAGTGGTTTTGGCCGTTTCGGCCACCAAATAGGTCGCGGAGACCACCGGAGTGGAGCTGAGGACGAGCCGCAACTCTTGGTGGAGTCCGTTGGGGTCGGGGTGGCCAGAGTTGGCGCCGGCGACGACTTTGGCGGCCACCGGGGTTCGGCCGAAGTCGAACTTGACGGAAGAGGGGTCGGTGAGGTGCGGGGAGTAGCTAGCTAGGTGCTACGTGACGCGGTGAGCATGATGGACACCGTGGAGTGGTCGGAGGGTGACCGGGAGCACGTCGGCGACGAGCTCCGCGGTGGTGGGTGCGGTTGAGTTCCGAGAGGTCGCTACACGGCTCGGGAACGAGAGAGGGAGGGTAGGAGGGGTAGCTGGGCTCACAGCGCACCCGTAGAGGCCACCGGCGGGGTCGGGGACGAGCTGAGGCGGCGACGGCGTTGAAGGGGATCTCCGGCGACGGCGGTTCGGGCGAGGTCGTTGCGGTGGACTCGGGCGTTGCGAGCGCTCGGGGCTCGGCTTCCTCGATGGAGAGGAGGGTAGCGGAGCTCCTGGACACGACGAGAGGACGCACGGGCGGCGGGGAGCGCGGCTACGACGTAGGCAC
>NC_041384.1:243119484-243129472 GCF_002162155.2 Triticum dicoccoides | reverse complement strand
CTGGGGGGTTCGGGGGAGAGAGGGAGAGCGATCCACGACGTCACCGGGCGAGGGGAGCGGCGAGGCGGCGAGCAGGTGCGTGGCGCGCGCTGCGGTCGCCGTCGGGCACCTGCCTGCCTGCCTGGCCGGCAAGCAGCTCGCGGGAGCGGTGCTGGGCTGGGCCGGCAGGTGGGCCGGGTGCTGGCGCCAGGTAAGTTTTTCTATTTTTCTCTGTTTTCTGCTTTTTTTAATACTTCTGCAACTTTGTTGAATTAATAAAAATACTTAGGCAACTCCTAAAATCACCAAACTACTCCTGGTCCATAGTTGGATTATTTCCAACATGAAACATTTTAGTTTGGAGATATTTGAGCATTTAAATATTTTATATAATTTTAAATGCCCAAATTCAAATATTTATGATTTAATTCACAAACCCTAAGATGGCCTAGGAAAATGTGCATCACTTTTGGCAGAGGTTCTGAACCAAGACAAAAATGATGGGCATTTTAGAAGGGCATTTCAGGTTCATTGAAAAAGTTTTTAGTAAACCCTAGTTGGTTTCAGAGGGGACTGGGGGTTCTGTCATCCCCATTTCAGGTTTCTGATGAAGGAATAAACATGATGCAACACTCTAATGCATGACTAGCTAGGGTGTGACAACTCACCCCCACTCAAAAGAATCTCGTCCCGAGATTTGGGTTCCTCCGGAAAGAGGGCGGGGTACTCGAGTCGAAGACGATCCTCCCTTTCCCAAGTTGCTTCATCCTCAGAATGGTGCGACCATTGAACTTTGAGAAACTTGATATTATGACGTCGAGTGGTACGCTCGGCCTGATCGAGGATACGAATGGGGTACTCTCGATATGTAAGATTATCTTGGAGATCAAGCGTTTCGTGGTCCACTCCACGGATAGGATCCGAGAAGCAACGCCTGAGTTGAGAAACGTGGAAGACATCGTGGACTCTGGAGAGATGCGGAGGTAGTTCCAACTGGTAGGCAACTTCTCCTCGTTTAGCGAGAATGCGAAAAGGTCCAATGTAACGAGGAGCCAATTTGCCTTTGATACCGAAACGATGGGTTCCCTTCAGAGGGGTAACCCGAAGGTAAGCCTTCTCGTCAACCTCGAAAGTCATAGCCTTATGTTTTCGGTCATATTGACTCTTCTGACGAGATTGGGCTGTTTTCAACTTTTCACGAACGATGCGAACTTGCTCTTCTGCTTCCTGAATCATATCCGGGCCAAAGAATTGTCTTTCCCCGGTTTCTGACCAGTTAAGGGGTGTTCGACACCGTCGTCCATAAAGAACTTCAAAAGGGGATTTACCCAAGCTAGATTGATAGCTATTGTTGTAAGCGAATTCGGCAAATGGAAGGCATTTCTCCCACTCCATTCCGAATGAGATAACAGAGGCTCGAAGCATGTCTTCTAGAATCTGGTTGACGCGTTCTACCTGACCACTAGATTGAGGGTGAAAAGCGGTGCTAAAGGAAAGGCGGGTTCCCATAGCATTTTGGAAACTTTCCCAAAATCGAGAGGTGAAAAGACTTCCTCGATCCGAGTTAATTTCCAAAGGAACACCATGGAGAAACACTATTCAGGAGATGTATAAGTCTGCCAATTGACTAGCGGTTATACTCTCACGAACGGGTAAGAAATGGGCCACTTTGGAAAGACGATCGACAACGACGTAGATATCATTATTCCCTCTCTTGGTCCTGGGAAAACCGGTAATGAAATCCATACCAATTTTATCCCATTTCCATTCAGGAATAGCTAAGGGTTGAAGGGTGCCAGCAGGCCGTTGATGCTCTGCTTTTACACGACGGCAGACGTCGCAGTTAGCAATATAATGAGCAATTTCTCTCTTCATCCTAGTCCACCAGAACCTCTGGCGTAGGTCCTGATACATCTTGGTACTACCGGGATGAATGGTGAGAGGAGATTCATGAGCCTCCTTAAGGATCAACTGCCGTAGATGCTGGTTCTTGGGAACCACTAGACGGTTCTCAAAGTACACAACACCATGATCATTTGTGGAGAAACAACTAGCACTTCCGCTAGCAATGTTCTCCTTGATTTTAGATATTCCCTTATCTCGCTTTTGGGCAGCGATGATTTGATCCGTAAGAGTAGGTTTCGCCACCAAGGTGGAAAGAAATCCTTGAGGAACAATGTGAAGGTTAAGCTTTCGAAATTCCTCATGGAGAAGCGGTTGACTTTGTTGTAACATCAGGTTGTTACAATAAGATTTACGACTGAGCGCATCGGCCATGACGTTGGCTTTCCCTGGGGTGTAAGTTATTCCTAAGTCGAAATCTGTGATCAACTCAACCCAACGTCTTTGCCTGAGATTCAAATCCGGTTGGGTGAAGATATATTTCAGACTTTGGTGATCAGTGAATATTTCACAACGATTACCAAGAAGGTAATGTCGCCAGGTTTTAAGTGCATAGACTACGGCTGCAAGCTCTAGATCATGAGTAGGATAATTCTCCTCATGTGGGTGCAATTGCCGTGAAGCATAAGCAATTACGTGTCGATCTTGCATGAGAATGCAACCTAGTCCTTGTCGCGAGGCGTCGCAGTAGATAACAAAGTCCTTAGAGAAGTCTGGCGGTACCAGCACGAGAGCAGAAGTCAGGCGTCTTTTCAGTTCCTGAAAGCTGTGCTCACATTGTGGAGTCCATTCGAACTTTTTATCTTTCTTGAGGAGTTCGGTTAGAGGTTTAGCAACTTTGGAGAAATTTTCGACAAAGCGACGGCAATAGCTCGCTAAGCCCAGAAAACTCCGAACTTGCTTGACCGATTCAGGTGGAGTCCAATTAAGGACGGCTTGAACTCGCTCAGGGTTAACAGCAATACCTTTACCAGATATTACATGACCCAGATAGGTCACTTCTGACAACCAAAATTCACATTTAGAAAACTTGGCATAAAGGCGATGCTCTCGAAGTTTCTTCAACACTAGCCTTAGATGTTCGGCATGTTCTTCCTCGTTCTTGGAGTAGATGAGTATATCATCGAGGTAAACAACGACGAATTTATCCAAATACTCCATGAAGATTGAGTTCATTAACCAAGAAAAGGTGGCTGGAGCGTTGGTTAAACCGAAGGACATGACGGTGTACTCGTATTGGCCATAACGAGTAACAAAGGCCGTTTTAGGAATGTCCCCGTTTCTGATTTTGATTTGATGGTAGCCCAACCTCAAATCCATTTTGGAGAAGACTAAGGATCCAGCGAGCTGATCATACAGGTCGTTGATCCTAGGGAGCGGATATTTGTTCTTGATTGTGACCAAATTGACAGGTCGATAATCTACAACCATCCGGTCCGTACCATCCTTCTTCTTGACGAAGAGGACGGGGCAAGCCCACGGAGATGAACTAGGTCGGATGAAACCCTTTTTCAAGGACTCATCGAGTTGTTTCTTAAGCTCGGCTAGTTCTAGTGGTGCCATCTTATAGGGTCTTCTAGCAATCGAGACAGTTCCTGGAATGAGGTCTATTACGAACTCCACATCCCTGTCAGGTGGAACACCTGGCAATTCCTCTGGGAAGACATCCGGGAAGTCACGTACTACCGGGACGTCCTCAAGGTCTGGCAAAGGGCTGGCGTTAAGAGAATATAACCGTCGCTTGGCTATTCGGGTCAAGACATTGACTATCTTCCCCGAAGGATGAGTGAGTTGAACAGTCCTAGAGAAGCAATCAATTTTGGCATGATGAGCTGACATCCAGTCCATACCCAAAATGATATTAATATCTGAAGATTTGAGAGCTATCAAAGATGCAAGGAAAACAAGTTTGTCGACTTGGATTTTATTTCCATAACTTACCCTGGAGGTTTGCCATCTAGAACCGGGAGTAGAAATTTCCATAGTGGATGGCATGTCACAGAATGCGGTGTTATGCAAACGAGCATAGTTCTCGGATATAAATGAATGAGAGGCTCCTGTATCAAAAAGAACAGATGCCGGGTGGCAATTAACAAGGAGCGTACCGAGAACGACGTTGGGATCCTCTTGAGCTTCTTCGGCAGAGATACAGTTGACATGGCCACGTGTAGCGGTGGCCGGCTTGGCGTGGAACACTTTCCCTGTCGGCTTGCCACGGCCAACAGCTTTAGCAGGTTGGTTGGGGTTGGTCTGGGGACACTCACGCATATAGTGGCTAGATTCCCCACACTTGAAACAAGTCACAGAACTGGTACGTGGAGGAGCACTGTTGGTTGGACCACCATAGGGCTTGGCTGGTGCAGACTGTTAAACGGGGCGAGGCGCCTGGAAGGATGGCCTTGGTGTGAACCTGGGTGGCAGGGCAGTGTTGGGCACCCACACGCGGCGCTTCTGAGGACCAGCACCGGATGAGGAACCCACGTCACGGCCATGCTTGCGTGTTGCGTCATAATCAGTCTGACCAGTCTCAGCACTGATGGCCTTGTTAACCAGCTTCTGAAAAGATGTGCACTCATGCAGACGGAGGTCGCGACGAAGCTCAGGACTAAGCCCCTTACGGAACCTTGCTTGCTTCTTGGCATCGGTAGAAACTTCCTCAGTGGCATATCGTGCGAGGTTACCGAACTCCCTGTTGTAAGCATCCACAGAGAGTCGGCCCTGAGTGAAACTGCAAAATTCCTCACGTTTACGGTCCATGAGACCCTCCAGAATGTGATGTTCACGGAAAGCCTCGCTGAATTAAGCCCAAGTAGTGACATGGCCCGCTGGGCGCATAGCTCCATAATTCTCCCACCAGAGACTGGCGGGGCCTTCAAGATGATATGCAGCAAAGGTGACCTTGTCAGCCTCAGCTACCAGCGTGGAACACAGTTTGTGAGAAATACCGCGAAGCCAGTCATCAGCGTCGAGAGGCTCGACGGAGTGGTGTAACGTGGGTGGATGTAACTTGATGAAATCACTGAGTGACACCATGTTAGTCCTCTGATGGTGTGCTGTGTTCTGTTCAATACGCTCCAACAAACGGTTGGTCTCCCGCTTGTTTCTTTCGGCTTCCATCATAACCTCGGCTAGGGAAGGAGGATGAGGCAGATTTGCATTCCTGACTTCACTGCCTTCGGCCTGCTCTTGGGGAGCAGGGTTAGTGCGCGTGTTGACCATCCTAGGTAAACAAGACAATGATCTAGTCAGAATGATAAAATCCCGACATAGGACACAGAATGTAAGGAATAACTTGGAATGCAAGATGATCATCGGTATGACATGGTAGATACAGAAACTGCTCCTTTATTCCATCGTCATACACACCATACAAGGTTTAGTACAAGACCAAACAAGGTACTATTATGGTGAAAAGAAGATTACATCTCATCGGAGGCATCCCAAGCTCCTATACATTATTTTTCTACACCTCCGAAAGGCGGTACAAACTAGGTCATATCCCACGAGTCACGCAGGACGATAGATGACATAGCTGGTACGAACTAGTGATACTACCACTAACTCAGACCGATCCGTAGTAGTTCTCGTAGAAGTCACCTCCATAGCCTGGAAGCTCAACATGATCATCCGGGAACAGACGATCTCGCGGAGCTTGTGGACCATAGGGACTAGGATGAGGTCTTGGACCAACAGACGGTGGCCTGCGGGGACCACGAGGTGGGGTGATGCCTCCTACATCACGCCAACCCATCATGTCTGGCAGAGCAGATCTCACAGGATAGAGATTGCGCATATCCGAATATCCATCTTGCACCGCCGGTGCAAACCGAGTCAACGTGGCCCAATGGTCAGCACGGGTATTGAAAAGCTCTAGCCTCAAGGCCCCATTTTCACGGTCCTTATCCTCGAGCATCTCAGCAGTGGTGCGAGTCCGTGAATCCTCCTGAGTGGGGTCAGCATAGATAGCCTGGAGATACCCTTGTGCTCCCGGAAGTGATCCTGGCATATACCGGAAATCAGAGTCCCGAAATAGGCCAGACCTGACTCGCATGATGGTCATCATAGAGTAGGCGGCGTCCTGCACCGCCATCTCAATAGTAACCCCGAGTCCATAGGAGCAGTGAAGGGGCTCGGTGGATCCAGGATAGGATGGAAATATCCTGACAGTGTAGAGATACTGGCTTTGATTAAAGTCTCGGAATTGCTCTTCGACCGTGTACTCAGGATACCAACGGTATCCAGCCTCAGTCATTACCCTGACCAACATGGCGGTATGGCCGGGTACATCTAGGCATCGAGTCAGGCGAACCACTTGATTGAGGTCGCGAGTGGCCATCTGAAAGCACAACCATAATGCACAGGCATTAGAATTTCTAGCAAAATTTTGGCAGCATAACAGCTGTAAATGCTCAAGAAGGATTTTGAGACATTTGACAAAGGATTTCATACACACTCAACAACATCATATCAAGTTCTGGGTCCATCCTAGCAACATAAAGTGACAGTAGAACTGAACTAGGCTTGTATCCATCAAACCTATAAGGTACTACTGATTAATAACACGTGATCCTGATAGAGAGAATAGATCCTAATTCCTTAACCCCCGGTGGAAGAATAGACTGACTCAGATCAGAATGTCATAAGATAAAGGAGTAAAAAGAGCCTTACGTTCCAACCCACAAACAATTCCCCTACATATAACTAAAGAATTTCTAGACTCAACATCGACCAGTTTGGCTTGGAGAACCTACAGGCAGTCCGGCTCTGATGCCAACGCTGTCAGGACCCCGACTCGATGTCACATCGATCTAGCTTGTAACACCTCATATCACTTTGCGGCCTCACGCACGGTATCCCCACGGGTGTTGCCTTACCTTTTCCCGGGACCGTTTGCGCCTTTTGGCTCACGTATATGATAGTGTCGCTAGCATCCATATGATAAGGAGCCCGGGCTGACATGACTAGTTGTAAACCCAAAGTGGCGCAGACTTACAGGGACAGGCATCCATGACCCAGCTTCGAACGTGTCGGTCATCAGCATGTGGGTCCGGGCTGTAGCACTGGGCTAGCAGGACTCCGGTAAACCGGGCTGTAGCGGGCTAGCAGGACTCCGGTACTCAATGCGTGACATTTCCCCGAAGGGACAGACACAGGAATGAAGAAGGACACATGCCGGCCAGCCTAAGTGTTCCAGAGCAGTAGCAAGCTACCATGGCTCAGCGGTAACACTAGGAGACATTTCCTGGTAAGAGAGGCTACCAAAGATAAACAACTAGATAGTCAGATCCCACACATACCAAGCATTTCAATATCATACACACAATATGCTCGATATGTGCAAATACAACATGGCATCACAGCATGACTCTACGACACAAGTACTTTATTTAAGGCTCAGAGAGCCATACATAACATACACATAGGTACGGGTCACGCGACCCAGCATTCAAGTCATACAGTCATACAAACCAGCAGCGGAAGTAGCTTGTCTGGGTACAGACAACTAGTAAAATAAAAGAGGCTTGGAAAGCCTAGCTGTACTACGTGGTCCTTCACAAGCTCAGGATCACCACCTGGGCCTTAGCCTACTCATTGATGTCAACGTCTACAAAGAACCCATCAGAAGGGGTTGCAGCGTCTTCTGTAAAAATGTAAATTATAGCAACATGAGTACAAAGGTACTCAGCAAGACTTACATCAGATCCTACATACATGCACATTATCAAGAAGGGTTGGTGGAGTTATCGCAGCAAGCCAGCTTTGACTCTTGGCTAGGCTATCCTACGAGACTCCAACTTGAAATGGTTTTGCGTACACGAGTCCACTACTCACCACTTCAATACACTACCGAGGATCCACCTCCGTCTTCCTACGGAAGAGCCACCCTCGGCACTCACACTTATCTTGAGGCTTTTAGTAGTTTCCATTTACTTGTCTATGAACTGTATAGGCGACCAAGTAGTCCTTTACCGCGGACGCGGCTATTCGAATAGATCATGATAACCCTGCAGGGGTGTACTTCTTCATACATGTTTCCACCACTTAGCATCTGCACACGACATGTGCTCGGCAGACTTCAAGCGAAAGCCGACGTGGGTGTAGACCACGACCTACCTAAACACCTAAGTCTCTAGTCCAGGTTTATCGCCTATCCAGGTTCCATCCGCAGGGAGTCCGGCCGAGGCTTCCCATACGGCCCCGAACGATGTGAACAGGGTTCCCGAGATACCTAACGGGTATTCGGTACACCCGGCCACGTACCTACCGCATCACAGCCCACCCCTACGGTCAGCGCTGTCCACGGCCTCCAGTAGGCTACAAACACCAGAAACTACTTGCAACTCCTGGACAGAGAACTAGGGTGAATAAGAAGTCGAGCGGGGTCATATTTCAGGGCCCAATGCATGGTAGTAGCTGTATCTTAAATCACACATACAGATCTCAGTGCTTAAGGTCGGCTTCAATGAAACAACCCACCATGTACTCCTACATGGCCTCTCATCGATACCTTTACCAAATCGTGTTCACCACACCACTCTCATTACCGACATAATCATTTCACTCTAGCCCATCACCCAGATGAACCAGACCTGACACGACTCTAAGCATAGCAGGCATAGCAAGGTAGGAACAACACATACATATGGCTCAATCAACTCCTACACATGCTAGTGGGTTCCATCTAGTTACTGTGGCAATGACAGGTCATGCAGAGGAAATGGGTTCAACTACCGTAGCACACAGCAGTTTGAAACGCGTTGTCTTAATGCAGTAAAAGAGAGCAGGAGCGAGAACATGGGATTGTATCGATATGATCAAATGGTTGGTTGCTTGCCTGATGGTTCGATGCACTGATACGGTTCTTCGTTAGGGTAATCACGGTACTCCTCGGAGGCAGAACCTACCGCAAGAACACCGATACACAACCATCACCAAACAATGTGCAACAATATGATGCATGCATGAAACATGGCAATCTGAGTGTGTTGGGCTAATGCAACTAAGACCAGAAGGGTTTGAACCAATTTGAATCAAAGATTCAAATTTCAAACTCAAACATGGCCCTTTAAAGTGTTTTTCCTTGTTCTGCATTAAACATCAGTTTAACTTGTTTAATCATGCATGAAAATAGTACAGATGGATAGATTGGATTTTTCTGATCATTTTTCATATATAATTTGTCTGATTTGGAGTTACAGAATAAAAGTTATGAATTTTTGAAGTTTAAACTATATTCTGGAATTTCCTATATTAGATTAATTCCAGAAAATCAATTACTGCGTCAGCCTGACGTCAGTGTGACGTCAGCAGGTCAACGGGACACGTCCGGGTCAAACCTGATAGTGGGTCCCGCATGTCAGTGTGATTAGATTAGTTAAAGTTTAATTAAAACTAAACTTGTTTAATTAACAGGGATGGGCCCCACCTGTCATTGACTCAGGAGAGTCAACCAGGGCCCACCCGTGGTCAAACCCAGGTCGGCTGCACCGGCGTTTAGCCGCCGGCGAGCCCGACGCGGCGGCGGAAGTGGTTTTGGCCGTTTCGGCCACCAAATAGGTCGCGGAGACCACCGGAGTGGAGCTGAGGACGAGCCGCAGCTCTTGGTGGAGTCCGTTGGGGTCGGGGTGGCTGGAGTTGGCGCCGGCGACGACTTTGGCGGCCATCGGGGTTCGGCCGAAGTCGAACTTGACGCAAGAGGGGTCGGTGAGGTGCGGGGAGTAGCTAGCTAGGTGCTACGTGACGCGGTGAGCATGATGGACACCGTGGAGTGGTCGGAGGGTGACCGGGAGCACGTCGGCGACGAGCTCCGTGGTGGTGGGTGCGGTTGAGCTCCGAGAGGTCGCTACACGGCTCGGGAACGAGAGAGGGAGGGTAGGAGGGGTAGCTGGGCTCACAGCGCACCCGTAGAGGCCACCGGCGGGGTCGGGGACGAGCTGAGGCGGCGACGGCGGTTCGGGCGAGGTCGTTGCGGTGGACTCGGGCGTTGCGAGCGCTCGGGGCTCGGCTTGCTCGATGGAGAGGAGGGTAGCGGAGCTCCTGGACACGACGAGAGGACGCACGGGCGGCGGGGAGCGCGGCTACGACGTAGGCACGGCAGCGGTAGCAT
>NC_041384.1:243106116-243119444 GCF_002162155.2 Triticum dicoccoides | reverse complement strand
GAGGTCGTTGCGGTGGACTCGGGCGTTGCGAGCGCTCGGGGCTCGGCTTCCTCGATGGAGAGGAGGGTAGCGGAGCTCCTGGACACGACGAGAGGACGCACGGGCGGCGGGGAGCGCGGCTACGACGTAGGCACGGCAGCGGTAGCATCGGCCATGGCTGGGGGGGCGCGATGGGGAGGAGCTGGAGAGGAAAGGGGGTGTCTGGGGGGTTCGGGGGAGAGAGGGAGAGCGATCCACGACGTCACCGGGCGAGGGGAGCGGCGAGGCGGCGAGCAGGTGCGTGGCGCGCGCTGCGGTCGCCGTCGGGCACCTGCCTGCCTGCCTGGCCGGCAAGCAGCTCGCGGGAGCGGTGCTGGGCTGGGCCGGCAGGTGGGCCGGGTGCTGGCGCCAGGTAAGTTTTTCTATTTTTCTCTGTTTTCTGCTTTTTTTAATACTTCTGCAACTTTGTTGAATTAATAAAAATACTTAGGCAACTCCTAAAATCACCAAACTACTCCTGGTCCATAGTTGGATTATTTCCAACATGAAACATTTTAGTTTGGAGATATTTGAGCATTTAAATATTTTATATAATTTTAAATGCCCAAATTCAAATATTTATGATTTAATTCACAAACCCTAAGATGGCCTAGGAAAATGTGCATCACTTTTGGCAGAGGTTCTGAACCAAGACAAAAATGATGGGCATTTTAGAAGGGCATTTCAGGTTCATTGAAAAAGTTTTTAGTAAACCCTAGTTGGTTTTAGAGGGGACTGGGGGTTCTGTCATCCCCATTTCAGGTTTCTGATGAAAGAATAAACATGATGCAACACTCTAATGCATGACTAGCTAGGGTGTGACATTTCCAATACCAACAATAATGATTTTATTAGCACTCTGATTGCTCCTCTTACCGATGCTAAATCTTGTGAAATTAATACTGCTCTGTTGAACCTTGTTATGAAAGATCCGTTTTCTAGCCTTCCTAGTGAAGATGCCGCTACCCATCTAAATAGCTTTGTTGATTTATGTGATATGCAAAGGAAGAAAGATGTAGATAATGATATTGTTAAATTGAAGCTACTCCCGTTTTTGCTTAGAGATCGTGCTAAAACTTGGTTTTCCTCTTTGCCTAAAAATAGTATTGATTCATGGAATAAGTGCAAAGATGATTTTATCTCTAAGTATTTTCCTCCCGCTAAGATCATCTCTCTTAGAAACGATATTATGAATTTTAAGCAACTTGATCATGAGCATGTTGCACAAGCTTGGGAGAGGATGAAATTAATGATACATAATTGCCCTACACATGGTTTGAATTTACCGATGATCATACATTTTTTTATGCTGGATTGAATTTTGCTTCTAGAAATCTTTTAGATCCGGCCGCGGGAGGCACTTTTATGGAAATCACTTTAGGATAAGCTACTAAACTCCTAGATAATATTATGGTTAATTATTCTCAATGGCACACCGAAAGATCTACTAGTAAAAAGGTTCATGCGATAGAAGAGATTAATGTTTTGAGTGGAAAGATGGATGAACATATGAAATTGTTTGCTAATAAGAGTGTTCCTTCTGATCGCAATAATATGCCTTTGTCTACTTTGATTGAGAATAATAATGAACCTATGAATGTAAATTTTGTTGATAGGAACAATTTTGGTAGCAACACGTATAGAGGAAACTTTAATCCTAGGCCATTTCCTAGTAATTCGTCTAATAATTATGGTAATTCCTACAACAAATCTTATGGAAATTTTAATAAGATGCCCTCTGATTTTGAGACTAGTGTTAAAGAATTTGTGATTTCGCAAAAGAATTTCAATGCTTTGCTTTAAGAAAAATTGCCTAAGATTGATGAGTTGGCTAGGAACGTGGATAGAATTTCTCTTGATGTTGATTCTTTGAAACTTAGATCTATTCCACCTAAGAATGATATCAATGAGTCTCTCAAATCTATGAGAATTTCCATTGACGAGTGCAAAGAAAGAACCGCTAGGATGCGTGCTAAAATAGATTGCTTTATAAAAGCGTGTTCTTCTAGTTTTCACAATAATAAGGATGAAGATCTAAAAGTGATCGATGTGTCTCCTATTAAATCTTTGTTTTGCAATATGAATCTTGATAATGATGGGACCGGAGATGAGTCAACTTTAGTTAAAAGGCATCCCAATGATTCAGAGTTTTTAGATCTTGATGCAAAAATTGGTAAAAGTGGGATTGAATAGGTCAAAACTTTACATAGCAATGGACCCACTATTTTGGATTTCAAGGAATTTAATTATGATAATTGCCCTTCGATAGATTGTATTTCCTTGTTGCAATCCGTGCTAAATTCTCCTCATGCTTATGATCAAAATAAAGCTTTTACCAAACATATCGTTGATGCCTTAATGCAATCCTATGAAGAAAAGCTTGAATTAGAAGTTTCTATCCCTAGAAAACTTTATGATGAGTGGGAACCTAATATTAAAATTAAAATTAGAGATCATGAATGCTATGCTTTATGTGATTTGGGTGCTAGTGTTCCACGATTCCAAAAACTTTGTGTGATGTGTTATGTTTCCGTGAATTTGATGATTGTTCTTTAAATTTGCATCTTGCATATTCCACTATTAAGAAATCTATGGGAAGGATTAATGATGTTCTTATTGTTGCAAATAGGAATTATGTGCCCGTATATTTCATTGTTCTTGATATAGATTGCAATCCTATATGTCCTATTATTCTTCGTAGACCTTTGCTTAGAACGATTGGTGCAATTATTGATATGAAAGAAGGAAATATTAGATTCCAATTTCCGTTGAGGAAAGGCATGGAACACTTTCCTAGGAAGAAAATTAAATTACCTTATGAATCTATTATGAGAGCCACTTATGGATTGCATACCAACGATGACAATACCTATATATATTCTTGTTTTTATGCCTAGCTAGGGGCGTTAAACGATAGCACTTGTTGGGAGGCAACCCAATTTTATTTTTATTTCTTGTTTTTTGTTCCTGTTTGGTAATAAATGATTCATCTAGATTATGTTTATATGTGGTTTTATATTTTTAATTAGTGTTTGTGCCAAGTAGAACCTTTGGGAAAGACTTGGGGGAAGTTTTCGCGATCTTGCTGTAAAAAGCAGAAACTTTAGCGCTCACGAGATTTACTGACATTTTTTACTGGAGAGTGAGATTAGGTTGATTATTTTTTCAGATGATTAATAGATAAATTCCTCACGTCCACCAATTTATTACCGAATTTTTGGGGTTACATAAGTATTCGAAACTTATAGATTACTACAGACTGTTCTGTTTTTGACAGATTCTGTTTTTCGTGTGTTGTTTGCTTATCTTGATGAATCTATGACTAGTATCGGGGGGTATGAACCATAGACAAGTTTGAATACAGTAGTTTTAACAACAATATAAATAAATAATGAGTTCATTACAGTACCTTGAGGTGGTGGTTTGTTTTCTTATACTAACGGAGCTCATGAGATTTTCTATTGAGTTTTGTGTTGTGAAGTTTACAAGTTTTCGGTAAAGATTTGATGGATTTTGGAATAAGGAGTGCAAAGAGCCTAAGCTCGGGGATTACCTAGGCACCCAAGGTAAAATTCAAGGACAACAAAAATCCTAAGCTTGTGTATGCCCCGGAAGGCATCCCCTCTTTCGTCTTCGTCCATCGGTAACTTTACTTGATGCTAGATTGTTATTCACCACATGATATGTGTTTTGCTTGGAGCGTCTTGTATGATTTGAGTCTTTGCTTTTTGGTTTACCACAATCATCCTTGCTGCACACACCTTTTGGAGAGATTCATATAAATCAGAATTTATTAGAATACTCTATGTGCTTCACTTATATCTTTTGAGCTAGATATTTTTGCTCTAGTGCCTCACTTATATCTTTAAGAGCACGGTGGTGGTTTTATTTTATAGAAATTATTGATCTCTCATGATTCACTTATATTATTTTGATATTCTTTTAGAACAACATGGTAATTTGCTTTGGCTATAAAATTAGTCCTAATATGATTGGCATCCAAGATGGGTATAATAAAAACTATCATAAAAAGTGCATTGAATACTAACGATGGGTATAATAAAAACTATCATAAGAAGTTTGATACTTGATAATTGTTTTGAGATATGAAGATGGTGATATTAGAGTAATGCTAGTTGAGTAGTTGTGAATTTGACAAATACTTGTTCTAAAGATTGTGATTCCTGTAGCATGCACGTATGGCGAACTGTTATGTGATGAAGTCGGAGCATGATTTATTTATTGATTGTCTTCCTTATGAGTGGCGGTCGGGGACGAGCGATGGTCTTTTCCTACCAATCTATCCCCCTAGGAGCATGCGCGTAGTACTTTGTTCCGATAACTAATAGATTTTGGCAATAAGTATGTGAATTCTTTATGACTAATGTGGAGTCCATAGATTATACGCACTCTCACCCTTCCACCATTGCTAGCCTCTCCAGTACCGTGCAACTTTCGCCGGTACCATACACCCACCATATACCTTCCTCAAAACAGCCACCATACCTACCTATTATGGCATTTCCATAGCCATTCCGAGATGTATTGCCATGCAACTTACCACCATTCTGTTTGTTATGACACACTTCATCATTGTCATATTGCTTTGCATGATCATGTAGTTGACATCGTATTTGTGGCAAGCCACCTTTATAATTCTTTCATACATGTCACTCTTGATTCATTGCATATCCCGATACACCACCAGAGGCATTCACATAGAGTCATATTTTGTTCTAGGTATCGAGTTTTAATTTTTGAGTTGTAAGTAAATAAAAGTGTGATGGTCATAATTATTAGAGCATTGTCCCGAGTGAGGAAAGGATGGTGGAGACTATGATTCCCCCACAAGTCGGGATGAGACTCTGGACGAAAAAGAAAAGAAAAGAAAAAAGAGGCCATAAAAAGAGAAAAGGCCCAAATAAAAAAATAAAAAAATAAGAGAGAAAAGAGAGAAGGGACAATGTTACTATCCTTTTACCACACTTGTGCTTCAAAGTAGTACCATGATCTTCATGCATGATAGAGAGTCTCCTATGTTTTCACTTTCATATACTAGTGGTAATTTTACATTATAGAACTTGGCTTGTATATTCCAATGATGGGTTCCTCAAACTGCCCTAGGTCTTCGTGAGAAAGCAAGTTGGATGCACACCCACTTACTTTCATTTTGAGTCTTCATACACTTATAGATCTAGTGCATCCGTTGCATGGCAATCCATACTCACTCACATTGATATCTATTTATGGGCATCTCCATAGCCCGTTGATACGCCTAGTTGATGTGAGACTATCGTCTTCCTTTTTTGTCTTCTCCCCAACCACCAGTCTATTCCACCTATAGTGCTATATCCATGCCTCACGCTCATGTATTGCGTGAAGATTGAAAATGTTTGAGAACATCAAAATTATGAAACAATTGCTTGGCTTGTCTTTGGGGTTGTGCATGATTAAATACTTTGTGTGATGAAGATAGAGCATAGCCAGACTATATGATTTTGTAGGGATAACTTTCTTTGGCCATGTTATTTTGAGAAGATATGATTGCTTTGTTAGTATGCTTGAAGTATTATTATTTTTATGTCAATATTAAACCTTTATCTTGAGTCTTTCGGATCTGAACATTCATGCCACAATAAAGAAAATTACATTGAGAATTATGCTAGGTAGCATTCCACATCAAAAATTCTGTTTTTATCATTTATCTACTCGAGGACGAGCAGGAATTAAGCTTGGGGATGCTTGAGACGTCTCCAACGTATCTATAATTTTTAATTGTTCCATGATATTATATTATCTGTTTTAGATGTTTAATGGGCTTGAATATACCTTTTTATATTAGTTTTGGGACTAACCTACTAACCAAAGGCCCAGTGCAAATTGCTGTTTTTTGGCTATTTCAGTGTTTCACAGAAAAGGAATATCAAACGGAATCCAAACGGAATGAAACCTTCGGGAGAGTTATTTTTGGAACAAACGTGATCCAGGAGACTTGGAGTTGACGTCAAGAAAGAAGCGAGGAGGCAACGAGGCAGGAGGGCACGCCCAGGGGGGTAGGCGCGCGCCCCACCCTCGTGGGCCCCTCGTAGCTCCATCGACCTACTTCTTCCTCCTATATATACCCATAGACCCTGAAAACATCCAGGAGCACCACGAAACCCTATTTCCACCACTGCAACCTTCTGTTCCCGTGAGATCCCATCTTGGGCCTTTTTCGGTGCTCCGCCGGATGGGGAATCGATCACGGAGGGCTTCTACATCAACACCATAGCCTCTCCGATGATGTGTGAGTAGTTTACCACAGACCTTCGGGTCCATATTTATTAGCTAGATGGCTTCTTCTCTCTCTCTTTGGATGTCAATACAAAGTTCTCCTCGATTCTCTTGGAGATCTATTCGATGTAATTCTTTTTGCGGTGTGTTTGTCGAGATCTAATGAATTGTGGGTTTATGATCAAGATTATCTATGAACAATATTTGATTCTTCTCTGAAATCTTTTATGCATGATTTAATATCTTTGCAAGTCCCTTCAAATTATCAGTTGGTTTGGCCTACGAGATTGATCTTTCTTGCAATGGGAGAAGTGCTTAGCTTTGGGTTCAATCTTGCGGTGTCCTTTCCCAGTGACAACAGGGGCAGCAAGGCACGTATTGTATTGTTGCGATCGAGGATAAAAAGATGGGGTTTATATCATATTGCTTGAGTTTATCCCTCTACATCATGTCATCTTGCCTAATGCATTACTCTGTTCTTATGAACTTAATACTCTAGATGCATGCTGGATACCGATCGATGTGTGGAGTAACAGTAGTAGATGCAGAATCATTTCGGTCTACTTGTCGCGGACGTGATGCCTATATACATGATCATGCCTAGATATTCTCATAACTATGCGCTTTTCTAACAATTGCTCGACCATAATTTGTTCACCCAATGTAGAATTTGCTATCTTCAGAGAAGCCACTAGTGAAACCTATGGCTCCCGGGTCTATCTTCCATCATATTGTTTTCCTATCTACTTGCTATTTCTGTCCCTGTTTATTTTGCAATCTTTATTTTCCAATCTACACAAAAAAATACCAAAAATATTTATCTTATTATCTCTATCAGATCTCACTTTCGTAAGTGACCGTGAAGGGATTGACAACCCCTTTATCGCGTTGGTTGAGAGGTTCTTGTTTGTTTGTGCAGGTATGGGGGACTTGCGTGTAATATCCTACTGGATTGATACCTTGGTTCTCAAAAACTGAGGGAAATACTTACGCGACTTTGCTGCATCACCCTTTCCTCTTCAAGGGAAAACAAACGCATACTCAAGAGGTAGCATTTCCCACAACAAGCATGATGGTTTTCGGTAGGGAACGTCCCACCTTTGTGGACGAAACAATATCCATTGCCTCTTATTCCTTTCAAATTTCTATCTCATGTCAACATAGAACAACATGAGTGCTGTGTGATTTTTTGTGATTTCTCGGGGTTCGTTTGGACATTTTTATGCATTAACTAAGTTTTCAATGCATTTTATGTGCATAATTCAAATTTGAACTACATGCACATGCTCCAGTGCATATAAATTGGTTGAAAAATCAAATCTGTGTCCTTGGGTGCATGCTTAGGTCCCATGCAAGAAATGGGAATGAATTTCAAACACCAGGGCACCGTTGATTGCCGGCAAAACATTGAGATGCATGGTTTTTAAATTCCAGTAAATCCAAAACTCGTCTAAAATTCACGAAACTTTGCATGCTATCATGGAGCGGCATCAACATGTCGTGGTACAAATTTTGTCCCATCTGGGGCAGGTTTGGGTATATGCTTCTCACAAACCGGAGCTTATCACAACAAGCATGATGGTTTTCAGTAGGGAACGTCCCACCTTTGTGGATGAAACGATATCCATTGCCTCTTATTGCTTTCAATTTTTCCTCGTGTCAACATAGAACAACAGGAGTGTTGTGTGTTTTTTTGTGATTTTTCGGGGTTCGTTTGGACATTTTTATGCATTAACTGAATTTTCAATGCATTTTCTGTGCATAATTCAAATTTGAACTACATGCACATGCTCCAGTGCATAAAAATTGGTTGAAAAATCAAATATGTGTCCTTGGGTGCATTCTTAGGTCCCATGCAAGAAATGGGAATGAATATCAAACACCGAGGCACCGTTGATTGCCGGCAAAACATTGAGATGCATGGTTTTTAAATTCTAGTAAATCCATAACTCATTTGAAATTGATGAAACTTGGAATGCTATCATGGAGCGACATCAACATGCCATGGTACAAAATTTGTCCCATTTGGGGCAGGTTTGGGTATATGCTTCTCACAAACCCAAGCTTCTCACAACAAGCATGATGGTTTTCGGTAGGGAACGTCCCACCTTTGTGGACAAAACTATATCCATTACCTCTTATTGCTTTCAAATTTTTTTCTCGTGCCAACATAGAACAACAGGAGTGTTGTGTGATTTTTTGTGATTTTTCGGGGTTCGTTTGGACATTTTTATGCATGAACTGAATTTTCAATGCATTTTATGTGCATAATTCAAATTGGAACTACATGCACATGCTCCAGTGCATATAAATTGGTTGAGAAATAAAATATGTTTCCTTGGGTTCATGCTTAGGTCCCATGCAAGAAATGGAAATGAATTTCAAACACGTGGGCACCGTTGCCTGGTTTTTAAATTCTAATAAATCCAAAACTCGTCTGAAATTCATGAAACTTGGCATGCTATCATGGAGCGGCATCAACATGCCGTGGTACAAATTTTGTCCCATTGGGGGCAGGTTTGGGTATATGCTTGTCACAATCCGGAGCTTCTCACAACAAGCATGATGGTTTTCGGTAGGGAGTGTCCCACCTTAGTGGACGAAACGATATCCATTGCCTCTTATTGCTCTCAAAAAAATTTGTCGTGTCAACATAGAACAACAGGAGTGTTGTGTGATTTTTTGTGATTTTTCGGGGTTCGTTTGGACATTTTTATGCATTAACTGAGTTTTCAATGCATTTGTGTGCATAATTCAAATTTGAACTACATGCACATGCTCCAGTGCATATAAATTGGTTGAAAAATCAAATATGTGTCCTTGGGTGCATGCTTAGGTCCCATGCAAGAAATGGGAATGAATTTTAAACACCAGGGCACCGTTGATTGCTGGCAAAACATTGAGATGCCTGGTTTTTAAATTCTAGTAAATCCAAAATTCTATTAACCATTCATGTGACGCCACGTGTCTTGGTTTTTTATGGCTGTAGGAGGTGCCATGCTGTAACACCCTCGATGCGACTATAGCTCCCACGTGTGGAGGCATGACCTAGAGACATAATCGCATTGAAGGCATATGTCGCAAGTTTGGCAATCTTCACAACATCCCATGTAATATAGATAATAAAAGGGGAGATAATCAAGGTACATAAATAACATTACATCATCCAAACACTCATGGCCCGACTACAGCGCCAGAATAAAAGATAACCCAACATGCGACATGGTCCCGATCACCCCCAACTGGGCTCCACTACTGATCATCAGGAAAGGAAACATAGTATCGTTGAGAGTCCTCGTCGAACTCCCACTTGAGCTCGAGCGCGTCACGTGGAGCGGAATCATCAGGCCCTGAGAACAAGAGGGTGTCTGTCGAGGAGGATGACATGGGAGGAGCTTTCACCATAAGCTCCACACTGGACAGCAAATAGGAAAGGTAGCTCATCACCTTCCTGCGGGCGAATGTCGATGTGTTTGCATGTCAAGCATCTAACATCCCCGGCATTCCCAGGGAGGTGATTGAGCACCATCTTGCTGTCTGTCCTCATGCGGGACCCGTCAAGCAGAAGGTCAGGAAGCAAGCTTTGGAACGACAGGAGTTCATTACGGAGGAGATCAGGAAGTTGGAGGCAGCAGGCTTGGTGAGAGGAGTACTCCATCCGACGTGGTTGGCCAATTCGGTGGTGGTGCTGTAACACCCTCGATGCGACTATAGCTCCCACGTGTCGAGGCATGACTTAGATACATAATCGCATTGAATGCATATGTCGCAAGTCAGGCAATCATCACAAACATCCCATGTAATATAGATAATAAAAGGGATAACATAGTTGGCTTACACTCGCCACGTCAATCAAGGTACATAAATAACATTACATCATCCAAACACTCATGGCCCGACTACGGCGCCAAAATAAAAGATAACCCAACATGCGACACGGTCCCGATCACCCCCAACTGGGCACCACTACTGATCATCAGGAAAGGAAACATAATAACGTTGAGAGTCCTTGTCGAACTCCCACTTGAGCTCGAGCGCGTCACCTGGAGCGGAATCATCAGGCCCTGCATCTGGTGTAATAGTAATCTGTGAGCCACAGGGACTCAGCAATCTCGCACCCTCGCGATCAAGACTATTTAAGCTTATAGGTAAGGCAAGGTAAAAATATATGTGGAGCTGAAGCAAGCGACTAGCAAATATGGTGGCTATCCTGTTCGCAAAAGAGAGCTAGAAGAGGAGGCAAAGCGCGAGCGAGAAACTAGAGAGCAACCCGCGCAAATATTACTCCAACACCGTGTCCACTTCCCGGACTCCGCCGAGAAGAGGCCATCACGGTAACTCACACGGTTGATTCATTTTAATTAAGTTAAGGTTCAAGTTATCTACAACCGGACATTAACAAATTCCCATCTGCCCATAACCGCAGGCACAGCTTTCGAAAGTTCAAATCCCTGCAGGGGAGTCCCAACTTAGCCCATGACAAGCTCTCACGGTCAACGAAGGAATAGACCTCCTCCCGAGACGTTCCGATCAGGCTCGATACCTCGGTTCTTCAAGACACTTCGACAGGTTAAAACAAGACCAGCAACACCGCCCGAATGTGCCGACAAATCTCGATAGGAGCTGCACATATCTCATTCTCAGGGCACACTCAGATGAGCTCTCCATACAACTAAAACCAAACCTCGAGTTTCCCCGAGGGGGCGCTGCACAGGACTCTAGTTTGGACCAACACTCAGAGGAGCACTGGCCCAGGGGGGGCTAAAATAAGATGACCCTCGGGCTCCGGAAACCCAAGGGAAAAGAGGCTAGGTGGCAAGTGGTAAAACCAAGGTTGGGCATTGCTAGAAAAGCTTTAATCAAGGCGAACTATCAAGGTGTTCCCATTATAACCCAACCGCATAAGGAACGCAAAATTCGGGAACATAACACCGATATGATGGAAACTAGGGCGGCAAGAGTGGAACAAAACACTAGGTGAGAGGCCGAGCCTTCCACCCTTTACCAAGTATATAGATGCATTAAGATAACATGGCAATATAATGGTATCCCAACAAGTAAATAAATGTTCCAACAAGGAACAGCCTCCAATCTTCACCTGCAACTAGCAACGCTATAAGAGGGGCTGAGCAAAGCGGTAACATAGCCAATCAACGGTTTGCTAGGACATGGTGGGTTAGAGGTTTGACATGGCTATTTGGGAGGCTTGAAAGCAAGTGGTAGGCATCGTAGCATTGGCATAGCAAAAGAGCGAGCATCTAGCAAAGCAAAGATAGTAGTGATTTCGAGGGTATGATCATCTTGCCTGCAAAGTTGTCAGAGTTGACTGGATCCTCGAAAGCAAACTCAACAGGCTCCTCGTTAACGAACTCGTCTCCCGGCTCTACCCAAACAAGACAAACAAGCAAATGGAACACAATCAACCACGTGTAAAGCTCAAACAATATGATGCAAAGATGATATGCTATGCGGGATGCGATGCGGGATGCATATGCAAGATGTGACAAGGAATGCATGAACCTGGCCTCAACTTGGGAATCCAAGTGTGCCACTAGAAAGATGAGATGAAATCGCTTGAAAACGATATAAAGAACACCGGAATCGGAGTTACGGTTTGGAAATGGCAAGCAAATCAAATATGACACCGGTCTGCGATTTACAGCAAGTAGCCATCTAAATGCAACAAGATGAACATGCTACAGCACCCAAACATGGCAACAAAATACATGGCAGGGATGTATTCAAGATGCTTAACACAAGTCTAGCACTGAGCTACGGCCAAATCATCCATTAACAGGTTCAAACAAGCATGGCAAAAATGCATATGACAAACATATTTCAGACTTAGTGAAATTAACACTTGTCTGGAATTTCCAATCAGGTAGCACTCTTCGGAGCAACAAAACTACATGCTACAGGACCTGAACATGGCAAAGTAAAGCATGGAATGGAGCTACTCAAAGATCTTAACAAAAGTCCCTTAGTGACCTTGAGCCAAAAGGGATCAGAAAATACAATTGCAAGCATGTGAACATGGCAAAAACATAATCAGTTCTCAGACTTAGTGAAAACTGGAGCATGCTGAAAACAGATATCAAGTAGGCATGTTTACGAGCTCGATGCACTCACTACGGAGCAAGTCATGACAATCTAGGCATACACCCATCAAGAATACACAAAATGCAAGCTAGACATGGCAAGAACAATAGCATAGCATGCACTGATCAACTACAACATCCTCGGCAAAATCGCTAACAAGTAGACAATCTGCCCAGATTCACGAAGTAGCAAAAGTAGAGCTCGATTGACTCAAGCTAGGCTGCTCCATAATTGCAACCAAAGACATCGATGGATAGAGCACTACAAGATTAACAAAACATCCTTACTGATCATCCTCAAAAGAGGCATGGATCACTAGGAAACAACATGAACATATGGCCATATAAAATAAACAGGTCAAGGACTTAGTGGAAATGCTAAGTCCCTGAAATCAGCATTACCAAGTGCCTCACATTGCAAGCTTGTGCTAGTCACCACACACATCACAAAAATACATGGGTTGCACCTCTGGAGAGATGTCAAAACCCTTAACAAAACATATGTAGAGCTCTTGGGCATATCATGCACACAATAATCATGGCAAAAATGACAAATATCTAAATGGAGTAGCAGATCTGACAATTATCTCAAGTAGCACTCTTCTAACAGAATTTCAGGCATCAATATGAACTCAAATGAAAATTATGCAATGGAATGAAATGATGTACGCTCTGAGACGAACATTTTGATATGCTATATGCCAAAAACGGAGTTACGGATGCAAAGTTACGATGCGATGAACATGAGCATATGAGCTAGGGTTTAGGAAAAAAAGTCAACCGTCGGGATCCAGATCTAGATCCGGGGCACGCGGTTCGAGGTTCATCGGCCGGAGTTCGCTCGAGCTCGCCGGAGCAGGGGCTTGCCGGAGAGGGGCCTTGAGAGGAGGAGGGGCCGGCCGGGGAGGCGCCGACGACGACGTCGGCGGGGTCGGTGCC
>NC_041384.1:243061693-243105675 GCF_002162155.2 Triticum dicoccoides | reverse complement strand
GACGTGTCCGTTGGTGGCAGTTTTGTCTGGCGGCGGCGGGTGGAGATGGATCTGAGGTTATGGATGGAGGGGATCCGGGATTTTTAGAAGGGGTTCTTTATATAGGCATAGAGGGAGCTAGGAGAGTACAAATGAGGTGCGGTTTTCGGCCACGCGATCATGATCGAACGCTCTAGATGATGGAGAGGGTTTAGGTGGGTTTTTGGGCCAAAATGTAGGGGTGTTGGGCTGCAACACGCACGAGGCCTTTTCGGTCCCTTGGTTAATCGTTGGAGCATGAAACGAAGTCGAAATGGTACGAAACTTGACAGGCGGTCTACCGGTAGTAAACCAAGGCCGCTTGGCAAGTCTCGGTCCAATCCGGAAATGTTTAATCCCCACACATGAAAGAAAGGTAGAAATGACCACCGGAGGAGAACGAAGCGCCGGAATGCAAAACGGACAACGGGGAAAATGCTCGAATGCATGAGATGAACACGTATGCAAATGCAATGCACATGATGACATGATATGAGATGCATGACAACGATAACAACACACAGAGACAAAGACCCGAACCCGAGAAAATAAAATAACTTAACGCCGGAAACGGCAAGAGTTGGAGTACAAATTGGGAAAGTTGTATCCGGGGTGTGACACATGCGGACAGCTGCTTGACCTTGACTGAACGGGACGCGTGCGAGCGTTGTCTGGTGCGCAGGCTAACCAAGAGGTGTGCAAGCTGTCCTTGAGTGCACAGGCTCACCGGGAAGCGTGTGAGCTATACGCTACGCAGGCTCACTCGGAAGCAAGACCTTTGACTTCCATGGCCGCCCGCCTTGCTCGCATCCTCTCCATTAATGGCACCCAAGCCACAGTTTAATTCACTTTTTAAATATTAAACACTCATCACAAACATTTTAGTTAGAACACCCGTATGCAAAGTGACAGCTTCCCCAGGAAGCCAAGAGAAAAATGTGCCGAGCAGGATTTCTGCAGCTCTTGATTGCAAACATTTTAGATAGAACACCCGTATGCAAAGTGAGAGTAGCGCAGGATTTGTGCATCCCTTCAACGCAAATGATTGTTTGGACGACCCATGTGGAACCACGTACAAATTATTTGGTAAGATTTGTCAATCCTTCTGACACTGCGATTTGTCAAAATATGGAGGTAAAAATCACTAGTAGTATCAATTTTTTGCAACTAAAATTTAGTAATGAAGCATATATTTCATTCATAGATTAAGCAGTCATTCTTAATTTATACAAACAGTTCAACTCGATAGCTGAACCGACCAAACTTTTCCCCAATTGTTGCCAACCATGTACTGAAATAGCTAATTCAACTATATATACTAGCTAATTTTAAGTACGTTGTATAGTTCCACCACATCTATAGTCAGATGAACTGAACAAAATAGCCCATAAATACTACTACTATTGCGGAGGTGCTTTGTACTACTTCCGGTTGCCTCTCCTCTGCCGAGCACGCTCATTAAGAGGCGGCGGAGGAGGAGCCTACCGCCGAGCTGGGCAACCACAATGCGGTGCCTGCTGCTAATGCAGCTTCAGTGACGCTCGCCTTGAACGCCCTCTGCCGCTCTAGACGACCCCTCTCGAAGCGGTGGTTCTCCTCGTAGATCTCCTGATTCCTCGCCTCTGAGGCGGCGTGTGCCGCTGCCACTACGGCGGTAAGCCTCTTTGCGTGCTCGACAAGGCGCTCCTCCTCCTCCCGCAGGAACTCGGTGTAGCGCGCAAGGTCGCTGTCGCACGTGCGGGCATCCACCTCCGCCTCCCGCCTTCGTGCAGCGGTGGTGGAGCGGGTGATAACCCCGGCGGTCGACGGTGGGCTGGCGGCCACGGCGGCCGACCACGGGGTGGCGGCCACAACCACCACCTCCCACCTTTGGTCCGCGGTGGCGGAGTGGGTGATGGCCACAGTGGCCGGCAGTGGGTTGGCGGCCATGACGGCCATCTCCCGCCTTCGGGCCGCGGCGGCGGAGCGGGCAATGGCCCTGGCTTTCGACGGTGGTGTGGCGACAACGATGGCCGGCAACAGCTGCCGACGGGCACCGACGGCGGAGTGTGTGGTGGGTGTTCCGCGCACACCCAACAGGGACGCCACGCGCACTACACTACGTCGGAGACTGCGCCGCCGCCGCGGTGTAGCCTCCCAGCTGGAGTTGTCCTCTGATAACGGTGGAGTGGCTGAGCGACAACAAGGGACCGATGCCATTGGCGAATGTGGAAGAACCAGACGAGATAAGCTACAGGGATGGAGGGGAAAATGCGACGCAGGACTCGCCGGCCGTGAGGGTTTTTATAGCTAGCCGTTAAGCATTGGGATTTTGGGGGATATCACCGAGTTGGGCGGGAAGCTTGCGCGGGAACGGGCTCACCAATGATTCATTGGCGCCACCGTTTGGCAAAAAGAACGCCCCCCCGCGCTGCGCAAGCTCGCGCTGTAAGCCGTCTGTGGAAGTGGAGTGACAAGACGTGCGAGAGGAGGACGAGAGGCCACGTACACATACGGTTAATAAAAAATATTTGCAATTTAATTACCTACTATACCACCGTCCTGGTTTATAAGTATGATTTAACTAATAAAATATGAATGCATGTCGCCAAAGATTATATAGTTGGATTTTTATTTGAACATAGTTTCCAATTATATAATTTTTAAAACATGCATTAACATTTTGTTGGTTAAATTTGAGGGAAAAGTATGGCACGGAATATAAAGGACACTATAGACTAGACGGAGGTGGTACCACATGGCCGCTCTCTACGCAGCGACGCAACTGTCAGCCAGCTTGTAGGCGACCATTTGTTGTGTGTTCAACTGCTCCATGCGTGTGGTTTCTTGTGGTTCAGGCGGCCGCGGCGCGCTCTGCTCGCGTCTCGCCGTGTGCGCTCTACTCTCGCGTCCCTTTGGGTGCTCTGCTCTCGTCCCTCCACGCGCGCTGCTAGGGTTTTGGGCCGGCACACGATCACGCACGTTCATGTGCAAGCGGTTGCGCCGGGCGCGGCGCGACGATGCAGTTACCTGCTGCAAAAACTGCCACGCGGATGCGCCGAGAATCCACGCCCCCCGGCCCCCTTTTATTCACGCGGCCATTTACCATCATCTCTCATCTCACACGTCACAATAAGCACACCCACGAGGACACATACAGAAAGGACATCCAGCGGTTCCAATGGCGCTCCCCGTGGCTCCAATGGCGCTCCTAGCGGCCGATGACGACAACGGCGGGCAGTTCACCACGCATCATGTAGTGGACACCCACGTGAGGGGGAAGGCCCTCTAGGTGGTGTACATGATGATCCGGTCTCGGTGAAGAGCTCCATCCAAACTATGCAGGAGTTCCTTGCCGAGGACAAGTACCGAGTGGTCGGCTTCGACCTCGAGTACACCATCGGTCATGTCAGGCACGATCAGAAGGTTGCCGTCGCCCAGTTGTGCATGCGACATGACATCCTCGTCTACCATGTCCACCTTGCCACAAGGCCTTGCGAGTGTTTCTCCAGGTTTATCAACAGCTCCGACTACAGTTTCGCTATGGTCGACACCACCAACGATCTAAAAGCGCTCAAGGTTAGTGACTTGAAATGCCCAAATCTTGTCAACATCCAGCACCACTACAAGGTCTGGGGCAGTGACAAAAGCAAACCAAACTCCCTGGTTGACCTCGACTCGGACATCATCGACCCCTACTACGCGAAGATGAATAAAGAGAGCAATAAGGATAGGAACGCCTGGCACAGTGTGTGGCATAAGAGACTGGATGAACAACATGTCAAGTACGCGGCCATGGATGCGTACACAAGCTACGAGACGTACAGGCGGATCGTTGACATGAGCAACTGTCTTCTTCCTGACCCAGACGAGGGATCGAGCCACATAGCAATCACGGGAGCGTCACAAGAAGTAGATGACTAGACGATCGTTTCTCCTAGTTTAGAATGCATGCAATTGTTTATTGAGGTGTGTGCGAATGATTTGTATAGTCACTTATGTAATTGGATGTTTATTTCAGTTATATATATACATGTTATTCTACTGTAGACAGAGCAATTCACACGGCTTATTAGTAACAATCGTCTGTGTTATTATTGGTCTTCGCACACATTTCAGATTATGGACCTGTTTGCCGCGTATCACACACATCTTGTTTAGTTGAATTGTTTCCATTATGTTGCCTAATCACACACAGTTCATCCTAGTGAACCATATGCTATGTATCGCACACACCTTCATCTGGCTGCCCATTTCTTTTGTGCCTCCTCATCACAAATAGTTCATTGAGCTGAACCGTATGCCCTGCATCGCACACGCAGCTAAATTTTGAACCATGTTTGATGCATCCTCCATCGCAAATGTTTTGCACCTTATTTGATGGTTTTTTACACCACCGTTTGCGATTATGGCATTGCACACAGTTTTGTCGAAGGGTCTCTGGTTCGACTGTCGTGTTTGGACCATCCTGCAGTAGTGTTTATAGCATCCGCTGCTTCTAATTTGTTGAAATGCCATTTATGATGGGACGCTTTTAACTTGGCAGAGTCATATTGGTTGCATCTTTCATGTGGTCTCTAGCTTGCATTGCTTCTTATTTGTTGAAATGGTTTCTGCTTAGTTTACACAAACAGTTGTGAATATGCCATGTCGTCCTGTTTTTCATATTATTCCATCCTGGAATCATGTGTTTGCCTTACATCAAACTAGTGATTGTCAGTATCATGCACGACTGAGTTCTGAAGAGTGAATTTTATTTCTTTTTCTTGTCGGTTTTACTTGACAATTCAAAATCAATAAAGCGTAAGGAAGTTAGCAAGGCAGCGGATGATGGTGCTCCTTCCAAATGGAGGGCCTCTACAGATTCTACTCCTCCATCCCCCAAGATGATTTCCAAGACAACACATGCATAGACACTCAACATAGTTGTGTTGATGATGAGCACGTCTCCCCTAGTGCACCATCACAGGTGCTTCCTCTAACTTGGCACTATTATATGTGGTTGCATGTTATGCATGATGTCTAGCTTGTATTGCTTCTAATTTTATTGAATTTCATCTTCTTACTTTACACATTATACTTGTGAATAAGACACGTGTTCCTGTTTCTAGAACATACAATATCTGTCTATCACACCATGTTCTTACATCAAAGTACTACTGTTATGTAACATGCAACAATCACTTATCATAAGACACGTTTGACTTGGGAGTGTGATATGAGTTACATCTCGCATTCTTTTCTAGCTTGTACTACTTCTAATTTGTTGAAATGGCACTTATGACAAGACAATTTTAACTTGGTAGAGTGATATTCGTTGCATCTTTCATATGATGTCTAGCGTTCATTGCTTCTAATTTGTTGAAATGCCTTCTCCTTAGTTTACACATCATAAGCTGTGAATATGCAATGCTGTGAATATGCAATGGCACTAATGACGAGAGACTTTTAACTTGGTAGTGTGATGTTGTTTGCATCTTGCATATGATTTATTTCTTATACTGCTTCACATTTGTTTAAACGGCATTTATGATGAGACACTGTTAACTTGGCAGAGCGATCTTTGTAGAATCTTTCATATGGTGTCTACCTTCCATTGCATTGCTTCTAATTTAGTGAAATGTCTTCTGCTTAGTTTACACATCATAGTTCTGTTATCTCATGTTGTCCTGTTTTTCGTACATATTACATTCTCCTATCATGTGGTTGTCTAACATCAAAGTTCAGTTTGTCTGTATCATGCATCAATTTGTTCTGAAGAACAAAATTGTTATTCCTTTTTCTTGTCAGCTTGACTTAACATGGCACAGAGAAAGAGGAAGCAAGACAGAACGACAGGGAAAGGGAAGCGGAAGAATCATGCAGATTCTGCCGGTACTGATGGTGCAATAGAAGGTCAAAGTCCAGCGGAAAATTGTACTGACAAGGTATCCCGTGCTACATGAGCTATAGAACAAGCCAAACAGAAACAAATAGCTGCCACCAAACAAGCAGAGACAACCCTAGTTGTTGCAACACCTTCCACAGTACCACCAGCTGCACGATTTACTCGTTGGTCAACTCAGCTAGCAGCATGTTCCCAAGCTCCCTTGCCACCTGACACTACTTTGGAAGCACTCTTGACACAAGATGAGTTGGCAAGGTCAGATGAACTTTGTGAGCTTCAACAACAAGAAGGTAGTTGTTGGAGCCAAGTTACAGTTGCATGCTTCTTTATATGTAGTCTCACAGTTTGATGTACACTAACACTTCCTATGTTTGTTATTGGACTAGCACCTAGGCGCAAGAGGAAACAAACATCAGGGATAATGCTCGATAGGTTAACTAAATCTAGAGGAGGAAGAATGGAGATCCGTTTTGAGGTAGGTTTAAAAAGGCCACGTGATGCTACAGAGTCAGCCAAGTTAGTATCAGAGGCAGCGGTTGCTGTTAGGTGTCATGTACGTATCCTCCCAACATGGATTCAGTACAGGAATGACAAAGACGAAACCCAGTTCAACACCTTCCACGACCATTTATCTGTAAGTATGGTTATGTATGGAAACTAGTAATATCGTCTTGCTCTGTCCAATACTTTCTAGGTTGTTGATAATTAGACTCCCATAATTTTCAACATATGAGGTTCAAGTTGGATATCCAAGATGATGCAACCAGACAAGCTTGCACCCATGTTTTCAAGTCTGCACTGCGATAGTATCAGTATAATTTGACAAAAACTCACATTGAAGGCAAGGCTAACAGTGAACTTGCCCAAACATCTCTAGTGGAAAATATATCGGATGAAGACTGGAGAGGCCTCGTTAAACATTGGTCCGATCTGAAGTATCAGGTACATTATATATATATATATATGTGTGTGTGTGTGTGTGTTTGTGTGTGTGTGTGTGTGTGCGTGTGTGTGATCAGATCACATGTTGAAGTCCTATTTACGCATGTGCCACACAAATCTATCTTCTTGTAGGTGAACTGTTCAAAGAACAAGGCCAACCGTACGAAAGTGAAATTTCAACAGACGATAGGATCTTGTAGCTACACTTCACACTGCGAGGCTCTTGTAATTAGCTGTTGTTTCAATCTTTTTGCTGTACCATATTATTAGATCTATATTGACTTGTTCCAAATGCAGAGGAAAGCCCGCAAGGACCAAAAAGTACCTGAACCAAATGTTATGGAAATCTTCAAGGACTGTCACACCAACAAGACGAAGGGCGTGACTACACCAGTCAAAGCCGATGTTGTAAGTCCTTAATCCTCATGCCTTTTAACTACTACTTACTCTGACTCACGCCTTGAACTGCATGGTTTGCAGCCAATGTCTATTACTCTTTTCAATTTTATACACAATTGTCTTAGCGTATCATTGCACCTTACAAGGTTTAAAAGAGAGGAGTGATGTACCTTTAATCTTGACCTGTAATCTAGTTCTGTGTTGTACTTGCCCACACAACGTTACAATTGCCTATTTGTCTGTTCTCAGTTGTTTTGTGATATGAATGATGTCATATTATGCTTACTGTATTATAAACTTTGTCTTTTTATCCTTAGCTGTCAATACAATGTGAAGAAATAGACAATACATTAGCCATGGCACATGGTCATATGTATGGAACCTGGTTTCATTATGTACTTTGTAGTAAAATACAACCAATATTTTACATGGGTTCACCAGAACAAGTTCTGTATATAGACCAAAGCTATTTTGTTTGGTTTTTGTGCCTCCTTAATATCTTTTGTTCTGGTATGAATGTAAAAACCCAACTTTTCAGCAAGCTATGGAAAAAATGGTGGAACCGCCACCTTCTGAAGGTGGCGAGGCAACTATAACTGCAATGGCAGCTCTTGCTGCAGTGGGTCAGTACATGTCCACTAACAGTGCCAAAAGCACATTCCTGCGTAATACTGGGTTGGTTGTTAAGGCAATCTCGTCCAAACTACCTCATGATCAAGATATGCAAGCTTAAAACAATGTTATATCTGCGCTCCAGACACAAGTTCGTTCCCTAACAGAGACCCTTTGTGAAACAAGGACAGACATTGTTCGATGTCGTCACTATATGCATGGTTTTGAAACTAGACTATCAGACATTTGCTATCTTGTTCAGGAACCTAGGAGAAATGAAGGAGAAGGTTATGGTGCTCCATCGGACAATACAACATGAAAACGTAACAGTCAGGTCAAATGAACTGAGCTTTTGAACTTCTGGTGGTGCATTTATCTGCCAGACTATTAACTTTTATGCCAACATTCCTTTTGTTTTATAGTTGTAATTTGTTTTGTTGCGATACAAAATTTGTTCTTAATGTGCAGCCACCTGCTGAAGAAAATAGCAAGCCATTTTTGTATAGTGTAGAGTGTTCCCTATATTTGCATTGGTGGCGATCTTTGATGCCCAGTGGATGTAATCTGTGCAATCGCCTTAATAGCCTAGCGATAGTTTCAGGCATATTTATTTCCTAGTCTTCGTTTTCCCTGGTTTGCTAGTGGCCGCAACAACCATGGGCCATATACGGACCATGGTAACCACGACCCTACTACGGGCCGTACGATCCATGGGCCTTCTACGGGCCGTCTTTAAATGGGCCTCCAACATGGTCGTAGAATCGATGGGCCTCAGGTCGTCGGATAAATTGGTCTACATGGGCCGTAAACGGGCGTAATTGGTATCGGCCTAGCACGGTAAAGCCCGTTAACAGGCCAGAGGATAGCAAAGGCTTAATTCTATCGCAGGCATAACGGGTCGTTAATGGGCCAGAATATAGGACGGGTTGGAAACAGCGCAACGGGTTAACAAGCCAGGAACAGGCCGACTCTTGCCACGGGCCGAATTTGGCCCATTAGGGGAACATGCCAGTAACGGGCCAAAAGTAATCGAGGGACGGAAAGGAGCCCAAGAACGTATGGGCCGCCAGTAGGTCGAAAGCTAACACGGGCTGGAAACGGCCCATGTGAATCACGGGCCGTTAACGGGTACAAAGAAATTTACTGTTCATTCTGGGCAAGAGTCACCGTGGGCCTTTAAAGGGCCTAAAGATATGAAGGCCTCATATGGGCTGAAAGACGTCGTGGGCCATACATGGGCTGAAAGTGAAATGGCTTGGTGTTATATTCGACGGCCCACATGACGTTGTTGGGCCGATTTCGGGTAGGCCCTAACGGGCTGTGAGTTACCGGGCCGTAAAAGGGGCTATTTGCAAAGAGACCGTTAACAGGCTTTTCATGGGCCAGCCCCCTAACTTTTGACCAAGTCAAATGGGCTAACCTTTGTAAGCTAAATGGGCCAGTGGTGGGCTGTCGCACGTGTTGACATATCATAGGCGCCTATCTGACCCATTGACAAGCTGACACGTGTTTCCTCCGGCCATTCAGAATTTTACACATGGAAATTTCCCATTGGTCTGGGCTGTTAACGGGTTATCAGATCCAAAACCGGACCCGATAGCTTAACGGTGACCCATTATGTTGGATGCCACGTGTCGGTCACCCTTGACGAAAGCACTTCTATGATGGGCGATTTATCGTCATGGAAGTGGACACTTCCGTGATGATAATTTTGGTAATGTCATGGAACACTTCTACGACAGCACAGGTATGACTATCTTGATTCTGTCATAAAATCGTCATGGATGTACATGCATGATAGAAAACATGACCTACTGTGACAAACACGTATCATCACAGAAGTGCCTTTTTTTGTAGTGATACCCTCAGCCCCGAGGATGAACTACTCCCTCCTCGTCATGAAGAGCGCCGAGATGATGGAGATGGCCACCGGAGAGGGATTCCCCCCTCCGGCAAGGTGCCGGAACGGGTCTAGATTGGTTTTCGGTGACTACGAAGGCTTGCGGCGGCGAAACTCCCGATCTAGGTTATTTTCTGGAGGTTTCAGTATTTATAGGAATTTTTGGCATCGGGAACAAGTCAGGGAGGTGCCCGAGTCGTCCACGAGATAGGGCGGCGCGCCCTGATACGTCTCCAAAGTATCTACTTTTCCAAACACTTTTGCCCTTGTTTTGGACTCTAACTTGCATGATATGAATGGAACTAACCCGGACTGACGTTGTTTTCAGCAGAATTGCCATGGTGTTATTTTTTTGCAAAAATAAAAGTTCTTGAAATGACCTGAAAATCAACGGAGAATATTTTTGGAATATATAAAAAATACCGGCGAAAGAATCAAGGCTAGGGGGCCCACACCCTGTCCACGAGGGTGGGGGCGCGCCCCCTGCCTTGTGGGCCCCTTACGCTCCACCGACCTCAACTCCAACTCCATATATTCATATTCGGGGAGAAAAAAATCAGAGAGAAGGATTCATCATGTTTTACGATACGAAGCCGCCGCCAAGCCCTAATCTCTCCCGGGAGGGCTGATCTGGAGTCTGTTTGGGGCTCCGGATAGGGGAATCCATCGCCATCGTCATCATCAACCTTCCTCCATCACCAATTTCATGATGCTCACCGCCTTGCGTGAGTAATTCCATCTTAGGCTTGCTGGACGGTGAAGGGTAGGATGAGATTTATCATGTAATCGAGTTTCTTTTGTTAGGGTTTGATCCCTAGTATCCATTATGTTCAGATTGATGTTGCTATGACTTTGCTATGCTTAATGCTTGTCACTAGGGCCCGAGTGCCATGATTTCAGATCTGAACCTATTATGTTTTCATGAATATATGTGAGTTCTTGATCCAATCTTGCGAGTCTATAGTCACCTATTATGTGTTATGATCCGTTAACCCCGAAGTGACAATAATCGGGATACTTACCGGTGATGACCGTAGTTTGAGAGGTTCATGTATTCAGTAAGTGTTAATGCTTTTGTCCGGTACTCTATTAAAAGGAGGCCTTAATATCCCTTAGTTTCCAATATGACCCCGCTGCCACGGGAGGGTAGGACAAAAGATGTCATGCAACTTCTTTTCCATAAGCACATATGACTATATTTGGAATACATGCCTACATTACATTGATGAACTGGAGCTAGTTCTGTGTCACCCTATGTTATAACTATTACATGAGGAATCGCATCCAACATAATTATCCATCACTGGTCCATTGCCTACGAGCTTTTCATATATTGATCTTTGCTTATTTACTTTTCCATTGCTACTGTTACAATCACTATAAAACCAAAACTGCTACTGTTACTTTTGCCACCGTTACCACTACTATCACATTACTTTGCTACTAAATACCATGCTGCAGATATTAAGTTTCCAGGTGTGGTTGAATTGACAACTCAGCTGCTAATACTTGATAATATTCTTTGGCTCCCCTTGTGTCGAATCAATAAATTTGGTTTGAATACTCTACCCTCAAAAATTGTTGCGATCCCCTATACTTGTGGGTTATCAAGACTATTTTATGGCGCCGTTGCAAGGGAGCATAGCTCTATTCTTTGAGTCACTTGGGATTTATATCTTCTGATCAATATGAAGAACTTGAAAGATAAAAGAACCCATATTTTTCCCTCAACTACGAGGGGAGGTAAGGAACTGCCATCTAGCTCTGCACTTGATTCACCTTCTGTATTGAGTAAATTGCGACACCTACTCCTGCTATTCATTCTGATATGTCGCATGTTATTGATGATGCCACTTCTGCTTTGCATGATATTTATGATGAAAATACTTCTATGCTTGATAATATTGTGCCACTAGGTGAATTTCTTGATGAACAACTTGCTAGGGTTAGAGAGAATGAAATTATTGAAACTGATAATATTGATGAAAGTGATGATGAGGATTCTCCCCCTAGATATGAATTGCCTGTTGTGCCTGAGGGTTATGTTATGGATGAAGAAACTGCTAGAGGCTTCTTACCTTGCAATGATAGATCTGATCTTAAGAAATTATTAGCTAAGGTTAAAGAAAAGTTTTTGAATGCTAGAATGAAATATGACCCTGCTTTTGCTACTTCACCTATCTTTATTACTGATGAGTATTATGATTTCTCTGTCGATCCTGAGTTAATTACTTTGGTTTAATCTGATCTTTTTATGGTTATGAATCTAAAACTGCTGTGGCACATCTTACTAAATTAAATGATATAGCCACCCTGTTTACCCATGATGAGAAAACTCTCTATTACTTTATCCTTAAGTTTTTTCCGTTCTCATTAAAGAGTGATGCTAAAACATGGTTTAATTCTCTTGATCTTGGTTGTGTGCGTAGTCCCCAGGATATGATTTATTACTTCTCCGCTAAATATTTCCCCGCTCATGAGAAACAAGCTTCCTTAAGGGAAATATATAATTTTGTGCAAATTGAAGAAGAGAGTCTCCCACAAGCTGTGGGGAGGCTTCTCCGATTACTTAATGCGTTGCCCGATCATCCTCTCAAGAAAAATGAAATACTTGATATATTTTATAATGGACCAACCGATGCTTCCAGAGACCACCTGGATAGTTGTGCTGGTTATGTTTTCAGGGAAAGAACAGTTGGTCAAGCTGAATTGCTATTGAATAATATGTTGAGTAATGAAAATGATTGGACACTTCCTGAACCAACTCCTAAGCCAACTCCGAAGTAAAGAGGTATTCTATTTCTCAGTCCTGAAGATATGCAAGAGGCAAAGAAATCTATGAATGAAAAAGGTATTAAAGTTGAAGATGTTAAGAATTTACCACCTATTAAAGAAATACATGGTCTTGATAACCCGACACAGGTAGTAAAGGTAAATTGTCTCTATAGATTTGATGAAGGTGATATTCCTCGTAATAAGTCTGCTAGCCAATGCTTAGATGAGTTTGATAATTTATTGTTAAACAAGAAAACTTCAATGCTTATGTTGGTAGAAAATTGAAACGCAATGCTGATATGCTTGAACACTTGAGTGATTATATGTCTAGAGTTAAAGGTGAACTTAAACTTGTTAGTAAACATGCTTCTATGGTTACCACTCAAGTAGAACAAGTACTTAAAGCTGAGAATGATTTGCTCAATGAATTAAATAATAAGAAAAATGATAATGATGTTAGAGTTATGACTAGAGGGGGTAAAATGACTCAGGAAGCTTTGTATCCTAAGGGCCACCCTAAGAGAATTGAGCAAGATTCCAAGAGAATTAATGTTGATGCACCTAGTCCTTCTAAGAAGAAGAAAAAGAAAAATGATAGGACTTTGCATGATCCTAGTGAACCTGTTGTTGAGACACCTGAGAATCCCAATGATATTTCTATTTCTGATGCTGAAACACAATCTGGTAATGAATATGAACCAAGTGATAATGTTAATGATGATGTTCATGTTGATGCTCAACATAGCAATAACAATGATGTAGAGATTGAACCTGATGTTGATCTTGATAACCCACAATCAAAGAATCAATGTTATGATAAGAGAGACTTTGTTGCTAGGAAGCATGGTAAAGAAAGAGAACCATGGGTTCAGAAACCCATGCCTTTTCCTCCTAAACCATCCAAGAAAAAGGATGGTGAGGATTTTGAGCGGTTTGCTGAAATGATTAGACCTATCTTTTTTCGTATGCGTTTCATGGATATGCTTAAAATGAGTCCTTATGCTAAGTACATGAAAGATATTGTTACTAATAAAAGAAAGATAACGGAAGATGAAATTTCCACCATGCTTGCTAATTACACTTTTAAGGGTGGAATACCAAAGAAACTTGGAGATCCAGGAGTACCAACTATACCATGTTCCATTAAAACAAACTATGTTAAAACTGCTTTATGTGATCTTCGAGCCAGTGTTAGAGTTGTGCCTCTCTGTTTATATCGTAGACTTGATTCAAATAAGTTGACACCTACTGAAATATCTTTGCAAATGGCTGATAAATCAACTGCTATACCTGTCGGTATTTGTGAGGATGTGCCTGTTGTGGTTGCAAACGTTACTATTTTAACGGACTTTGTTATTCTTGATATTCCCGAGGACGATACTATGTCGATTATCCTTGCTAGACCCTTTTTGAATACTGCAGGGGCTGTTATTGATTGCAACAAAGGCAATGCCACTTTTCATGTTAATGTTAATGAGCATACAATACACTTTCCAAGGAAACAACCTCAAGTCCATAGTATCAATTCTATTGGAAAATTTTCAACGATTATTATTGGAGGTTTTGAATTTCCTCTTCCTACTGTCAAGAAGAAATATGATATTCTTATTGTTGGGGATGTGCATATTACCGTTGAGGTAACCTAGTGTCATTCGAAATTTCTCCAGTTTCATGCAATTTGGAATGAGTTTGTTAGCAAGACATGATCAACCTTGTTAGTGGATTCCTTTTGATGAGCATGAGATGGACGAAGTTAGAAAGCACAACTTTCTGTACCCTCTTTTTACTTTCTGTTATTTATCTTAAATAAAGTAAGAATAATATTTCCTATTTGTTTTCTGAATTATCCTTGCAATAAAAAATACCCCGAAAATAAAATTTCCCCAATTGCCCTGAAAATGAAATATCATTTTTCCAGAATATTTAAGAATTATTGGCACTGATAACACACCATGGGGACCCACCATGTGCCCACGAGGGTGGAGGGCGTGCTCTACCCCCATGGGCGCGCCCCCTGTCTCGTGGATCCCACGTGGGTCCCCTCCACTTAGTCTTGCACCCACACACTTCGTCTTCCTCCAGAAAAAATCATCCACCAGCTCGAACCCGTGATCTAGCTCATTTTGGTGTCATTTTCCATCTCCTTGCTCAAAGCTCCATTCACAAAACTGCTTTGGGGGATTGTTCTTCGGTATGTGACTCCTCCAATGGTCCAATTAGTTTTTGTTCTAGTGCTTTATTTATTGCAAATTTTTGCTGCGTAGGTGACCCTTTTCTTGAGCTTGCATGTCAAATTTATGTGGTCAAAAGTAGTTTTAATGCATGATATGGCCTCTAGGCACTTGTAGGAGTAGTTGCTATCAATTTTGTTGAGTTTGGTTCACTTTTATTTTGAGTCACTAAAAATTTCAGAATTTTTTCAGAGGAAGAAATATGTTTAGGAAAATGTACCTAGGTGGTTCCTCAAGGAAGCAAGGCCCAAGGCCTGCAATACGCGAGCTGGACAGTGAACTACCAAGGGAGGCTCAAGTGCGGCCTTGTGAATGGTCGTCAGAGGATTTCATGGTCCAGTCAGGCATTAAGGAAGATATGTGCGTAACGCTGATCTTGAGAGCTTCGCGTCAAATAAGTGCCAATAATACCTCTATTTAACTGATTCATTTGTGAGAAGGTTTAAATTTACATCCTCGCGCAATTCTCACAATGTCCTATTTGATTTTTATGATAAATCTTATACCATGGACTTAGAAGATTTTAATACTATTTGTAAACTCCCGCAGTGGGGTAGTGCTAGTGAACCTCGCAAATCTGAATTTAAAGAATTTCTTGCTAGTATCACTGTGGGGGAATCTAGAGAAATAACACAAGCTACCATAGGGAGCATTCATTTTCCTGCCATACATTATTTTGCTCTCTTCGTGGGTAGATGCATTAACGGTATGGATGAGGCATGTCACATGTGTGTTCCTGATCTTAGTGTTCTCAAGAGTGCTGTATTAGGAGATAAACAATACAACTTGGGGTCTATTATTGCACGTAGGTTGCATCTTAATGGTTTAACTAGAGATTTGTTTGGTGGAATTTATGCAACTCGTGTAGCCAACTTTCTTGGTATACCCATAAGTGGGGATGATATTGAGTTGCCTCCTGCTTATCTAGATTATAATGCTATGCTTCGTCATTAGTTCGTTGAGAGGAACGATCAGTTCCTCCAGTACCGACTAATCTTTGACAGACGGCGCACCATCCATGTTGCTCTCCCTGTTCCTACTTTCTTTGATTTTCAGACAAAAGGGAGATATGTTATAACCAGGGAGGAGGCGAACGAGTATGAGAGGAGTACGGAGGCAGCTCGCTTCCAAGCTGCAGCTCATAAGGCAATTGCTGCTACATTTCAGTACGACCCCAGCTACAACTTTGATCCATGGGCATAGATCAACTTAGGCCAAAAGCCTAAGCTTGGGGGAGTATGTATTTCTCACCGACATTAAATTCATGTTCACACACTCATGCCAGTTGTCGGTGCTCCTACTTTTTCATTGTATCATCCATGCTAGTTTATTTTCTTTTTAAGATTTCTTCTTGTATGTTTGAAAAACCTTCAGAAAAACCCAAAAAAAATTAGTTGTAGCTTTTAGCTAGTTTACTTTCCATGCCTGTAGTAGTAGTAATTAAAAAGAAAACCCAAAAAGATTTCTCGTTCTTCTTTTGCTTGTTGGGAACTTTGGCGTGTAAATAGTTTTATTTATTTCTTGTTCTTTGGGGGTTGAGAGGAGAAGACCCCGATGAAAATGTTGAGTGGCTGTAACATCCCAAAATTCTAAATTTTGGAATGTTATAAACAAATAGATAGATTAGATTGATTGGTTGATTGATTGTCTGAAAGTGAGTGAAATTCGAAACTTTTTGAAAGTTAAATGAGAGGGAATAAAAGGACTTTCCCAAACTTTCACCTTTTTCTTTTGATCCCCGAGAATTCAAATTCTTTTCATCACAAAACCCTAGAGAGAAGATGACATGACTTCTTCCATTTATTTAAATGACATGGGGTGTTAAAAATATTTGAATTTCATTTGGAAAATATTTCCAATTCTGAAACTTTACGCAACTCAATGACCCACGGAGAGAGTTGGGGATTTCGTTATTTTCATATTTGAGTTTTCTCAAATGTTGTGAATAGGATCATTTGATTTTATTTATTTTGTCATCAATTATTTCTATTACAAAAATATGAGAGAGGGAATAAAATGACTTTCCCAAAATAAAGAAATATGGAGGATTTAATAAAAAGTCAAATAAGATTTTTATTTCGGAGTTTTTCGATGTTTTATTTGAATTTAGGAAAAATGTGTGTTTTTCAAAATTGCATTTAGGGCCCAAATAAATGTTCACCTTGTGCGGCTTGATTTTAGAAGCCCGTGAAAATTTATTTCGGAATTTTTGGAGTCCGTTTAGTATTTCTTTTTATTTTTCTTCCGAGCGGAATAATTAAAAAAACGATCCGACTTCGGGCCGTACCCGAGCGGGACACCGCCCGGGGGCAGCCTTTAAATAGTGCCGCCCCGAGCCGCCCCAGCCCATCAGCCCCGCCTCGATCCGTGCGCGCCGCCAGAGCCGCCGGAGCCGCCGCCGACGATCGCGCCGCCCAAGGTTCGTCGCGCCTCGTTTTTCGTGCCAAAAAAAGAGAAAAAAAATCGGCGTTCGTCGTTTTTCTTTTTCTCGGATTAAATCCGCAATTTTTCTGATCGCGATTCCTGATCCGATTTTCGTTTTAGTTTAACTTTTCGCTCGTTTATCAGAATCAGGCGATTCAAGCGCCTAGGGATTCGTCTCGAAACCCTTTATCCGTTTAACCAACTTAAACAATATTTTGCTACTGTAAAATTTTCCCTAGATCCAGATTACTAGAACGAAGTTGTTTTCTTTCACAGTTTGACTTTTGTTGCTTCGTTCGATTTGATTGTTTTTGCCAACCAGAGTTCTTAAGTTGAACCTTCTGGTTAGATCTCTTATTTGAGTTTTACCTGCGCATTAGATGAGTACTTATTGTGTGCTTGTTTGTTTGTCTGCGATAGAATACCCGGAGTGCGCTGCCTGTTACTTTGAATCGTTAGGTTTCGCGGATCATCAGCAAGGCAAGTTCACACTTTGATCATATCCCCTTCATACCCAGTTTTCATTGCATTAGATCAAACCTCAAACATTGCATGATTAGGATCTAATCAAATTGTGGGATTGGGAAGTAGTTGATGAGGTAGGAACCTATTGCCCTATTACTATCAAACCCTTGGGAGTTACTTCTACGTGTTGCTTATATTGCTATGCTATCCTCGTAGACGTGGTTTGGGTATGAGTGAAATCCATGACAGATGTGAGATTTTTATTTAATGGTTCAACTTAAGGTGGCAACTTGAATACACATCTGGGTGGATTGCTAGGGGCACCCTGGGGATATACCAGTGGACTTGCCCGGACACCTGGGGATATACCAGTGTTGTCCTAGGAGATGCCGGGGATATACCGTGTGATCATCCTACGGTCCGCCACCCAGGCTCAAAGGGATCATAAGATTATTCATGCTAGAAACTTCCGTGTGCAGCCACAAGCTATTATGGGCTCTAGCATAGTTGACTAAGTCGTGCGAACTCTTACAGTGGTAGACTAGCAGATGTAGTGGATGTAGGTGGTACAGTCTACCCATCATAAGGTGCTAGCGCTTCTGAAAGACTATGTCTCGGTCATCCGTCTTCTCAAACACCATGTAGTGCGAGAAACCAAACGGAGGCGATCGAGTCTTGTGGGGAAAAGTACGCAAACCTCTGCAGAGTGTATAAACTAATCATGGTTAGCCGTGTCCCCGGTTATGGACATCTTGAGTATCTAGTTCTTGCATTATCATGTTGATCTCATCACGTTACTTTAAACAAATATTGTTGGGTTTAATGATATTACTTAATTGGGATTGAGAATGCTGTCAACCATTCTCAATGTTTAACAACCACCATGATAGTTAAAAAATTTATTCCTTTGCAGTAGGGAAAAACTTGGCTTTTCGCAAAAACCTTATAACCGTAGAGCTTTTCCACCAGCCAAATATGCATGTAGTGATAGCCTTTATTCATCATTCTCTATGGTGTGAATTTGCCAGTACATTCATTGTACTGACCCTTTGTGGCTGCAACATCTCATGTTGCAGGATTTCTTACGACGAGTAGGTGATACGTTAGGGTTACGATTTCTACACTCAACTTTGCCATTGGTGTTGATGGGAATCCACAACCTTGTTACTTCCGCTATTTTGGATTGAGGTAATAGTATTTACGTTACTTTTACATGTGATTTACCTCTATTATAAATCCTCGAGTACTGTGTGTGTCAGCATAGCGATCCAGGGATGACACTTAAGCACAAAGACTTGATCCATTCGGGTCGGGTCGCTACAAGATGGTATCAGAGCACATGTTGACTGTAGGACGTGACCCTAGAAACTGGCAAGCCCATAGCAAAGATTTTTCTCTACAACTTTCCCTTTCAAAAAGATATTTTACCTCTCTTCTCTTCTGAGCTTATTCAAATATTCCCTTTTATTTAGACCATACCCCTTTCCCCTTTTGACCAGACGAGGATTTGACTGATGAGACCACTCTAAGAAGTACAAGATATTGGACAACTAAGACCGCTTCGGAATGAAGAGTATTTTCCGTGCATCTGAATAATGGAAACTACAACGGTTGAAGACTCCGAAGACAAGTAGAATTTGAAGGCTCTGAAGAATCCCTAGATTTGTATGACCTAGGAAGGCTACCCTTATGAAACTTGACGGGTTATGGAAGTTGTCTATGCCCGAGATCAGGGTGTATCGGAGAAAGACCGGAGCATGGAGAGGTAAAAACTTAAAGTTCTGTCAAGGAAAACCCTAAGGCAGGAGATATCAACTATGGAGAGATAGCTCATGGAAATGACAAGAGCAGAAACACAACTATCCATGATGTTATCGCCCTCTTATGCTATTGTCACCGTGCTGAGTTAAGCATGCATATGCATGGAAGGATTGGATAGTAAAAGGCTGATGGAGCATCTACCAGCAAGAGGTGAAGTTTTAACCTTAGCTAGTGTATCACCAGGATCTGGAGTGTTACATCAAGAAGTTTAAGGTGGAGCTCCATGAAGCCGTATTAGACAAGGAAGCATTTCGTGAAGAACTCAAGAACCAAAGGCTGAAAGTAGCCAAGCTGGAGGAGCTACAACCTCGAGATACCGGAGATTTGTTAAGAACTGAAGGACAACAGGATCATGGTTCAGGTCGAGTTTGATGAAACCCAGAAGTTTGGAATGCAACTCCAGAATATTAAAGGACGTCACGAGAGACTTCGCATCAATAGAGTTGATCTGGCAAAAGAACTTGGGAAAGACAAGCATGATCGGAAGAAGCCATTGGAGGCATGAACAAGGCTTGAAGAGTTGGAGACGTTGAAGATTTATTGACCTCTAGAAGACCAAACCCCTGTTATATACCTACGTTAGATGCGATGGTTGTGAGATGTCATTTGTTTGATGTTTTTTATTCGACAGCCACAATAAAATCTTCCTTTTCAAAACCTTTGTTTGTATTGTGTGCATCTCTCTCGATCTCTCTTATCTCACCCCATAACCCATGGACCCAATAGATGATGAATGGAGATGAGCACGTATTTTATAAACCGATGAGTCAATTGGAGACAGACTAATGGATTCAGAACATGGAGGATCACATGGAGAATAACCCTATAGTTGGAAATGATATGACCAAGTATGATCTTCAGTGCTTTGAAAGAGGTGCTGCTACTTGGTGGAGGATGTACCAAACCATCAATGGATGGAAAGGAGTAACCACTTGGAAAGAATTTAAGTTGACTCTGCCAAAGTCTCGGTTTGTGTCCCAGAAGTTGAAGCCTTATGGAAAGGATATGAAGAAACCTGGTGCATGCAAGATTCGTGGAGAAGTAGGACACACCCATAAAGAACACAAGGATGAATGCCCAAATTGTGAAGGAAGTCACCCAGTTGAAGAATGCCCAACTAGGCAGATTACTTGTTTCTTGTGTGAAGGGACTACCCACTACCCTGCTCAGTGTCACATTTACCCCATGCTACAAAGAACCATCCAGAAGAAGAAAGAAGTAATGAAAGGAGCCCTCATGGAAATTTTAGAAGAAGCTGTGATGAAGGAAGATGTGGAGGACACACCTAACGCAGACCCGAGTAAACCCTGCACTAAGTCTTGCTATTCATGTGGAGAAGAAGGACACATCTCCCAAAATTGTTTGAATGGAGATCTAGTAGAATTCCCGACAGAGGAAGTAGAATATGACCCACAAGAAATAGAAGCCATGATTGGCATGGAAAGGTCCAGGAAGAGAAGCAGATTGGATTCTAGGAAGGACCTGAGTCATATCACCTGTTACAGGTGCAAGGAGTTAGGGCACTACCTCAACAATTGCCCAAAAAGGAAACCTCGATACTTGTCAGAAGTAATATGTTTTAGTTGTAATGGAGCAGGGCACTTTGCCAGAGAATTCCCCAAGGAGAAGGAAACTTGTGCTAGATAGTTCAGTTTGCAACAAAAGAAATGGAGTAGTACAAGTGAGAACATTTTTCTTTTATATTGAGGTGTTGAGTTGAGACATGTAATGGAGAAGCGAGAGATTGTAATCATTTGAGAATGAATAAAGTAGCATCGTTGGTACTGATATGGATTTTATGAGTTGTTACTCTATGAAGAAGGATTTTGACCATTTTGAGGATAAGATAAATATGGTCTATGGAAGATTTGTGCATTTTAAGGGTGGTAGTACCCTGTAATGGATTTCGGACAAAATGAATACGAGTTTTGTCTCGATATGTGTGATGCCCCAAGAGTATGCGAGATGAAGTTGGAGACCGTCGGCTGTTTGGACCAACTGTGGTCAAGGAGTCAGAAGAGAATGTTAAGTTGATTCGAGATAGACTAAAGGTAGCTCAGTCCAGGTAGAAGAGTTATGCAGACTTAAAAACGCAAGGAGGTAGTCTATGACATTGGAGACAGAGCATGTCTTCGCGTGTTCCCTATGCGAGGAGTTAAACGGATTGGAGTTAAGGGACAGTTAGCCCCAAGATTTGTAGGACCATACCGAGTTTTGGAGCATAGGGAGAAGTGGCCAACAAGTTGGAGTCACCCGAAGGACTGTTAGGAGTTCATGATGTGTTTCACATTTCCCAGTTGAAGAAGTGCCATGCAGAGATGGCCAATATTCCCTTGTAAGGACGCTTGACCCTGGAAAGGATAATGATGTTCCATGAAGTGGAGTATGGACTTCATAAGTATAAGTTTTTAACTCGGTATGGGATATTCCACGAGGATGAAGAGATGAATTACTATTGGATATAAAGGAGGTATGATGTTGGAAATATGGGTCAAGGGAAATTCCATGATGAGTCTGAGTACTTATGTCCGATTTTGGTGCAAATAGAAGAAAGGAAGTCAATACAATTGGATGGATTTAAGAATACCAGGAAGTTGGAAGTTGGAATAATGATCAGTTGCCCGATGATAAGTTCAAGGACTACAAGTGATGAGATGGGCCATAACCCACAGGCCCCAGGACCTGCCAAGAAGCAAGCACATTCTTGCTGAAGGAAAAACCCTGGAAGAAGTTACGATTTTATCGATAGACGATTTTATAGGAGTAATGCCAAACCTGAGAGTTGTGAAGGAACGATAGATGCTTGTCTGGCTTGCAGAATCTATGGATATATCCGAACTTCATTCGTTGACAAGAGAAATTCTACAATGCTTGTGAGAATGACCAAGTGTTAGTATGCGAGATTCGCTAAACTGTATACATGGTAATGATTTGGGTGCGGGATGGATTGATCACCATACCGACTTACTCTTATTATTCGCCTATAGGATGGTAAATCTGAGTGACTTAACTATAGTAGAGAGACGGAGATATTAAACCTTGTTTAAGCCTTAGAATGGTATAGGTATTTTTTCCCTTGTACAAGGCAGCTTTGCCAACCGTAGGTTATACGGTAAGGATCAACCCAGACCCATTTCCTACAGGAGAAACCATAAATTGTTGACCACCATGAGATATCGATAGTTGTTTAGTTTTGGCACCAGACCCGTCAGCTAAGAAGACCCAGTCTCGGAATAACCTTACCAAATGAAAGGACAAAAAAATTGTGGTAAAGGTTATGCCACTACTGGAAGAGCTCAGAGAAGGAATTTCTCGAGGATCTGAGAAGACCGACACTGTCAAGAATAAGGATGGAGTATATGAGTTTTGATGGAATAGTAACCATGCTTCTAAGGGTGGTAGCACTCCAGACCCCGTGTGATGATCGATGGATTTTGAGGAGACCCCCAAACCCTAACCTATTTCTTGCTAGCCTCTCTGAATCTCGAGGACGAGATTCATTTTAAGGGTGGTAGGTTTGTAACATCCCAAAATTCTAAATTTTGGAATGTTATAAACAAATAGATAAATTTGATTGATTGGTTGATTGATTGCCTGAAAGTGAGTGAAATTCGAAACTTTTTGAAAGTTAAATGAGAGGGAATAAAAGGACTTTCCCAAACTTTCACCTTTTTCTTTTGATCCCCGAGAATTCAAATTCTTTTCATCACAAAACCCTGGAGAGAAGATGACATGACTTCTTCCATTTATTTAAATGACATGGGGTGTTGAAAATATTTGAATTTCATTTGGAAAATATTTCCAATTCTGAAACTTTACGCAACTCAATGACCCATGGAGAGAGTTGGGGATTTCGTTATTTTCATATTTGAGTTTTCTCAAATGTTGAGAATAGGATCATTTGATTTTATTTATTTTATCATCAATTATTTCTATTACAAAAATATGAGAGAGGGAATAAAATGACTTCCCAAAATAAAGAAATATTGAGGATTTAATAAAAAAAATCAAATAAGATTTTTATTTCGGAGTTTTTTGGTGTTTTATTTGAATTTAGGAAAAATGTGTGTTTTTTAAAATTGCATTTAGGGCCCAAATAATGTTCACCTTATGCGGCTTGATTTTAGAAGCCCGTGAAAATTTATTTCGGAATTTTTGGAGTCCGTTTAGTATTTCTTTTTATTTTCTTCCGAGTGGAATAATTAAAAAAAAACGAACCGACTTCGGGCCTTACCCGAGCGGGACACCGCCCGGGGGCAGCCTTTAAATAGCGCCGCCCCGAGCCGCCCCAGCCCATCAGCCCCGCCTTGATCCGCGCACGCCGCCGAAGCCACCGCCGCCGCCGCCGACGATCCCGCCGCCCGAGGTTCGTCGCGCCTCGTTTTCCATGCGGAAAAAAGAGAAAAAAAAGAAATTCGGCGTTCGTCGTTTTTCTTTTTCTCGGATTAAATCCGCAATTTTTCTGATCGCGATTCCTGATCCGATTTTCGTTTTAGTTTAACTTTTCGCTCGTTTATTGGAATCAGGCGATTCAAGCGCCTAGGGATTCGTCTCGAAACCCTTTATCTGTTTAACCAACTTAAATAAGATTTTGCTACTGTAAAATTTGCCCTAGATCCAGATTACTAGAACGAAGTTGTTTTCTTTCGCAGTTTGACTTTCGTTGCTTCATTCGATTTGATTCTTTTTGCCAACCGGAGTTCTTAAGTTAAACCTTCTGGTTAGATCTCTTATTTGAGTTTTACCTGTGCATTAGATGAGTACTTATTGTATGCTTGTTTGTTTGTCTGCGGTAGAATATCCGGAGTGCGCCGCATGTTACTTCGAATTGTTAGGTTTCGCGGATCATCAGCAAGGCAAGTTCACACTTTGATCATATCCCCTTCATACCCAGTTTTCATTGCATTAGATCAAACCTCAAACATTGCATGATTAGGATCTAATTAAATTGTGGGATTGGAAAGTAGTTGATGAGGTAGGAACCTATTGCCCTGTTACTATCAAACCCTTGGGAGTTACTTCTACGTGTTGCTTATATTGCTATGCTATGCTCGTAGACGTGGTTTGGGTATGAGTGAAATCCATGACAGATGTGAGATTGTTATTTAATGGTTCAACTTAAGGTGGTAACTTGAATACACATCTGGGTGGATTGCTAGGGGCACCCTAGGGATATACCAGTGGACTTGCCCGGACACCTGGGGATATACCAGTGTTGTCCTAGGAGATGCCGGGGATATACCGTGTGATCATCTTACGGTCCGCCACCCAGGCTCAAAGGGATCATAAGATTATTCATGCTAGAAACTTCCGTGTGTAGCCACAAGCTATTATGGGCTCTAGCATAGTTGACTAAGTCGTGCGAACTCTTACAGTGGTAGACTAGCAGATGTAGGGGATGTAGGTGGTACAGTCTACCCATCGTAAGGTGCTAGCGCTTCTGAAAGACTATGTCTCGGTCATCCGTCTTCTCAAACACCATGTAGTGCGAGAAACCAAACGGAGGCGATCGAGTCTTGTGGGGAAAAGTGCGCAAACCTCTGTAGAGTGTATAAACTAATCATGGTTAGCCGTGTCCCGGTTATGGACATCTTGAGTATCTAGTTCTTGGATTATCCTGTTGATCTCATCACGTTACTTTAAAAGAATATTGTTGGGTTTAATGATATTACTTAATTGGGATTGAGAATGCTGTCAACCATTCTCAATGTTTAACAACCACCATGATAGTTAAATAAATTTATTCCTTTGTAGTAGGGAAAAATTTGCTTTTCACAAAAACCTTATAACCGTAGAGCTTTTCCACCAGCCAAATATGCATGTAGTGATAGCCTTTATTCATCATTCTCTATGGTGTGAATTTTCCAGTACATTCAATGTACTGACCCTTTGTGGCTGCAACGTCTCATGTTGCAGGATTTCTTACGACGAGTAAGTGATACGTTAGGGTTACGATTTCTACACTCAACTTTGCCGTTGGTGTTGATGGGAATCCACAACCTTGTTACTTCCGCTATTTTGGATTGAGGTAATAGTATTTACGTTACTTTTACATGTGATTTACCTCTGTTATAAATCCTCGAGTACTATGTGTGTCAGCATACCGATCCAGGGATGACACTTAAGCACAGAGACTTGATCCATTCGGGTCGAGTCGCTACAGTGGCTCTCACAGGCATTATTGTTGATCTAACAAAGAGCCCATATTACCTTGTTTTCTCCTTGTATTGAATACTTGTAGATTCTAGCTTAGTCCAATGCACGTGCACTATTATTATTATCCACACTGTTCGGTCGTGCAAGTGAAAGGCAATAATGACGATATATGATGAGCTGATTGAGATGAAAAAAGATGGTATGAACTCGACCTCTCTTGTTTTTGTAAATATGATTAGTTCATCGTTCCTGATTCAGCCTATTATGAATGAAACATGTTTGCAATGACAATTAGAGATTATAGTTGCCCATGCCATGCTTATGCTAGGAGTTTATAATGGTTTAACTTGCGTGCCAACGTGCTATTAAAATGGTTGTGATGTGGTATGATAGGGTGGTATCTTCCTTTGAACGATTCGAGTGGCTTGACTTGGCACATGTTCATGCATGTAGTTGAAACAAAATCAACATAGCCTCCACGATATTTATGTTCATGGTGAATTATATCCTACTCATGCTTGCATTCAGTGTTGATTAATTTTAATGCATGTTCATGACTATTGTCGCTCTCTAGCTAGTCGCTTCCCGGTCTCTTTGTGGCCTTCACTTGTACTAAGCGGGAATACTGCTTGTGCATCCAACTCCATAAACCCCAAATGTTATTCCATATGAGTCCACCATACCTTCCTATATACGGTATCTACCTGCCGTTCCAAGTAAATTTGTATGTGTCAAACTCTAAACCTTCAAATAAAAATTCTGTTTTGTATGCTCGAATAGCTCATGTATCAACTAGGTCTGTCTGTACTTCCATGCTAGGCGGGTTATTCTCAAGAGGAGTGGACTCCGCTCCTCACTCACGAGAAAATGGCTGGTCACCGGGATGCCCAATCCCATGCTCAAATCAAATCAAAATAATTGCAAACAAGACTCCCCGAGGATTGTTGTTAGTTGGAGGCACCCGTTGTTTCGGGCAAGCCATGGATTGATGCTTGTTGGTGGTGGGGGAGTATAAACTTTACCATTCTGCTTGGGAACCGAATATAATGTGCGTAGCATGGAAGATATCGAGATCTCTCGGTTGTTATGTTGACAATGAAAGTATACCGCTCAAAATTTTATTCATCTATATTTCAAAATCAAGCTCTGGCACCTCTACAGATCTCTACTTCCCTCTGCGAGGGGCCTATCTATTTACTTTTATGTTGAGTCATCACCCTCTTATTCAAAAGCACCAGTTGGAGAGCACCGCTGTCATTTGCATGTATTATTGTTAGTTTACATTGAGTATGACGTGACTGGATCTCGTTTACCATGAATTACAATTTCCAGTCAGTCCTTGATCTTCAGGGGTGCTCTGCATTTATGTTTTGCAGTCTCAGAAAGGGCTAGCGAGATACCATCTTGTTATATCATATTATGATTGTTTTGAGAAAGTGTTGTCATCCAAGATTTATTATTATTGCTCGCTAGTTGATTATGCCATTGATATGAGAAAACATGAGACCTAAATGTTATTGTGAATATGGTTAGTTCATAATCTTTGCTGAAAACTTGAATGCTAGCTTTACATATTTACAACAACAAGAGCAAACAGAGTTTGTAAAAGTTTTTCTTTATCACTTTCAGTTTGTCAACTGAATTGCTTGAGGACAAGCAAAGGTTTAAGCTTGGGGGAGTTGATATGTCTCCAACATATCTACTTTCCCAAACACTTTTTCCCTTGTTTTGGACTCTTACTTGCATGATTTGAATGGAACTAACCCGGACTAACACTATTTTCAGCAGAATTGCCATGGTGTTATTTTTGTGCAGAAATAAAAGTTCTTGGAATGACCTGAAAATCAACGAAGAATATTTTTGGAATATATAAAAAATACTGGCAAAAGAATCAAGGCCAGGGGCCCACACCCTGTCCATGAGGGTGGGGGCACGCCCCCTGCCTCGTGGGCCCCCTGACGCTCCACCGACCTCAACTCCAACTCCATATATTCACGTTCGTGGAGAAAAAAATCATAGAAAAGGATTCATCGCGTTTTACGATACGGAGCCGCCGCCAAGCCCTAATCTCTTTCAGGAGGGCTGATCTGGAGTTCGTTCGGGGCTCCGGAGAGGGGAATCCGTTGCCATTGTGATCATCAACTTTCCTCCATCACCAATTTCATGATGCTCACCGCCGTGCGTGAATAATTCCATCGTAGGCTCGCTGGACGGTGATGGGTTGGATGAGATTTATCATGTAATCGAGTTAGTTTTGTTAGGGTTTGATCCCTAGTATCCATTATGTTCCGAGATTAATGTTGCTATGACTTTGCTACGCTTAATGCTTGTCAGTAGGGCCCGAGTGCCATGATTTCAGATCTGAACCTATTATGTTTTCATGAATATATGTGAGGTCTTGATCCTATCTTGCAATTCTATAGTCACCTATTATGTGTTATGACCCGTTGACCCCAAAGTGACAATAATCGGGATACTTATCGGTGATGACCATAGTTTGAGGTGTTCATGTATTCAAAAGATGTCATGCAAGTTATTTTCCATAAGCACGTATGACTATATTCGGAATACATGCCTACATTATATTGATGAACTGGAGCTAGTTCTGTGTCACCCTATGTTATAACTATTGCATGAGGAATCACATCCGACATAATTATCTATCACTGGTCCATTGCCTACGAGCTTTTCATATATTGATCTTCGCTTATTTACTTTTCCATTGCTACTGTTACTATCACTATAAAGCCAAAACTGCTACCGTTACTTTTGCCACCGTTACCACTACTATCATATTACTTTGCTACTAAATACCTTGTTGCAGATCTTAAGTTTCCAGGTGTGGTTGAATGGACAACTCAGCTGCTAATACTTGAGAATATTCTTTGGCTCCCCTTGTGTCTAATCAATAAATTTGGGTTGAATACTCTACCCTCGAAAACTGTTGTGGTCCCCTATACTTGTGGGTTATCACGCCAGGGGGGGGGGGGGGTAGGGCGCGCCCCCAACCTCGTGGACGGCCCGGGACTCTTCTGGCCCAACTCTTTTACTCCAGGGGCTTCTTTTGGTCCATAAAAAATCATCAAAAATTGGCATGTCAATTGGACTCCGTTCGGTATTCCTTTTCTGTAAAACTCAAAAACAAGGAAAAAACAGAAAGTGGCACTAGGCTCTAGGTTAATAGGTTAGTCCAAAAATCATATAAAATAGCATATAAATGCATCCTAGATGGATAATATAATAGCATGGAACAATCAAAAATTGTAGATACGTTTGAGACGTTGTCGGCATACAAAAGTAGGGGCTCTCCTTTTGCACCCCTTTACTTGTGCACGGGCAGTCAAAGCCGCGCCCATGGCCACACTAAGCAGGGTAGAGGAGGGATGTCGGAGCACAAGACGACCAAAGCAACGCCAAGACCAAAGACGCAAAGAGAGCAAGAGGGTGAGGTGGACTCCCCCGGCAAGACCCTTGCCGGGGTGGCTTCCGCAGCCTCGGCAAGATCCTTTCCGGGGCAACTTGCCTCACGCCAGCGGAGCGCTCCACCCTTGAGCCCAAGGGGTTCCCACACCATATTGGAACCAAGGCTCGGGAGGCACCTCCGTGGTGGCATGCAAATCTTCGTAGAGATCATAGATACACAAGATCAGATGAGGACCAGAAGACAATGATCCTTGGCGAGATCCTTGCCGAGGAAATCCACGAGACCACTGGCAAGATCCTTGCCGAGGAAATCCACGAGACCACCAGCAAGATCCTTGCCGGGGATGACCGCGGTGCCGCAGCGAGACCCTTGCCGGGCCCTCGGCAAGATCTTTGTCGAGGACGCCTCGGGGCCGCAGCCAGGCCCGCGTTTGCCAAAGACTCCACAACTGCTCCCATGCAGTTGCCAGCTCGACCAGCTGGGCAGGCATCTGCGTGGCTATGCACGGCCTCTACACCAACTCAGCAAGCACCTGCGTGGTGGCATGCAGATCTACGTGAAGGCTCCACCACCGTGCCAGCCCAGCAGCCAGCGAACGTGGCGCTACAACGCCTCGTCAGCTTGGACGCGCGTCGGAGCCAGGCGAGGCGACGATAGCTGGGACGAGCTTCTTTGCCATCCCCAATAAAGCAAGAGGGGCATGTCAGCAGTGCATTAAATGCGTTTGTCCGACAATGCCAGGGGATAGACTCAGCCCCTGTACACCTTTGCACCTCCTGTGTGCCACTGTGGCGACCCCTTTTTTCTATAAAAGGAGGCCTAAGGCGTACTGGAGGGGCATTCAGATCTTTTGGACTAGAGAGCCACCGTAGCTAGTTCAAGAACACAAGAACACCTAAATATATGTCAAAGCAGGACTAGGGTTTTACCCGTCTCCGCTGCCCGAACCTGGGTAAATGATCCGTGTGCTGATCGCCAGACCTGCTTTTGCACAACCCCGCACCCGCCAACCGTAGAAGGGATCCCAGTGACCCCATAGGTGTTGTTTCCCACCGACATCTCTGGCGCGCCAGGTACGGGGTGCGCAGTTGTGAGAATCTGATCTAGCAATTAGTTTAGCAGTTCTTCATCGCCATGGCTCCCAAGAAGAAGACGATCACAGTGATCGGTTCGTCGGGGGCCGAACGGCCCATACCAGTACGGGCGAGTGGTGGAGCGGTCACGGACGGAAGCCGAGGCGCGGCTCGCGAGCACCCGCATCGCTCTGGCAACCAAAGCCTGGCGAGCGGTGACGTTCGTGCGCAAGATGATGGACCCACACCACCAAATATAAAGACGGAGCCAGGCCCCCCGCAGGCGGCGCGGGGCCCTCCAGGGGAGGCATCGTGCCACCCAGGGGCGGTGCGGCGACTTCCGAGGCGCCTACGCCGGCGCCCCCGACGCGCTCTTCCCAGGTTCTGCGCGACGAGCAGCGTCACCACGCTGGTGACCCTGGGCACCATCGTGGGAAGAGTCCCGTGCATCATTCGTGGGACGAAGAAGGCTAGCACACGCACTGAAGCGCTGGCGAAAATGGCATACAGCCGCCAGGCCATGATAGAGCTCCTTCTAACGTGGTTAGAAGTCGGAGCGCATCACGGTCCACGCAGCTTTCGCCACCACCCACGACAGCAGAAGCTTTGGCACGCGCGCAATTGCTCCTCGACTTTCCTCCTTCTATGGAGAAACTCGATGAGTGGAGAGCCACCATCCGAAGCCTCGTTGGTGTTGCCAACAAAGATGAGCCACGACCAGCGGGGCCCTCTGGCCGGCGCTCCATCGAGCCGCCGCATGCCAGTGGTGGAAGGATCTGGGGCGCTGCTGCCACGGTGCACTCTCCTCCTCCATGCCAGCCACCGCGGGTGTCGATCCGTCATGACGACGCTCGTGATAACATTTCCATAGCATCGTCCGACACATGGACCCACCGCGATCAGCGCCAAGTTCTTCGAGAACAGGCCCGTGAAGACGCTGGAACCACGATCGAGCGCTGACGTGATGCATGCCACCAGTCAGATAGGTGGGCGGGGCCCACTATGGACCACCCAGCACCGGGGGGCTCTGGCGACCTACCCTACGAGGTGGGTTGCCCGGCCTTTACCTGTGAGCTGTGGTAGTTCCAGTGGCCCTCCCACCGCATGTTCAAGCCAGGCATTGGCGAGAAGTATAACGGCAAGATCCACCCGTCAGAGTTCCTCAGCATCTACACTATCGTGATGCAAGCTGCTGGAGCCCGCGACGACAAGGTGCTTGCCAATTACTTCTCGCGGGCACTCAAACACAATGTCATGTCATGGCTGATGCACTTGCCGGCGGATTCTATTTCTTCTTGGTCGGACTTGTGCCATGAGTTCGTTGGCGCCTTTACCGAAGGCCTCCAAGCTCATGGCCAGTCAAGCAATTTGCATATCATCCCCCAGAAGGAAGGTGAAACCATGCGCAAGTACATACAGAGGTTCAGCTGGGTGCAATACAACATCCCAGATGTTCATCCCGCTGCCGTCATCAGTGCATTCCATTAGAATGTGCGCAACCTCAAGATGCGTGAAGAGCTGGTGATGAACAAGGTCAAGGATGTGGCCGAACTTTTTGTTCTGGCTGATAGGTGCGCTCGGGCTGAAGAGGGGAGGAAGTACCCCGGCGAGGATGCCAGCGCGGAAACCAACTCCATTGACGAAGACACAGCCACCCCGATGAAGAAGGGCCAATGCCGCAACAGGAAGCGCAAGAGCAAGACCGTGCTTGCCGTCGAGGGATCCGAGGACACCGGCACTGCCAAGAAGGCCAAGGCAGACGACCTCGGCAAAGAAATTGCCGGGTGCGCTGGTTGCCAGGCCTTAGCGGCTGCCGACAAGCCAGGAGGCTCCGACAAGAAATATTGCAAGATCCACCGCACCAAGGGCCATGACCTCCAGAACTACCGGCAAGTCGAGCTGCTTGCTGAGAAGCAAAAAGCTGAGTATGAGAGGCGGGACAAGGAGAAGGGTCAGGATGGTTCCGAGGGGTCTGGCAAGAAGCGGGGCGGCCAAGGAGGCCGCCGCGGAAAGGATAATCAGCAAGAGAGGCCCGCTCGGGGCCGCGACAAGAAGCAAGGAGATGATGATCATGATGAAGATGACGAGTCCGGCGAGCACGAGTTCTAGAAGGCTATAGAGGCCATGTGTGTCGATGGTGGCGCCTCGCTGCACACTTCTCACCGCGAGCTCAAGCAGTGGGCGCGTGAGATCACAGCAACAGAACCATCACTCGATGCTCAGAGGCCACTGAAATGGTCCAGCACGCCTATCATTTTCTACGCTGAGGACCACCCTGATCGCATAACTGTGGTTTGGTGTTTGCCGTTGTTGGTCTCCCCAACAATACGCAACCTCAAGGTGAGGAAGATGCTTGTTGACGGTGGGGCCGGTCTGAACTTGATCTCGCCCGTCATGATCAAAAGGCCGGAGATTCCTGATGGAGACCTCGAAGAGACGGGCACGTTTCAAGGGGTCAACCCGGGGAGGAGTCATCCGAAGGGTAAGGTCATGCTGCCCGTGACGTTTGGAGGTGAGTTAAACTACAGGATGGAGAGGATTGTTTTCGATGTAGCCGAGATCCCCTTTCCCTACAACGGGATTCTCGGCTGCCCGGCATGAGCCAAGTTTATGGCGGCGTCGCATTACGCCTACAACACGCTGAAGATGCCGGGGCCGATGACCATCATCACCGTCCCCTTCGACAAGAAGGATGCACTGATCTGCGCCAACCAACTCTACTGGGAAGCAGTTGCAGCGACTGCCGCCAAGGCACTCGCTCCTGCCGCTGGAGCCCCATCAAGGAAGAAGACCGGCAAGACCTCTCGCACCCACTCCGGCAAGCGCACCTCTCCGGAGTGTTGTGCTCCCATCAAGGACGTGCTAGAGAGCTCCACCAGCAAGAGCAAGAAATCCAGAGCTGCGCCACCAGAGACCAAGAGGGTGTCTGTCGAGGAGGATGACATGGGAGGAGCTTTCACCATAAGCTCCACACTGGACAGCAAATAGGAAAGGTAGCTCATCACCTTCCCGCGGGCGAATGTCGATGTGTTTGCATGGCAAGCATCTAACATCCCCGGCATTCCCAGGGAGGTGATTGAGCACCATCTTGCTATCTGTCCTCATGCGGGACCCGTCAAGCAGAAAGTCAGGAAGCAAGCTTTGGAACGACAGGAGTTCATTACGGAGGAGATCAGGAAGTTGGAGGCAGCAGGCTTGGTGAGAGGAGTACTCCATCCAACATGGTTGGCCAATCCAGTGGTGGTGCTGTAACACCCTCGATGCGACTATAGCTCCCACGTGTCGAGGCACGACTTAGAGACATAATCGCATTGAATGCATATGTCGCAACTCAGGCAATCATCACAAACATCCCATGTAATATAGATAATAAAAGGGATAACATAGTTGGCTTACACTCACCACGTCAATCAAGGTACATAAATAACATTACATCATCCAAACACTCATGGCCCGACTACGGCGCCAAAATAAAAGATAACCCAACATGCGACATGGTCCCGATCACCCCCAACTGGGCACCACTACTGATCATCAGGAAAGGAAACATAATAACGTTGAGAGTCCTTGTCGAACTCCCACTTGAGCTCGAGCGCGTCACCTGGAGCGGAATCATCAGGCCCTGCATCTGGTGTAATAGTAATCTGTGAGCCACAGGGACTCAGCAATCTCGCACCCTCGCGATCAAGACTATTTAAGCTTATAGGTAAGGCAAGGTAAAAGTAAGTGGGGATGCAGCAAGCGACTCGCATATATGGTGGCTAACCTGTTCGCAAAAAGAGAGCGAGAAGAGGAGGCAAAGCGCGAGCGAGAAAACTAGAGAGCAACCTGCGCAAGCATTACTCCAACACCGTGTCCACTTCCCGGACTCCGCCGAGAAGACACCATCACAGTAACACACACTGTTGATTCATTTTAATTAAGTTAAGGTTCAAGTTATCTACGACCGGACATTAACAAATTCCCATCTGCCCATAACCACGGGCACGACTTTCGAAAGTTCAAATCCCCGCAGGGGAGTCCCAACTTAGCCCATGACAAGCTCTCACGGTCAACGAAGGAATAGACCTCCTCCCGAGACGTTCCGATCAGACTCGGTATCCCGGTTCTTCAAGACACTTCGACATGTTAAAACAAGACCAGCAACACCGCCCGAATGTGCAGACAAATCCCGATAGGAGCTGCACATATCTCGTTCTCAGGGCACACTCAGATGAGACATCCTACGAGTAAAACCAACCCTCAAGTTGCCCCGCAGTCTACTCGGTTCGGACCAACACTCAGAGGAGCACTGGCCCGGGGGGGTTTAAATAAGATGACCCTCGGGCTCCGGAAACCCAAGGGAAAAAGAGGCTAGGTGGCAAACGGTAAAACCAAGGTTGGGCATTGCTGGAAAAGCTTTAATCAAGGCGAACTATCAAGGGGTTCCCATTATAACCCAACCGCATAAGGAACACAAAAACCGGGAACATAACACCGATATGGCGGAAACTAGGGCAGCAAGAGTGGAACAAAACACTAGGCGAGAGGCCGAGCCTTCCACCCTTTACCAAGTGTATAGATGCATTAATATAACATAGCAATATAATGATATCCCAACAAGTAAATAAATGTTCCAACAAGGAACGGCCTCCGATCTTCACCTGCAACTAGCAACGCTATAAGAGGGGCTGAGCAAAGCGGTAACATAGCCAATCAACGGTTTGCTAGGGCAAGGTGGGTTAGAGGTTTGACATGGCAATTGGGAGGCTGGAAAGAAAATGGTAGGCATCGTAGCATTGGCATAGCAAAAGAGCGAGCAATCTAGCATAGCAAAGATAGTAGTGATTTTGAGGGTATGATCATCTTGCCTGCAAAGCTGTCAGAGTTGACTGGATCCTCGAAAGCAAACTCAACGGGATCCTCGTTAGCGAACTCATCTCCCGGCTCTACCCAAATAAGACAAACAAGTAAACGGAACACAATCAACCACGTGCAAGGATCAAACAATAAAATGCAATGATGATATGCTACGCGGGATGCGATGCGGGATGCATATGCAAGAATTGACGAGGGATGCATGAACATGACCTCAAATGGAAATCCAAGTGTGCCACTGGAAATATGAGATGAAATCTCTTGAAAACGATATAAAGAACGCCGGAATCGGAGTTACGGTTTGGAAATGGCAAGCGATTCAAATATGACACCGGTCTGCGACTTACAGCACGTAGCCATCTAAATGCAAGGAGATGAACATGCTACAGCACCTAAACATGGCAACAAAATACATGGAAGGGATGCATACAAGATGCTTAACAAAAGTCAAGCACTGAGCTACGGCCAATTCATCCATTAACAGGTTCAAACAAGCATGGAAAAAATACATATGGTAAACAGATCTCAGACTTAGTGAAATTAACACTTGTCTGGAATTTCAGATCAGGTAGCCCTCTTCGGAGCAACAAAACTACATCCTACAGGAGCTGAACATGGCAAAGTAAAGCATGGCATGGAGCTACTCAAAGATCTTAACAAAAGTCCCTTAGTGACCTTGAGCCAAAAGGGATCAGAAAATACAATTACAAGCATGTGAACATGGCAAAAACATAATCAGTTCTCAGACTTAGTGAAAACTGGAGCAAGCTGGAAACATAACTCAAGTAGGCATGTTAACAAGCTCGATGCACTCACTAAAGTGCAATTCATGACAAACTAAGCATACATCCATCTAGAACACACAAAATGCAAGCTAGAAGTGGCAAGAACAATAGCATAGCATGCACGGATCAACTACAACATCATCGACAAAATTGCAAACAAGTTGCCAATCTGCCCAGATTCACAAAGTAGCAAAAGTAGAACTCGATTGACTCAAGCTAGGGTGATCCATAATTGAAAACAAAGACATGGATGGATAGAGCACTACAAGATTAACAAAATATCCTTACTAGTCATCCTCAAAAGAGGCACGGATCACTAGGAAACAACATGAACATATGGCCATATGAAATAAACAGGTCAAGGACTTAGTGCAATTGCTAAGTCCCTGAAAACAGAGTTACCAAGTGCCTCACTTGGCAAGCTTGTGCTAGTCACCACACACATCAAAAAAATACATGGGTTGCACCTCTGGAAAGATGACAAAACCCTTAACAAAACATATGTAGAGCTCAAGGGCATAACATGCACACAATAATCATGGAAAAATGACAAATATGCAAATGGAGTAGTAGATCTGACAATTAACTCAAGTAGCCCTCTTCTAACAGCATTTCGGGCACCAAGATGAACTCAAATGCAAATGATGCAATGGAACAAAATGATGTACTCTCTGGATGAACAATTTGATATGCTATATGCCAAAAATGGAGTTACGGATGCAGAGATATAGCATGACGAACATGAGCACAAGGATTAGGGACTTAGGGAAAAAGAACGGGGTCAACCCTAATATTTCAGATCTGGATCTGGGGCATGCAATCCGAGGTCGGCCGGACTCTCGCCGGAGTCGCAATGAGAGCTCGCCGGAGAGGAGATCCGGCGACGAGGTACTCGCCGGAGAGGGGATCCGGGGAGGCGCGGCCGGGCGCGGGACCCGAGGGGCGGCGAGGGGCGCGGGCCCGGGGCGGCGATGGTGGCCGCGGTCGACGGCGAACTGCGGCAACGGGGCGGCGATGGTGGGGCGGCGGAGCTCGCGGCGGAGGCGACGGGGCGCGGCGCCGGCTCGGGAGGAGAAGGGCGGCGGGCGGTTGTGCCCCGAGTCGGGCCGGGAGGGCCGGGGACGGGCCCGAGTGGGCCTAGTAGCGCGGGGCAATGATGTGGTCCGGGGGCGCCACGTGGCAGCTCATGGTTGGCGGCGGCGGAAGCGTCCGGCCCGGACGGACGTGTCCAGCCGGCGCGGAGACGAATTTTAGGGTTTTGGACGAGGGGGGTCCGGAATTTCGGGAGAGACCTATTTATAGGCATAGAGAGAGCTAGGAGAGTCCAAATGAGGTTCGGTTTTCGGCCACGCGATCGTGATTGAACGCTCTAGATGATGGAGCAGGTTTAGGTGGGTTTTGGGCCAAATTGGATGGGTGTTGGGCTGCAACACACACGAGGCCTTTTCGGTCGCTCAGTTAACCGTTGGAGTATCAAACGAAGTCCAAATGGTACGAAACTTGACAGGCGGTCTACCGGTAGTAAACCAAGGCCGCTTGGAAAGTCTCGGTCCAATCCGGAAATGTTTAATCCCCACACACGAAAGAAAGGTAGAATTGACCACCGGAGGAGAACGAAGCGCCGGAATGCAAAACGGACAACGGGGAAAATGCTCGAATGCATGAGATGAACACGTATGCAAATGCAATGCACATGATGACATGATATGAGATGAATGACAATGATAACAACACACGGAGACAAAAACCCGAACCCGAGGAAATAAAATAACTTAAGGCCGGAAACGGCAAGAGTTGGAGTACAAATTGGGAAAGTCATATCCGGGGTGTTACAACACTCCACCACTACGAAAGGATCTCGTCCCGAGATCTAGGACTGAAAGAACGCCGGGTACTCAGAATAGAGGTGATCCTCGTGTTCCCAGGTAGCTTCACGGTCGGAGTGATGTGACCACTTGACTCTGAGGAATTTGATTGACTTATTGCGAATCTTGCGTTCTGTCTCTTCAAGAATAGCAACGGGGTGCTCACGATAGGAAAGATCTTCTTGGAGCTCAATGTCCTCGAAGTTGATGGTGCGGTCAGGAGTCTTAAAGCACTTTCGGAGCTGAGAGACATGGAACACATCATGAACATTTGCAAAGTTTGAAGGAAGCTCGAGTTGATAGGCGAGATCGCCTCTCTTGCTGACAATCTTGAAAGGTCCCACGTATCAGGGGGCAAGCTTCCCTTTGATACCGAAGCGACGAGTACCTTTCATAGGAGAGACACGGAGGTAAACATGATCTCCGATCTCGAAAGCCAAATCATGGTGCTTACTATCATAGTAGCTCTTCTGGCGGGATTGGGCTGCTTTGAGGTTATCACGAATGACTTTGCACATTTCCTCTGCCTCTGTGATTAAGTCATTACCGAAAAGCTGACGTTCACCGGTTTCAGACCAGTTGAGAGGGGTACGGCACTTCCTGCCATACAGAATTTCAAATGGGGCCTTGCCTGAACTTGCTTGAAAACTGTTGTTGTAGGAGAATTCAGCATAAGGAAGACAATCCTCCCACTTCATGCCGAAGGAGATCACACAAGCCTTGAGCATATCTTCAAGAATCTGGTTGACACGCTTGACTTGACCGCTAGTTTGAGGATGGAAAGTTGTGATGAAGCGGATGTTGGTGCCCATGGCCTTCTTAAAAGAATCCCAAAACTTGGAGGTAAAGATGCTGCCACGGTCTGAAGAGATCACTTGTGGAATATTGTGCAGAGAGACAATTTGAGAGGTATAGAGTTCCGCCAATTGAGCTGCAGTGATCGACTCTTTGATAGGTAGAAAGTGAGCCACTTTGGTGAGTTTGTCGATGACAACGAATATAGCATCATTGCCACGCTTGGACTTTGGAAACCCAGTCACGAAGTCCATTTCAATGTGGTCAAACTTCCATTCTGGAATGGCAAGAGGTTGGAGGAGACCAGCTGGCCTTTGGTGTTCTGCCTTCACTCTTCTACAGACATCACACTCATTCACGAATTGAGCAATTTCGCGCTTCATTCGAGTCCACCAATAAGCCTGCTTGAGATCCTGATACATCTTCGTACTCCTAGGGTGGATGGAGAGGATAGAATTGTGAGCCTTGTTCATGATCACTTTACGAAGTTCACCTTTGGGCACGACAATACGATCCTCGAAGAAGAGAGTATCCTTGTCATCAAGGCGGTAGCACTTGTACTTGGGTTGACTCTTAGCAATCCCAATCTTCACCTTTTTCACCATAGCATCAAGAAGCTGGGCTTGGCGAATCTGGTCTTCTAAGGTAGGAGAGACTTGAAGGTTGGCGAGGAAACCTTGAGGAACAACTTGCAGGTTAAGCTTGCGGAAAGCTTCACAAAGCTCGGGTTGATAAGGCTTGAGAATAAGACTGTTGCAGTAAGCCTTTCTGCTCAATGCGTCAGCAATCACATTGGCCTTGCCTGGAGTATACTCGATACTCGGATTATACTCTTGAATCATTTCGACCCATCGAGTTTGCCTGAGGTTGAGACTAGGCTGAGTGAAGATGTACTTGAGACTCTTGTGGTCAGTGAAGATGTCCACTTTTTTCCCAATAGAAGATGTCTCCAAGTCAAAAGAGCATGCACAACTGCCGCCAACTCGAGATCATGAGTGGGGTAGTTCTTCTCATTAGGCTTCAACTGGCGAGAGGTATAAGCAACAACTTTCTTCTCTTGCATCAACACTGTGCCAAGACCTTGGAGAGAGGCATCACAAAAGACCTTGTACGGTTTGGATTCATCAGGCGGAGTCAGAACTGGAGCAGTGATCAATTTCTCTTTCAAAGTGTTGAAAGCAATGTCACACTCCAGAGACCAAACGTACTTGACATGCTTCTGGAGAAGATTAGAGAGAGGCTTCGCGATCTTAGAAAAGTTTTCGATGAATCTTCGGCAGTAGCTTGCGAGACCGAGGAAGCTACGGAGTTGCTTCACGTTCTGAGGAGGTTCCCAATTCACAATTGCAGACACCTTCTCAGGATTCACTGCAATGCCCTTGGCAGAGATGATATGACCAAGATAAAGAACCTCATCGAGCCAAAATTCACACTTGGAGAACTTGGCGTAGAACTTGTGTTCTCTGAGCTTATCAAGCACCAAACGCAAGTGTTTGGCATGATCTTCCTTGTTCTTTGAGAAAACCAGAATGTCGTCGAGATAGACCAAAACGAAGTCATTGGTGTAGGCATTGAAGATGAAGTTCATCATGCGAGAGAACGTTGGAGGAGCGTTGACGAGGCCAAAACACATGACAGTGTATTCATATGAACCATAGCTTGTCCTGAAAGCCGTCTTGGGAATATCTTGCTCACAGATTCGAATCTGATGATAACCCATACGTAGATCAAGCTTGGAGAATACTTGGGCACCTTTGAGTTGTTCGAACAGCTCGTTGATGTTGGGAAGTGGGTATTTGTTCGATAGTCTTCTTGTTCAATGGACGGTAATCAACACAAAGTCGGTTTGTTCCATCCTTCTTCTTCACAAAAAGAAGACCACTACCCCACGGAGAAGAACTAGGCCGAATGAGACCCATTCTCTCTTGAATATCAAGTTGCTTCTTTAGCTCCTTCAACTCTTCAAGTCCGAGCTTGTATGGATGCTTGCACACAGGTTCCGTGCCGGGCTCAAGATCAATAACGAATTCAACTGGCCGGTGCGGAGGCATTCCTGGAAGCTCTTCTGAAAAAACGTCTTGATATTCGCAAACGACTGGAATTTGCAAGATAGCATCGAGTTCACCCTTCTCATTGAGAGAAAACAGATGGATGGTATCGTCACGAGCGGCAAAGACAATTACATCCTCAGATGAATGAGTCAATTGAAACTGCCTGGCTGCACAATCAAGATGCACCTTGTGCTTAGAAAGCCAATCCATTCCGAGAATAAGATCAATATCCGAGTTACCAAGAACCACCGGAGAAGAGAGAAACTTGTAATCGCCCAACGTGATAGAGACATCGGGAGCAACCAAACTAGAAGTCAAAAGCTTCCCGGGAGAAACAACTTGCATGACTTTGGGCATGATCTCAGTATCAACATTGTGCTTCGATGCAAACAGGCATGACAAGAAAGAATGCGATGCACCAGTATCAAAAAGAAGTTTTGCAGGAACATCGTTAACAGGAAGGTTACCCATGATGACATCTGACAAGTCCTCTGCCTAAGCTGCATTCATCAAGTTGACCTTGGCATGCTTGGGGTTATGCTTGACCACAGCTGTACTTGCCGATCTCACGGGAGGAGGAGGAGGAAGATGCCTCTGGTTGAAACACTTGTTGGCATAGTGACCCTTCTGTTGGCACTTGTTGCACGTGACCTCTGAAAGCGGATGGTGATACGGAGTACTCGATCTTGGAGCTTGAGACGAAGTCTTGTTCTGAAAGCCAAGGTTGGGTGGGTGGGAAGAACCACTGCCACCTTTGCTCTTCTGCTGATACGGCTGACGGAACAGAGGAGGAGGAAGCCAATACTTCTGCTGCTTGGCCACTTGAGTAGAGGAAGAAGGAGTATCATCTCTGACTCGCTTCTTGGAAGCATCACACCTCAACTGAGCGGCCTCTTGCTTCAATGCCATGTTGTAGAACTCATCGTACCTCAAGGGCTCGAAGAGAACAAGAGCTAGCTGAATTTCTTCTCTGAGACCACCTCTGCACTGGTATATCATGCTCTTCTCATCAGGGACGTCCTGCTTGGCAAAGCGGGCGAGCTTCTGAAACAACTTGTTGTAGTCATAGATAGACAAAGAGCCTTGCTTCAGGTTGTGGAATTCCTCACGCTTACTTTCAACCACGCTCTGAGGGATATGGTGAGCTCTGAAATCTTGGCGGAATTCATCCCAAGAGATAACACGTCCACCTCTGGAACCCTTGTACTGCTGGAACCATTCTGCAGCTTGATCTTTGAGTTGGAAGGAAGCGAACTTGACAAAGTCCTCAGGCCTGACGTTACTGCACTCGAAATGCTTGCATAGATCCAAAAACCAATCGTCAGCATCGGTTGCCTCAACACAATTGCTAAAAGTCTTTGGCCCGTTAGCAAGGAACTGGTTGAGTGTAGCAGAGTGATTCTGATTGTTGCCTTGGTTCCCTTGGTTGCGCTCTTGAAGAATTTGCATGATCAACTGTGTGTTTTCATTGGTTGCGGCCATCATAGCTTGCCATGCCTCCGGAGGAGGTGGAGGTGGTGGCGGATCTTGATTCTGATTCTGACTGGTGCTCTTAGCGGGAGCCATCTTGAAGAGGTTGACCACCGTTAGCACATAGACAGATAAAATGAAGCTGAATCCAACGGAATGAAAATTGCAACATATAGTCTTCACATCCGAACAAAATGAACGAATGCATTCCTCTTGAAATGGTCACATATCCATAACTTGAGAAGCCACGTAGAATTTAGGTAGAGAAGTAAATCCACAAGGTACGGATCAAGAACGAATAATCGGTAAGAAATCCCAATCTCAAACAAATATCCGTGGAAGAAGAACTAGAGCTACGAGAATTCCCACCTATGAAACTCCCGAACCTTTCCGGTTATGCAATCAGGTGTTGGGGATACAGGGGAAGCATAATATCTCACCCAAATCTAGCAAATCCTACATCCAGCTGTATCCATCCTTCAACACATAACCGAGAAAAACTTCGGAAACCATCTACCTCAACCTTCGAAAAGCATCCGTTATACAAGTTATGGCGATACTCCCGAACTCCCGCCCTAGTACTGGGTGGCGTCGAGGTTATCTCACCAACGAACTGCATAAAAGATATTTTCGATGTCGGCGTACTAAACTCAGGTATTCCAGAACTGCAACGATAAAATTATGACGACAACACCTCAGAGCTCAACTCCCCGGGACACTTCCACAAAACCCCTGACAGGAGGCACCAAGACAATGTTCTCATCATAAAACCAATAGAACGATTCCAAGATACCCGCGTGATCCTAATTTTTTTTGTGAAATTTGAGAAGAGAAGAGTCAAAACTCTACGTCAGGATGCCTTTTCCAGAGCGATGAGGAGACTAGGAAGTAAAAAGAATTCCTGAACTCTTTGATATATAATTCCTAAATGACTCAAAACATTTTTCTAGACACAACTCGACCGCTAAAAACGATCAAGCAATGGGGCTCCTAAGGTCGGGGAAGGTTCTGATTACCAACTTGTAACACCCTCGATGCGACTATAGCTCCCACGTGTCGAGGCACGACTTAGAGACATATTCGCATTGAAGGCATATGTCGCAAGTCAGGCAATCATCACAAACATCCCATGTAATATAGATAATAAAAGGGATAACATAGTTTGCTTACACTTGCCACGTCAATCAAGGTACATAAATACCATTACATCATCCAAACACTCATGGCCCGACTACGGCGCCAAAATAAAAGATAACCCAACATGCGACACGGTCCCGATCACCCCCAACTGGGCACCACTACTGATCATCAGGAAAGGAAACATAATAACGTTGAGAGTCCTTGTCGAACTCCCACTTGAGCTCGAGCGCGTCACCTGGAGCGGAATCATCAGGCCCTGCATCTGGTGTAATAGTAATCTGTGAGCCACAGGGACTCAGCAATCTCGCACCCTCGCGATCAAGACTATTTAAGCTTATAGGTAAGGCAAGGTAAAAGTAAGTGGGCCTCCAGCAAGCGACTAGCATATATGGTGGCTAACCTGTTCGCAAAAAGAGAGCGAGAAGAGGAGGCAAAGCACGAGCGAGAAAACTAGAGAGCAACCTGCGCAAGCATTACTCCAACACCGTGTCCACTTCCCAGACTCCGCCGAGAAGAGACCATCACGGTAACACACACTGTTGATTCATTTTAATTAAATTAAGGTTCAAGTTATCTACAACCGGACATTAACAAATTCCCATCTGCCCATAACCGCGGGCACGACTTTCGAAAGTTCAAATCCCTGCAGGGGAGTCCCAACTTAGCCCATGACAAGCTCTCACGGTCAACGAAGGAATAGACCTCCTCCCGAGACGTTCCGATCAGACTCGGTATGCCGGTTCTTCAAGACACTTCGACAGGTTAAAACAAGACCAGCAACACCGCCCGAATGTGCCGACAAATCCCGATAGGAGCTGCACATATCTCGTTCTCAGGGCACACTCAGATGAGACCTCCTACGAGTAAAACCAACCCTCAAGTTGCCCCGAGGTGGCCCCGCAGTCTACTCGGT
>NC_041384.1:243046977-243061310 GCF_002162155.2 Triticum dicoccoides | reverse complement strand
GGGGGGGTTAAGTAAGATGACCCTCGGGCTCTGGAAACCCAAGGGAAAAAGAGGCTAGGTGGCAAATGGTAAAACCAAGGTTGGGCATTGCTGGAAAAGCTTTAATCAAGGCGAACTATCAAGGGGTTCCCAATATAACTCAACTGTGTAAGGAACACAAAAACCGGGAACATAACACCGATATGGCGGAAACTAGGGCGGCAAGAGTGGAACAAAACACTAGGCGAGAGGCCGAGCCTTCCACCCTTTACCAAGTGTATAGATGCATTAAGATAACATAGCAATATAATGATATCCCAACAAGTAAATAAATGTTCCAACAAGGAGCGGCCTCCGATCTTCACCTGCAACTAGCAACGCTATAAGAGGGGCTGAGCAAAGCGGTAACATAGCCAATCAACGGTTTGCTAGGGCAAGGTGGGTTAGAGGTTTGACATGGCAATTGGGAGGCTGGCAAGAAAATGGTAGGCATCATAGCATTGGCATAGCAAAAGAGCGAGCAATCTAGCATAGCAAAGATAGTAGTGATTTCGAGGGTATGATCATCTTGCCTGCAAAGCTGTCAGAGTTGACTGGATCCTCGAAAGCAAACTCAACGGGCTCCTCGTTAGCGAACTCGTCTCCCGGCTCTACCCAAACAAGACAAACAAGTAAAGGAACACAATCAACCACGTGCAAGGATCAAACAATAAAATGCAATGATGATATGCTATGCGGGATGCGATGCGGGATGCATATGCAAGATTTGACGAGGGATGCATGAACCTAGCCTCAACATCGAAATCCAAGCATTCCACTGGAAAGATGAGATGAAATCGCTTGAAAACGATATAAAGAACACCGGAATCGGAGTTACGGTTTGGAAATGGCAAGCGATTCAAATATGACACCGGTCTGCGACTTACAGCAAGTAGCCATCTAAATGGAAGGAGATGAACATGCTACAGCACCCAAACATGTCAACAAAATACATGGAAGGGATGCATACAAGATGCTTAACAAAAGTCTAGCACTGAGCTACAGCCAATTCATCCATTAATAGGTTCAAACAAGCATGGCAAAAATACATATGGTAAACAGATCTCAGACTTAGTGAAATTAACACTTGTCTGGAATTTCAGATCAGGTAGTCCTCTTCGGAGTAACAAAACTACATGCTACAGGAGCTGAACATGGCAAAGTAAAGCATGGAATGGAGCTACTCAAAGAGCTTAACAAAAGTCCCTTAGTGACCTTGAGCCAAAAGGGATCAGAAAATACAATTGCAAGCATGTGAACATGGCAAAAACATAATCAGTTCTCACACTTCGTGAAAACTGGAGCAAGCTGAAAACATAACTCAAGTAGGCATGTTAACGAGCTCGATGCACTCACTACGGTGCAAGTCATGACAAACTAAGCATACATCCATCTAGAACACACAAAATTCAAGCTAGACATGGCAACAACAATAGCATAGCATGCACGGATCAACTACAACATCATTGGCAAAATTGCAAACAAGTTGCCAATCTGCCCAGATTCACAAAGTAGCAAAAGTAGAGCTCGATTGACTCAATCTAGGGTGATCCATAATTCCAAACAAAGACATGGATGGATAGAGCACTACAAGATTAACAAAACATCCTTACTGATCATCCTCAAAAGAGGCACGGATCACTAGGAAACAACATGAACATATGGCCATATGAAATAAACAGGTCAAGGACTTGGTGGAATTGCTAAGTCCCTGAAAACAGAGTTACCAAGTGCCTCACTTGGCAAGCTTGTGCTAGTCACCACACACATGACAAAAATACATGGGTTGCACATCTAGAAAGATGACAAAACCCTTAACAAAACATATGTAGAGCTCAAGGGCATAACATGCACACAATAATCATGGAAAAATGACAAATATGCAAATGGAGTAGTAGATCTGACAATTAACTCAAGTAGCCCTCTTATAACAGCATTTCGGGCACAAAGATGAACTCAAATGCAAATGATGCAATGGAATGAAATGATGTACTCTCTGAGATGAACAATTTGATATGCTATATGCCAAAAACGGAGTTACGGATGCGGAGATATAGCATGACAAACTTGAGCACATGGATTAGGGACTTAGGGAAAAAGAACGGGGTCAACCCTAATATTTCAGATCTGGATCTGGGGCACGCAATCCGAGGTCGGCCGGACTCTCGCCGGAGTCGCAAGGAGAGCTCGCCGGAGAGGAGATCCGGCGATGAGGTACTCGCCGGAGAGGGGATCCGGGGAGGCGCGGCCGGGCGCGGGACCCAAGGGGCGGCGAGGGGCGCGGGCCCGGGGCGGCGATGGTGGCCGCGGTCGACGGCGAACTACGGCAGCAGGGCGGCGATGGTGGGGCGGCGGAGCTTGCGGCGGAGGCGACGGGGCGGCACCGACTCGGGAGGAGAAGGGCGGCGGGCGGCTGTGCCCCGAGTCGGGCCGGGAGGGCCGGGGACGGGCCCGAGCGGGCCTGGCGGCGCGGGGCAATGATGTGGTCCGGGGGCGCCACGTGGCAGCTCCCGGTTGGCGGCAGCGGAAGCGTCCGGCCCGGACGGACGTGTCTGGCCGGCGCGGAGATGAATTTTAGGGTTTTGGACGAGGGGGATCCAGAATTTCGGGGAGAGACCTATTTATAGGCATAGAGGGAGCTAGGAGAGTCCAAATGAGGTGCGGTTTTTGGCCACGCGATCGTGATCGAACGCTCTAGATGATGGAGCAGGTTTAGGTGGGTTTTGGGCCAAATTGGAGTGGTGTTGTGCTACAACACACACGAGGCCTTTTCGGTCCCTCGGTTAACCGTTGGAGTATCAAACGAAGTCCAAATGGTACGAAACTTGACAGGCGGTCTACCGGTAGTAAACCAAGGCCGCTTGGCAAGTCTCGGTCCAATCCGGAAATGTTTAATCCCCACACACGAAAGAAAGGTAGAATTGACCACCGGAGGAGAATGAAGCGCCGGAATGCAAAACGGACAACGGGGAAAATGCTCGAATGCATGAGATAAACACGTATGCAAATGCAATGCACATGATGACATGATATGAGATGCATGACAACGATAACAACACACGGAGACAAAAACCCGAACCCGAGAAAATAAAATAACTTAAGGCCGGAAACAGCAAGAGTTGGAGTACAAATTGGGAAAGTCATATCCGGGGTGTTACAAGTGCACAAGGAGAATGGGAAGTGGAGGCTATGTATTAACTACAAAAATATCAATAAGGCTTGTCCCAAGAACCCTTTCCCGTTGCTGCGCATTGACCATATTGTTGGCTACATGGCTGGGTGTGATCTGTTATCATTCCTTGACGCCTACTCGGGGTACCACTAAATCTTCATGGCGAGAGAAGACAAAGAGAAAACAACGTTCATCACCCCATGTGGCACGTATTGCTTTTTACGGATGCCTTTCGGGTTGAAAAGTGCTGGCTCGACGTTTGCAAGGGCAGTCTATATTGGTTTTGAGCCCCAGCTACATAGAAATATGGAAGCTTATATGGATGATATAGTGGTCAAAATGAAAGACAGGGCGACACTTGTACAAGATTTGGAAGAGATGTTTGCGAATCTGCGCAAGATGAACCTCAAGTTGAACCCTGAGAAGTGTGTCTTCGGCGTTCCGTCCACCAAACTTCTCAGGTTCTTTGTGTCACAGCATGGGATCGAGGCGAATCCAGACAAAATTAAGGCTATTGAGAAGATTAGGGCACCCAAGCGGATCAAGGACATGCGTCGGCTCACTGCTTGCATTACCGCCATGAGCAGATTCATCTCCATGTCTGCTGAGCGTGCCCTTACCTTTTTCAAAATCTTGAAAAAGGAGGGCCCAATGGAATGGACCCCAGATGCCAAAGCAGCGCTGCAGGATTTGAAGAAATACCTCTCCTCTACACCGATACTGGTTGCACCCAAACCGCAAGAATCATTGCTGCTATACCTGGCGGCAACGAACCAAGTGGTGAGTGCCGCACTAGTGGCGCAGAGGGAGGTCGACGAAGAGGCAAGGCCCCTGGCAGGGTCCAACGCTAGCGGGGCAGGGCCTGCGCAACCAGTCAAAGTGCTGTCGAAGAAGAAAATGATACAGCACCCGCTTTACTTTGTTAGCTCCCTCTTGCAGGGGGCTAGGTCAAGGTACTCCGGTGTGCAGAAATTGCTCTTCGGCCTCCTTATGGCCTCGAGGAAGCTGTGTCATTACTTCCAAGCACACGAAATCACCATCGTCACCCGCCTCCTGTTGCAACGAATATTGCATAACCCAGACGCAACTTGGAGGATTGTGGAGTGGGCTGTGGAGCTGTCGAGCTTTGGTTTGAAGTTTGAAAGTACTTCGACAATCTAGAGTAGAGTCTTGGCAAAGTTCATTGCCGAGTCGACCTCGACACCATACGAAGAGATCCAGGAGACCACCCTTCCCAGCAAGGAGGCAAGTCGCAACTGGATTATGTAATTGACGGGGCTTTCTCGCTGCATGGCGCCGCTGCTGCTGTGCTGCTCGTCGCACCCACCGGAGAGCACCTCAAGTATGTAATCCAGTTGCACTTTCCCAGGGAGATGTCCACAAACAACACTGCTGAATACGAGGGATTGCTTGCCGGTCTCAGGATCGCGTCAGACCTCGGGATCAAGAAGCTCATTGTCAGGGGTGATTCGCAGCTTGTTTTTCGGCAAGTCAACAAAGATTATCAAAGCCCGTTAATGGAGACCTACGTTGTTGAGGTGAGGAAGCTGGAGGAGCACTTGGACTATATACAGGCGGTGCATGTTCCCCAAGTGGAGAACGACATCGCCGACTACCTGTCGAAGCGCGCCGCCTTGAAACTACTTGTGGAACCAGGTACTTTTGTGCTTCGGCTGACTCAACCATCCATTGAACCATCAACAGAGCAGAACAAGCGAAGGAAATTAGGCCCCGGCAAGTACTTTCATGCCGAGCTCCTAGGAGCCGCCGGCAAGGATGTTGCCATGGAGACTAAGCCAGCCATGGGGCAACCGACTCCGGCGGGGCGTCAAGTCCAAGCTGTAGAGACAGCTGCTCCCATGGCAGAGGAAGTGTGTTTAGTCCTTGCCGTCGAGCCTCAGGCCCCGGCATGGGCACAGCATACCATCCGATTCCTCCAAACAGGGGAACTCCCTGAGGAGCAGGAAGAAGTGAAGAAAGTAGCCCATAGGTCTGCCATGTAGCAGTTTGTCGACGACGTCCTGTACAGAAAAAGACCAAATAGTGTGAAATTGAAGTGCATTCCCTGGGAGGAAGGACTAGATTTTTGGCACAGATACATGCAGGCATATGTGGCTCCCACATAGGGTCAAGGGCCCTTGCCGGCAAGGCATTCCGGCAAGGTTTCTTCTGGCCCACTGCCCTCCAGGACGCAACAACACTACTAACCAAGTGTGAAGTGTGCCAGTTCCATTCGAAGAAGCTTCATCAACCAGCTCAAGCTCACCAAACAATTCCTCTCTCCTGGCCATTTTCAGTCTGGGGGCTCAACATACTGGGCCCCTTTCCCCATGCTGTCGGGGGCTTTGAGTACTTGTACGTTGCAATCGACATGTTCACAAAGTGGCCGGAGGTGGAGACAGTGAGAAAGGTGATAGCACAATCAGCCGTCAAATTCTTCAAGGGGCTAGTCTGCCGTTTCGGTGTGCCAAACAGAATCATCACCGTCAATGGCACACAGTTCACGAGCCATGCCTTCATGCAGTACATCCAGGTCCTCGGCAGCAAGGTCTGTTTGCTTCTATTGCACATCCACAGAGCAACGGCCAGGCTAAGAGGGCAAATGCTGAAGTGTTGCGAGGCCTCCGGACAAGGACTTTTGACAGGCTACGCAGGTGCGGACGACGCTGGATTAATGAATTGCGAGCGGTTCTTTGGTCAATCAGAACGACGCCAAATCGAGCCACCGGTCAGACACCCTTCTCCCTTGTTTACGGGGCAGAAGCAGTTCCCCCCATGGAACTCACATACGGGTCACCTTGAGTGCTCACTTATGATGATCTTGAGCAAGAGAAGTTGCAGCAAGATGACGCAATGCTCCTTGAGGAAGATCGTCTTCGGGCGGCTGTATGAGCAGCATGCTACCAGCAAGCCTTGCGCCGCTACCATAGCGGCAAGGTTCATGCCCGAAGCTTTGAGGAGGGCGACCTTGTTCTTCGGCACGTTCAGTCGGCCAAGAGTTCCAACAAGTTGACGCCGAAGTGGGAAGGCCCTTATCAGGTAATACGAGTCACCAGGCCTGGCGCAGTCTGCCTGGAGACCGAAGATGGCATTCCAGTGAGCAACCACCTTTTGTACAAGCCTTGCCGGCAGGGCATGTAACCCTTTGTACAAAGCGAGGCGCAAACCCTGAGCATAAATAAATGAAGCACTGGCGCCCTAAGTTTTAGCATGCATGCTAGGTTGAGTCTCTCCCTCGGTTAGGGTTGATAGTGCTTAGCGGCGGCTAACCCCTAGCACAGAGGTCGAGTGTGCGTCACTCTGTTCCTTTCCGTCTTCTTTGGTTCGCAGCGTACATGGACATTTCTACTGAGCTATTGGGAGGAAAAAGAATGGGACGGCGCTCCAGCCCTGGCAAACCAAGGTTGTCGGGGGCTGCAGACCCAAGGATCTAACCGCGGCAGGCCAAGGTTGCCGGGAGCTGCAACCTCAGATATGTTTTTCTCCCCCCACTCTGTGCGCCCGTATGAACCTTGAACGTATAAGGTTTCGCTCACTCTTGTGCCATCTTGCCCCCTCTGTCCCGTGTCCGAAAACTCTATTTTGGACCGGAAATTGGTTGTAGTGCGATGGGAAGAGGGCGAGCAAAAGGCCTAATCCTACTCGGCCCTACCTCTGCCAAGAGCGTGAGAGTAGTCGGGCCATAGAGCAGGAGGACGGCGAGGCATGTTGCCGGGGTACCATGTTTATCTTAAGATAACGAGGAGGCATTCCTCGGTGTGGCCCTCGCCCACGAACAGACAAAACCCGGCAACACCCTTCCTTTCATTCATACGTTGCAAACAAGTACAATTCATACGGAATGGGTACACGAGCAAGGGGATTACAAATTTTGAAATCTAACGAGTGCCCGTAGGCTTACAAACTACTCCCTCCATCCCATAATGTAAGACGTTTTTTGACACTACACTAGTGTCAAAAAACGTCTTACATTATGGGACGGAGGGAGTAGAAAACATAAGTGTCCCGTGATCCCCATTCTTGCCCCTTTCCTCCCAGGTGCGGTAGGTGAAGGCAAAAAGGAAGGGACGGGGAACACGCCTATGGAGAGCTTGACGAGGAAGGCCCTCGGCAGAGCATACGGTGGAGCGAGGGGCGACGCGGTCACTCGGAGGCGAGGTCGACGTGCCCTCGCCCGACGCTCTCGTCGTCCCTGTCGCTGTCCTCCTCATCACTCCTGCTTGAAGAGGAGTCTTCATCGTCGGAGGAGCTCTCCACGCAGCACTTCAGGCGAGTTCCAAAGTCTCCAAAGACCTTGATGGAGAGCAAGCCATTCTCCATTAATTTGAAATAGAGAACGAGCCCCGCTGTCAGGCTATGGATGCGAGCAAAGGTCTTCCATCCGCGGCAAAGATACATGACCTGAGGGGCGGGAAAGTCAATGTCGACCGGCGTGCCGCCGTTCCCGCAGCCCCTCATGTGCAACCTCAGGGTCTGGGGCGGATCGAGGTCCATCTCCTGAGCAAATGGCGCAGGAAGACGAAGGCGACGACGTGGTGGACGACGCAACCTGATGAAGAACTCACGAGGCTGGTCCCCGACATGGCCCTCCATTGGGGGAGATATCATTGGCGGAGGCAAGGCCGGTGCGCCGCCCGTCCCCCTCTTCCCCGAGCGCCACGCCGGCCTCGGCCTCGCCCCTCCCCCTTCCTCTCGTGGCCGGCTCCGCCACCGCGGGCTCTTGGGAAGGAGGGACGCGCTATCGAGCAGAGACCCTCGCCGCCACCGTCGAAGGACCGGCGCCCCTTCTCGCCATGGCAGATGAAAGAGCGGAGCCGAGGTGGAAGGAGAGGGATGATGAAACATTGTGGGGTGTCATCCCCCTCCCCTTCTTATAAAGGGGCGGGGTCAGGACTCGGCTGCCCCACTCAGCCAATCCAACCATCAGGGGCGCAGAGAATCGAGGCTGACCTACTGCCCCAATTAGCAGCGACATGTTTCCCCGCCTCGCCATTCAAGGCCCACACCCATCGCCTACCATCTTCAGAGCACGGGGACACGTGGCGGGCTAGCAGAAATCGAGGGGACAAATGAGACGGCCGTTCTCCACCCCGTGGTCGTGGGGCGCGGGCGCCTTGAAGACCATGACCCAAGCCCACTCAGTAAATGAGCCGCGCCTCTGCATTTTCCTCTTTTTTAGGGGAAGGCCCAAGCCGCCTCTTTACCATGACGTGACACATGCATGGGAAAACAGCCCCACGCACGACCCCCACATCATGCATGATCCTTGCCGAGGACGACCGCGGTGCCGCAGCGAGACCCTTGCCGGGCCCTCGGCAAGATCCTTGCTGAGGATGCCCGCGGGCCCACAGCTAGGCCTGCGTCTGCCAAAGACTCCACCGCCGCTCCCATGCAGCTGCCATCTTGACCAGCTAGGCAGGCATCTGCATGGCTGCGCACGGCCTATACACCAACTCATCAAGCACCTGCGTGGTGGCATGTAGATCTTCGTGAAGGCTCCACCACCGCGCCAGCCCAGCAGCCAGCCAACGTGGCGCTACAACGCCTCGTCATCATGGACGCGCATCAGAGCCAGGCGAGGCAACGACAGCTGGGACGAGCTTCTTTGCCATCCCCAATAAAGCAAGAGGGGCACGTCGACAGCTCATTAAATGCGTTTGTCCGATGATGTCAGGGGATAGACTCAGCCCCTGTACACCTTTCCACCTCCTGTGTGCCACTATGGCGACCCCTTTTTGTCTATAAAAGGAGGCTCGAGGCGTACTGGAGGGGGATTCGGATCTTTTGGACTAGAGAGCCACCGCAGCTAGTTCAAGAACACGAGAACACCTAAATATACGTCAAAGCATGACTAGCGTTTTACGTGTCGCCGCGGCCCGAACCTGGGTAAACGATTCGTGTGCTGACCGCCCGACCCGCTCTTTGCACAACCTCGCGCCCGCCAACCGTAGAAGGGATCCCAGTGACCCCATAGGTGTCGTTTCCCACCGACAGATGTATCAAGCATCCCCATGATTAATTCCTTCTCGTCCTCGAGTAGGTAAATGATAAAAACTGAATTTTTGATGTGGATTTCTACCTAAAATAATTTTCAATGTAATTTTATTTATTGTGGCATGAATACTCAGATCCGAAAGATTCAAGACAAAAGTTTGATATTGACATGAAAACAATAATACTCCAGGCATACTAACCAATCAATTATGTCTTCTCAAAATAACATAGCCAAATAAAGCTCATCCCTACAAAATCATATAGTTTGTCCATGCTTCATTTTTGTCACACAAAATGCTCCCATCAAGCACAAACCTGATGACAAGCCAAGCAATTGTTTCATACTTTAGTATTCTCAAACTTTTTCAACTTTCACGCAATACATGATCGCGAGCCATGGACACAGCACTATGGGTGGAATAGAATATGATGATGGAGGTTGTGTGGACAAGACAAAAAAGGATGAAGTCTCACATTGATGCGGCTAATCAACAGGCTATGGAGATGCCCATCAATTGATGTCAATGCGAGGAGTAGGGATTGCCATGCAACGGATGCACTAGAGCTATAAATGTATGAAAGCTCAACAAAAGAAATTAAGTGGGTGTGCATCCAACTTGCTTGCTCACGAAGACCTAGGGCATTTGAGGAAGCCCATCGTTGGAATATACAAGCCAAGTTCTCTAATGAAAATTTCCCACTAGTATATGAAAGTGACAAAATAAGAGACTCTCTATCATGAAGATCATGGTGCTACTTTGAAGCACAAGTGTGTAAAAAGGATAGTAGCATTGCCCCTTCTCTCTTTTTCTCTCATTTTTTGTTTTTTTTGTTTTTTTTGTTTTTTGGGCCTTCTCTCTTTTTTTTGGACATTCCTCTTCTTTTTTTCTCTTTTTTTATTTCCTCACACGGGATAATGCTCTAATAATGATGATCATCACACTTCTATTTATTTACAACTCAAGGATTACAACTTGATACTAGAACAAAATATGACTCTATATGAGTGCCTCCGGCGGTGTACCAGGATGGGCAATGAATCAAGAGTGACATGTATGAAAAATTATGTATGGTGGCCTTGCCACAAATACGATGTCAACTACATGATCATCCAAGGCAATATGACAATGATGAAGCATGTCATAATAAACGGAACGGTGGAAAGTTGCATGGCAATATATCTCGGAATGGCTATGGAAATGCCATAATAGGTAGGTATGGTGACTGTTTTGAGGAAGATATAAGGAGGCTTATGTGTGATAGAGCGTATCATATCACGGGGTTTGGAGACACCGGTGAAGTTTGCACCGACTCTTAAGGTGAGAAAAGGGCAATGCACGGTACCAAAGAGGCTAGCAATGATGGAAGGGTGAGAGTGCGTATAATCCATGGACTCAACATTAGTCATAAAGAACTCACATACTTATTGCAAAAATCTACAAGTCATCAAAACCAAAGCACTACATGCATTCTCCTAGGGGGATAGATTGGTAGGAAAAGACCATCGCTCGTCCCCGACCGCCACTCATAAGGAAGGCAATCAAAGAACACCTCATGCTTCAAATTTGTCACACAACGGTTACCATACGTGGAGGCTACGAGACTTGCAAACCTCAACACAAGTATTTCTCAATTTCACAATTACTCAGCTAGCACGACTCTAATATTACCATCTTTATATCTCAAAACAAGTATCAAGTATCAAACTTCTCATAGTATTCAATGCACTCAATCTGAAAGTTTTTATTATACCCATCTTGAATGCCCATCATATTAAGACTAATTTCATACCAAAGCAAAGTACCATGCTGTTCTAAAAGACTCTCAAAATAATATAAGTGAAGCATGATAGTTCATTAATTTCTTCAAAACAAAACCACAATCGTTCTCTAAAAGATATAAGTGAAGCACTAGAGCAAATGACAAACTACTCCAAAAGATGTAAGCGAAGCACAATGAGTAGTTGAATAATTATGTAACTATGTGAAGACTCTCTAACATTTAAGGATTTCAGATCTTAGTATTTTATTCAAACAGCAAGCAAAAGAAAATAAAATAAAATGACGCTCCAAGCAAAACACATATCATGTGGTGAATAAAAATATAGCTCCAAGTAAAGTTACCGATGAACGAAGACGAAAAAGGGGATGTCATCCGGGGCATCCCCAAGCTTAAGCTCTTGGTTGTCCTTGAATTTTACCTTGGGGGTGACTTGGGAATCCCCAAGCTTAGGCTCCTGCCACTCCTTATTCCGTAGTCCATCAAAACTTTACCCAAAACTTGAAAACTTCACAACACAAAACTCAACAGAAAACTCGTAAGCTCTATAAGAAAGCAAATCACCACTTTGGTACTGTCAAGACAAGATTCATAATTTTTATCACATAATGCCTACTATACCCTATCATTTCTACAATTTATATTAAGCAATATACTCCATAGAAACTAGAAAACAAGCAAACTATGCATTGAAAACAAAATATGTCAAAAAAACGAACAATCTGTAGTAATCTGTAACTCTCGAATACTTCTGCAACTCCCAAATTCCTGAGAAATTAGGAAGACCAGGAAAATTTGTATATTGATGTAATGCAGTTGGAATTGGTATTTTATCGCTCTTTGGTAAAAAATGAAAATTATTTTCGCGAGTGCATACTTTTTGTTTTTATCAGCAAGATCAAACAATAATCACCCAGGAAGATCCTAAAGACTTTACTTAGCACAAACACTAATTAAAACATAAAAAACACAATCATAACAAAGGCTAGATGAATTATTTATTACTAAGCAGGAACAAAAGGCAAAGAACAAAAATAAAATTGGGTTGCCTCCCAACAAGCGCTATCGTTTAACGCCCCTAGCTAGGCATGATGATTTCAATGATGCTCACATAAAAGATAAGAATTGAAACATAAAGAGAGCATCATGAATAATATGACTAGCACATTTAAGTCTAACCCACTTCCTATGCATAGGGATTTTGTGAGCAAACAACTTATGGGAACAATAATCAACTAGCATAGGAAGGCAAAACAAGCATAGCTTCAAGATTTTCAACATGTAGAGATGAAACTTGATATTATTGCAATTCCTACAAGCATATATTCCTCCCTCATAATAAATTTCAGTAGCATCATCAATGAATTCAATAATATAGCCATCACATAAAGAATTCTTTTCATGAGACACAAGCTTAGAATTTTTATTACTCTCCACACAAGCAAATATATTCTCATCAATAGTAGTGGGAGCAAACTCAAGGAAATAAGTATCATGTGAGGCATAATCCGATTGAAAGTTAAAATCATGATGAAAAGTTTCATGGATATCATTATTCTTTATAGCGTCATCACAATAATCATCATAAATAGGGGGCATGCTATCATCATAATAAATTTTCTCATCAAAACTTGGGGAACTAAAAATATCATCTTCATCAAACATAGCATCCCCAAGCTTGTGGCTTTGCATATCATTAGCATCATGGATATTCAAGGAATTCATACTAACAACATTGTAATCATGCTCATCATCCAAAGATTTAGTGCCAAACATTTAAATACATTCTTTTTCTAACACTTTGGCACAATTATTGGAATCCTTATTTTCACGAAAGACATTAAAAATATGAAGCATATACGGCAACCTTAATTCCATTTTTTGTAGTTTTCTTTTATAGAATAAACTAGTGATAAAACAAGAAACTAAAAGATTCGATTGCAATATCTAAAGATATACCTTCAAGTGCTAACCTCCCCGGCAATGGCGCCGGAAAAGACCTTGATGTCTACTACACAACCTTCTTCTTGTAGACATTGTTGGGACTCCAAGTGCAGAGGTTTGTAGGACAGTAGCACATTTCCCTCAAGTGGATGACCTAAGGTTTATCAATCCGTGGGAGGCATAGTGTGAAGATGGTCTCTCTCAAACAACCCTGCAACCAAATAGCAAAGATTCTCTTGTGTCCCCAACACACCCAATACAATGGTAAATTGTATAGGTGCACTAGTTCGGCGAAGAGATGATGATACAAGTACAATATGGATGGTAGATATAGGTTTTTGTAATATGAAAATATAAAAACAGCAAGGTAACTAATCATAAAAGTGAGAGAAAACGGTATTGCAATGCTTCGAAACAAGGCCTAGGGTTCATACTTTCACTAGTGCATGTTCTCTCAACAATAATAACATAATTGGATCAGATAACAATCCCTCAACATGCAACAAAGAGTCACTCCAAAGTCACCAATAGAGGAGAACAAACGAAGAGATTATTGTAGGGTACGAAACCACCTCAAATTTATCCTTTCTGATCGATCTATTCAAGAGTCTGTAGTAAAATAACATGAAGCTATTCTTTCGTTCGATCTATCCTAGAGTTTGTACTAGAATAACACCTTAAGACACAAATCAATGAAAACCCTAATGTCACCTAGATACTCCAATGTCACCTCAAGTATCCGTGGGTATGATTATACGATATGCATCACACAATCTCAGATTCATCTATTCAATCAACACAAAGAACTTCAAAGAGTGCCCCAAAGTTTCTACCGGAGAGTCAAGACGAAAACGTGTGCCAACCCCTATGCATAAGTTCACGAGGTCACGGAACTCACAAGATGATCACCAAAACATACATCAAGTGGATCACATGAATATCCCATTGTCACCAGAGATAAACACATGCAAGACATACATCAAGTGTTCTCAAATCCTTAAAGACTCAATCCGATAAGATAACTTCAAAGGGAAAACTCAATCCATTACAAGAGAGTAGAGGGGGAGAAACATCATAAGATCCAACTATAATATCAAAGCTCGCGATACATCAAGATCTGCGAATTAAGGACACGAGAGAGAGAGAGAGAGAGAGAGAGATCAAACACATATCTACTGGTACATACCCTCGGCCCTGAGGGTGAACTACTCCCTCCTCGTCATGGAGAGCGCCGGGATGATGAAGATGGCCACTGGAGAGGGATTCCCCCCTCCAGCAGGGTGCCGGAATGGGTCTAGATTAGTTTTCTGTGGCTACGGAGGCTTGAGGCGGCGGAACTCCCGATCTAGGATTTTTCTGGAGGTTTCAATATTTATACGAATTTTTGGCGCAGGGAACAAGTCAGGGAGGTGCCCGAGTCGTCCAC
>NC_041384.1:243042061-243046731 GCF_002162155.2 Triticum dicoccoides | reverse complement strand
GGGGGTAGGGCGCGCCCCCCACCCTCGTGGACGACCCGGGACTCTTCTGGCCCAACTCTTTTACTCCGGGGGCTTCTTTTGGTCCATAAAAAATCATCAAAAATTGGCATGTTAATTGGACTCTGTTTGGTATTCCTTTTCTGTAGAACTCAAAAATAAGGAAAAAAACAGAAACTGGCACTAGGCTCTAGGTTAATAGGTTAGTCCCAAAAATCATATAAAATAGCATATAAATGCATATAAAAACATTCTAGATGGATAATATAATAGAATGGAACAATCAGAAAATACAGATACGTTGGAGACGTATCATCCGCCAAATACTTAGGGCAGTTCCGCTTCTAGTGACCAATCCCTTTGCAATAGAAGCACTCAGTTTCGGGCTTAGGTCCAGACTAAGGCCTCTTCCCTTGAGCAGCAACTTGCTTGCTATTCTTATTTAAGTTCCCCTTCTTCCCTTTGCCCTTTTTCTTAAAAATAGTGGTCTTGTTAACCATCAACACTTGATGCTCCTTGATTTCTACCTCCGCAGCCTTTAGCATCGCGAAGAGCTTGGAAATTTTATTTTCCATCCCTTGCATATTATAGTTCATCACAAAGCCTTTATAGCTTGGTGGCAGTGATTGAAGCACTCTGTCAATGACACTATCATCAGGAAGATTAACTCCCAGTTGAGTCAAGTGGTTATGGTACCCAGACATTCTGAGTATGCGTTCACTGACAGAAATGTTCTCCTCCATCTTGCAGCTATAGAACTTGTTGGAGACTTCATATCTCTCAACTTGGGCATTTGCTTGAAATATTAACTTCAACTCTTGGAACATCTCATATGCTCCATGATGTTCAAAATGTCTTTGAAGTCCCAATTCTAAGTCGTAAAGCATAGCACACTGAACTATCGAGTAGTCATCAGCTTTAGTCTGCCAGACGTTCATAACGTCTGGAGTTGCTCCTGCAGCGGGTCTTGCACCTAGCGGTGCTCCCAAGACATATTCATTCTGTGCAGTAATGATGATAATCCTCAAGTTACAGACCCAGTCCGTGTAGTTGCTACCATCATCTTTCAACTTAGCTATCTCTAGGAACGCATTAAAATTCAAGGGAACGGTACCACGGGCCATTGATCTACAACAACATAGATATGCAAAAACTATCAGGACTAAGTTCATGATAAATTAAAGTTCAATTAATCATATTACTAAAGAACTCCCACTTAGATAGACATCCCTCTAGTCATCTAAATGATCATGTGATCCATATCAACTAAACCATGTCCGATCATCACGTGAGATGGAGTAGTTTTCAATGGTGAAGATCTCTATGTTGATCATATCTACTATATGATTCACGTTCAACCTTTCGGTCTCAGTGTTCCGACGCCATATCTGCATATGCTAGGCTCGTCAAGTTTAACCCGAGTATTCTACACGTGCAAAACTGGCTTGCACCCGTTGTATGTGAATGTAGAGCTTATGACACCTGATCATCATGTGGTGTCTCAGTATGACGAACTGTAGCAATGGTGCATACTCAGGGAGAACACTTATACCTTGAAATTTAGTGAGGGATCATCTTATATGCTATTGTCGTACTAAGCAAAATAAGATGCATAAAATATAAACATCACATGCGATCAAAATATGTGACATGATATGGCCATCATCATCTTGTGCCTTTGAACTCCATCTCCAAAGCACCGTCATGATCTCCATCGTCAGCGGCTTGACACCTTGATCTCCATCATAGCTTCGTTGTCGTCTTTTCAACTATTGCTTCTATGACTATAGCTACCGCTTAGTGATAAAGTAAAGCAATTACATTGGGATTGCATTTCATACAATAAAACGACAACCATAAGGCTCCTGCCAGCTGCCGATAACTTTTACAAAACATGATCATCTCATACAACAATTTATATCTTATCACGTCTTGACCATATCACATCACAACATGCCCTGCAAAAACAAGTTAGACGTCCTCTACTTTGTTGTTGCAAGTTTTACCTGGATGCTACGGGCTTCTTGAAAGAACCGTTCTTACCTACGCATCTAAACCACAACGATTTTTCTTCAAGTGTGTTGTTTTAACCTTCAACAAGGACCGGCCGTAGTCAAATTCGATTAAACTAAAGTTGGAGAAACAGACACCCGCCGGCCACCTGTGTGCAAATGCACGTTGGTAGAACCGGGCTCATGAACGTGGTCATGTAATGTTGGTCCGGGCCGCTTCATCCAACAATACTGCCGAATCAAAATAAGACATTGGTGGTAAGCAGTATGACTATTATCGCCCACAACTCTTTGTTTTCTACTCGTGCATATCATCTACGCATAGACCTGGCTCGGATGCCACTATTGGGGAACGTAGCATGCAATTCAAAAGAATACCTACGATCATGCATGATCTATCTAGGAGATGCATATCAACGAGAGGGGGAGAGTGTGTCCACGTACCCTCGTAGACCGAAAGCGGAAGCGTTAGGTTAACGCGGTTGATGTAGTCGAACGTCTTCACGATCCAACCGATCTTAGTTCCAAATATACGACCCCTCCGAGTTCAGCACATGTTCAGCTCGATGACATCCCTCGTGTTGGGGAACGCCGTATTTCAAAAAAATTCCTACGATCACACAAGATGTATCTAGGAGATGCATAGCAACGAGAGGGGAGAGTGTGTCTATGTACCCTTGTAGACCGAAAGTGGAAGCGTTAAGAAACACAGTTGATGTAGTCGAACGTCTTTGCGATCCAACCGATCAAGTCCCGAACGCACGGCACCTCCGCGATCTGCACATGTTCAGCTCGGTGACATCCCTCATACTCTTGATCTAGTTGAGGCCGAGGGAGAGTTTGGTCAGCACGACGGTGTGTTGATGGTGATGATGAAGTTACTGTGGCAGGGCTTCGCCTAAGCACTATGACGATATGACCGAGGTGTGTATCTATGGAGGGGGGCACCACACACGGCTAAAACAATTGTCAACTTGTGTGTCTATGGGGTGCCCCCCTCCCCCGTATATAAAGGAGGGGAGGAGGGGGTCGGCCGGCCCTCATGGTGCGCCCCAAGGGGTGATTCCTACTCCTACTAGGAGTAGGTTTCCACCCTTTCCTAGTCCTAATAGGAGGGGGAAAGAAGGAGAAGAGGAGAAGAAGGAAAGGGGGGCCGACCCCCTCCCAATTCAGATTGGGCTTGGGAGGGGGGCGCCCCCACCTCTTGGCCACCTCCTCTCTCCTCCACTAAAGCCCATGTAGGCCCATTAAGCCCCCGGGGGGTTCCGGTAACCCCCCGGTACTCCGGTATATGCCCGAACTCATCCGAAACCATTCCGGTGTCCAAACATAACCTTCCAATATATCAATCTTCATGTCTCGACCATTTCGAGACTCCTCATCATGTCCGTGATCACATCTGGGACGCCGAACTACCTTCGGTACATCAAAACACATCAACTCATAATACCGATCGTCATCAAACGTTAAGCGTGCGGACCCTACAGGTTCGAGAACTATGTAGACATGACCGAGACTCGTCTCCGATCAATAATCAATAGCGGAACCTAGATGCTCATATTGGTTACTACATATTCTAAGAAGATCTTTATCGGTCAAACCGCATAACAACATACATTGTTCCCTTTGTCATCGGTATGTTACTTGCCTGAGATACGATCGTCGGTATCATCATACCTAGTTCAATCTCGTTACCGGCAAGTCTCTTTACTCTTTCCATAATGCAACATCCCATAACTAACTCATTAGTAACATTTCTTGCAAGGATTATAGTGATGTGCATTACCGAGAGGGCCTAGAGATACCTCTCCGACAATCGGAGTGACAAATCCTAATCTTTATCTGTGCCAACTCAACAAACACCACCGGAGAAACCCGTAGAGCATATTTATAATCACCCAGTTACGTTGTGACGTTTGATAGCACACTAAGTGTTCCTCCGATATTCGGGAGTTACATAATCTCATAGTCACAGGAACATGTATAAGTTATGGAGAAAGCAATAGCAATAAACTAAACGATCATAATGCTAAGCTAACGGATGGGTCAACTCAATCACATCATTATCTAATGATGTGATCCCGTTTATCAAATGACAACTCATGTCTATGGTTAGGAAACTTAACCATCTTTGATTAATGAGGTAGTCAAGTAGGGGCATACTAGTGACACTCTATTTGCCTATGTATTCAAACATGTACTAACTTTCCAGTTAATACAATTCTAGCATGAATAATAAACATTTATCATGATATAAGGAAATATAAATAACAACTTTATTATTGCCTCTAGGGCATATTTCCTTCACCTCGAACTCTTGATCCAACAGAGGGTCGAGGGAGAGTTTCGTCAGCACGATGGCGTGATGACGGTGATGATGATGTGATCCGTGCAGGGTCGCGCCTAAGCACTACGGCGCTATGACCGGAGGAGTAAACTATGGAGGGAGGCACCACACACAGCTAAGAGAACTATTGGTGTGCCTTTGGGGTGCCCCCGCCCCTGTATATAAAGGAGGGGAGGAGGCAGCCGGCCAGGAGGGGGCGCGCCAAGGGGGGAGTCCTACTAGGACTCCTAGTTCTAGTAGTATTCGCCCCCCCCCTTTTTCATTTTTCCACCGGAGGGAAAAGGAAGGAGAGGGAGAGGGAAGGGGGCCGAGCC
>NC_041384.1:243040284-243041770 GCF_002162155.2 Triticum dicoccoides | reverse complement strand
CCCCCGCGGGCTTCCCTCTCTCTCCCCAAGGCCCATGTAGGCCCAATACTTCCCTAGGGGGTTCCGGTAACCCCTCGCTACTCCGGTAAAATACCCGAACCACTCGAAACCATTCCGATGTCCAAATACTACCTTCCAATATATGAATCTTTACCTCTCGACCATTTCAAGACTCCTCGTCATGTCCGTGATCTCACCCGGGACTCCGAACAAACTTTGGTCACCAAAAAACATAACTCATAATACAAATCGTCATCGAACATTAAGTGTGCGGACCCTACTGGTTGGAGAACTACGTAGACTTGACCGAGACACATCTCCGATCAATAACCAATACCGAAACCTGGATGCTCATATTGGTTCCTACATATTCTACGAAGATCTTTATCGGTCAAACCGTAATAACAACATACGTTATTCCCTTTGTCATCGGTATGTTACTTGCCCGAGATTCAATCGCCGGTATCATCATACCTAGTTCAATCTCGTTACCGGCAAGTCTCTTTACTCGTTCTGTAATGCATCATCCCGTAACTAAATCATTAGTCACATTGCTTGCAAGGCTTATAGTGATGTGCATTACCGAGAGGGCCTAGAGATACCTCTTCGACAATCGGAGTGAAAAATCCTAATCTTTATCTGTGCCAACTCAACAAACACCACCGGAGACACCTGTAGAGCATATTTATAATCACCCAGTTACGTTGTGACGTTTGATAGCACACTAAGTGTTCCTCCGATATTCGGGAGTTGCATAATCTCATAGTCACAGGAACATGTATAAGTTATGGAGAAAGCAATAGCAATAAACTAAACGATCATAATGCTAAGCTAACGGATGGGTCAACTCAATCACATCATTATCTAATGATGTGATCCCGTTTATCAAATGACAACTCATGTATATGGTTAGGAAACTTAACCATCTTTGATTAATGAGGTAGTCAAGTAGGGGCATACTAGTGACACTCTATTTGCCTATGTATTCACACATGTACTAACTTTCCGGTTAATACAATTCTATTATGAATAATAAACATTTATCATGATATAAGGAAATATAAATAACAATTTTATTATTGCCTCTAGGGCATATTTCCTTCACCTCGAACTCTTGATCCAACAGAGGGTCGAGGGAGAGTTTCGTCAGCACGACGGCGTGGTGACGGTGATGATGATGTGATCCGCGCAGGGCCGCGCCTAAGCACTACGACGCAATGACCGGAGGAGTAAACTATGGAGGGAGGCACCACACACGGCTAAGAGAACTATTGGTGTGCCTTTGGGGTGCCCCCGCCCCTGTATATAAAGGAGGGGAGGAGGCGGCCGGCCAGGAGGGGGCGCGCCAAGGGGGGAGTCCTACTAGGACTCCTAGTTCTAGTAGGATTCGCCCCCCCTTTCATTTTTCCACCGGAGGGAAAAGGAAGGAGAGGGAGAGGGAAGGGGGCCGAGCCCACCCCTCCTTGTCCTATTTGGACTCCCTATG
>NC_041384.1:242999413-243040165 GCF_002162155.2 Triticum dicoccoides | reverse complement strand
ACTTCCCTAGGGGGTTCCAGTAACCCCTCGCTACTCCGGTAAAATACCCAAACCACTCAAAACCATTCCGATGTCCGAATACTACCTTCCAATATATGAATCTTTACCTCTCGACCATTTCTAGACTCCTCGTCATGTCCGTGATCTCATCCGGGACTCTGAACAAACATTGGTCACCAAAAAACATAACTCATAATACAACTCGTCATCGAACATTAAGTGTGCGGACCCTACGGGTTGGAGAACTACGTAGACATGACCGAGACACATCTCCGATCAATAACCAATACCGGAACCTGGATGCTCATATTGGTTCCTACATATTCTGCGAAGATCTTTATCGGTCAAACCATAACAACAACATACGTTATTCCCTTTGTCATCGGTATGTTACTTGCCCGAGATTCGATCGCCGGTATCATCATACCTAGTTCAATCTCGTTACTGGCAAGTCTCTTTACTCGTTCCGTAATGCATCATCCCGTAACTAACTCATTAGTCACATTGCTTGCCAGGCTTATAGTGATGTGCATTACCGAGAGGGTCCAGAGATACCTCTCCGATACTCGGAGTGACAAATCCTAATCTTGATCTATGCGAACTCAACAAACACCTTCGAAGACACCTATAGAGCATATTTATAATCACCCAGTTACGTTGTGACATTTGATAGTACACAAGGTGTTCCTCCGGTATTCGGGAGTTGCATAATCTCATAGTCAGAGGAATATGTATAAGTCATGAAGAAAGCAATATCAATAGAACTTAACAAGCATTATGCTAAGGTAACGGATGGGTCTTGTCCATTACATAATTCTCTAATGATGTGATCCTATTCATCAAATGACAACACATTCCTATGGTTAGGAAACATAACCATCTTTGATTAACGAGCTAGTCTAGTAGAGGCATACTAGGGACATTCTGTTTTGTCTATGTATTCACACATGTACTAAGTTGCCGGTTAATAAAACTAGTCGTCAACCCGTGCATTCGCACGGGCTAGTTTTGTAATCTGCAATGGATTGAGTTTTGAGACTACATTTCATTTACCGGGAGTAATGAAATCCGGAATTCCGAAGTTTCTATTGGAACAGTTCCATCTTGTCCTATGACCATACATGTTTAACATTCAAATCATACCATAGTTAGAATTTAATACTTAAAATAATACAATATGAAATGAGTCACTTGTACTCAAATGTTCTCTATCCAAATAAAAAAATCTAATTATTAGCACCTCTAAATCTCTATCCAGTCGCTAGAGTAATTAAGAAGTTTACTTTATATATAAGATGAAAGAGCCTCACATAATCAACAACAAAAATGATTAGACCTTTTTAAACAAAAAATGAAATAGATGCACACATCAGCGACCATTTTTAGTACTCATTTCTTTGTTTAAAAAATTTCTCATTAATAGGAAAAAGCCTAGTCATTGCATCCAGAAAATGTTCATTCGGTTGAGTTTCTATACATGTTGAGATGGTTGCACTTTCAGTGCATCTGCTTTGCTTCCATCACATCATAATGTATTGATCTAAACATGCTCACTTTCATTATATTAGTCATTTCCTAAAAGTAAAGTGCTAATATATTAACATACACACAAAAGTAAACCGTTCTGGTCTCTATTTTGAATTCACACAAAATTTGGCAAATAAGGTATATACAAAAACCTTACTGAAATAATTTGGTATATAATGAAACCAAAAGAAATATGAATCCATATGTAGCGAAATAGCGATTCAATATTTACCTGAAATCTTATTTATCTAACCAAACAAACCGACAGACATACCTCGTATCCATTATCAGCACCCTATATGTGTCGTTCGTACAACGTAATATCCATGTTATTCCTAACGTGGTAGTTTGCCGAGTTCTCTTTTTTCAAAACTCGGCAATGGCTATTTAAATATTTGTCGAGTGCCCATAATAAGAACTCGGCAATGTTGATGAGTGCTCACGTCTGTCCAACAAAGTGACGTTTTCCAAGAACACTATGCAAACACTTAATGCCAAGTAGTTTCTAGCTAGGCTTTGCCGAGAATACTGGAAACTCGGCGAATTCGGTGATTCTAGTAGTGGCATCACATTAATAATAAACTTTATCGTGCTCACGTTCCAAAACACGAACTGTGTAGAAAAAAGTAACTAAGTAGACTATTCTTGTGTGCATGCTTAGTTTGTTGCTTGTATGTAAGATGACCTTTATAACATGGCACCCTGCAATTCTGTTGCATTCTGTTGGGGTACCGGAGGTGTATTGGGTTTGACTATCATAGAGTTTATTTCATACGTTTACATAGGTATGGATTATTGGGAAAATAATCTGATTATATGATGCAAAACCGCACACAAAACATGTTAAACATATCCATCTACTCTAAAAACCAAACACGTATTTATCATATTTTTACCATAGATTAACTTACAAAAATCATAGTGCATGGACTGATATCAAGTTCAATTGTTACTTATTAGCAATACAAAATTCAGTACCCTAACAGTCAGAAAAACAATTTGAGAGAAGATAGGCAACTCTAACTCTGATGCATTAGGTAATGCAAAGTTTGGCAAGACAGTGACCCGAGGAGATATACGATTCATGCATGGGCCTATTTTGCATGGCGGGGTTCTCATAGTTCTGCTCTAATTCAGTCTCATGCATTTAGAAAGGTTAATTAGAATCCCACCAATTTTGTGATTCGGTGGCTTTTGTGGATAAGGTCAAAATTTTCTTCCTGCATGCAAAATTAATTTCATGGAACATGAGCCTGTTCTGTCTTGCTGATAATAACATGTGACCAACAACGATGCTAGCTTAGGAAATACTTCATTGGTCGTCCTTCACTGAAATTGAGAACATACATGATTAAAACTAAAATCCCTGGAGAAAATAAATGCAGTTGCATATTATGCTTGGAACCTGAATAAAAGAATAATCGGTTGGAATTCTTATAAAACCCATTAAATCAGACCCAACATAGAACATGCGAAACAAAATGCACATATAGGTCAGAACCTTGGAAGCACAGTCCAAGTATAAATGTCGCAAAAACGAACTGGATTGCAAGGTAACTTATTTTTTACTCATACTATGGGCATCGGTAGTTCGATGGATAACTTCATGGGCTCGATTGAATAATTGTGCATTGGTAGGTCCATACAATCAAGGAGACACTGATCTTATTAATAGAATTGGAGGTTTTACGATACGTGTCAGAGGTGAGGAATAGGGGGAGTATCAATGCGGATTGGTGGTAGAAGAAAATGTGTCATGATAATTAAGGTATAAAATATGAAAAGCTGAGACAAAAAAAGGGCCAAAATCAGTGATAAAAATATGAAACTTGTTTCCTTGAGTGAATCTACATACTCCAAATAATAATAAATCACATAGCTTGACTGATTTGAGAGGGTATAATTATATATGTACGCTTTTCAGCCATCACAGACAAACACGTAGGGCTACTAACAACTGTGAGTTGTTTGTCTTTCATTGTTAATTAGTTAATGAACCACAATTTCCTTGATGAACACTACCTGCAGACAAATATCATACAGAGGTGCATGCCGAAAAGACACTGTAATTAAATAAAAAAATATTATACTACCTCAGATCAAAAGTTTCTTCACACACTTAATCCATCAACAGACCAGTTGCTTAATGGTGAGCTAATCACCTCGTCCTCGGCCTCGATGGTGCCGCAGCCAAGAATAGCTTCTCATACGCACCCTGGATAAATAGGCTAAACAATGTCAGAGTTGACACACTGCAGACAGAAACACATTATATTTACCTAATTAATAGACTGGGATGGGTGATGTTCAAACGATCACTACGGAGTGGAAGGTCCTGCATTGCACTTCATCGGCCAATTTTGTATAATGTGTGGAGGCACCCAATTGTAAAAACAGTAGATGATGTTCATCACCTGCATTGCAATCTCGCTTTTCTCAAATTTGCCACTGGATCTAACTCACTGCATTATCTTCATCATCTGCAACACACACACACACACACACACAGAGAGAGAGAGAGAGAGAGAGAGAGAGAGAGAGATTGGCAACCGGGAGAAAGAGGCCAAGGCCTATCCACATCACCCAATTTTGTATAACATGTGGAGGCATCCAATTTGATGATGTTCATCACCTACATGCAAATCTAGCTTTTCTCATATTTTCCGCTGGATCTAACTCGTCGCGTTCTGTTCATCATCTGCAACACACAAAAGAGAGAGAGGCTAATGGCACCAGGAGGAATTGGCCAATGCCTATCAGCCATGAACTGGTGGAATTAGTTTTAGTCCGGAGATGTGATTTGCTGCTGGATCTAACACACCACGGATGAAACGAAAGGCATGAGAAAGACAATTGCAGGAGAGAGAGAGAGAGGAGATGCTTGCAGGGAGGAGAATGGACGAAGGTTGGGCGATGGAGAGACCAAGACCAGGACAATAGCGGGCCTGCGGCAGGAGGCGACATCACATGGAAGGGGCAATGGAGACCTCGACCAAGAGCTCTCGATCAGGGTTTAGGTTCAGGCGATTACTTGAGTAGACGAATCATGGAGGCTACTGCAAATAGATCGGGACTCTGATTTAGTTTTCTTATGGGAGGACTCTGATTTTGTTTTGGAAAGGCTATGAAGAATGTTAACTTTTCTTTTGGTGGAATAGGACATGAGGCTTTTCTGGGTACGATTGAGATTGTTTTTTTTTTGTTTTTTTGGTGGAAGGACGTGAAGCTTTTAGGTACAAATTGAGATTGGATTTTTGTTCTTTAGCTTTTACAACCCATATAGCACGTGAAGTTTAGGTAGAATTGATATTGGATTTTTTTCTTTACAGAAAACGTCTTTTTCTGGCTGGGGATTTTATGATCAGATCTACACTGTTATAATTTGGTCCCACCAAATGAACGGCTCGTAAAATCTAATTAACGTGGTAATTTTGTGGGAGTCTATAATTAGTATAGGTATAGATAGATACATAGATTCTAGCATGAATAATAAGCATTTATCATGATATAAGGAAATATAAATAACAACTTTATTATTGCCTCTAGGGCATATTTCCTTCACATCACTAGTTAAAGTTTTTACCTCTCCAAACCCACTTTTATAAATTTTTTCATTAAGATTTTCACCCCCCCCCATATTATGAGGACGCCTTCTAGCTAAAGTTCACTCTTATTCAGTCCCCTTTTAATCATTTTTTAAAATTACTAAACAAAGACTCAATGGAAGAAACACAAATCATTTTAATATCCTCATTGTTACTATGAAAAAAACCGAGTGGGAACGCTTTTTCTAAGAATTCTGGCTTAGCCCTTAACTTAGCAGTTCTTTCTTTACTTTCATCCATGGAGACATAAAGAGATTTAATTGATTCACCAATATCAATATTGGGTGGAAAATTTTTAACTTTAACATTTTCCACATCATGAACAATTCTATTCATACTTCTAGACATATCATCTAGTTTATTCAATTTTTCTTGTATCATTGTGTTGAAAACCTTTTGAGCAGAAATAAATTCTTTAATATTACTTTAAAGATCAGTGGGAATACTATTATTATTATTATTATTACCATAGGAATTGTGATAATCATTAGAGTAATTTCTTGGAAATGGCCTAGGTTTAAAATTACCTCTATAAGCATTGCTATTACAATTGTTTCATGAGAAAAAATTCACATCTACGGGATCATTATTTTGCTCAATCAAAGTGGACAAAGTCACATCATTAGGATCAATAGGAGCATTATTACTAGCAACCAATTACATAAGCGCATCAACTTTATCAGTCAAAGTACTAATTTCTTCAACATAATTCACTTTTTTACTAGTAGGAGCTCTTTCAGTATGCCATTGTGAATAATTTGGCACAATATTACAAGAAATTTAGTAGCTTCACCAAATGTAATCTCCATAAAAGTACCCCCTGCGGCGGAATCTAAAAGCTTTCTAGAAACAAAATTCAATCCCACATAAATTTTTTGTATAATCATCCACAAACTTAAGCCATGAGTAGGGAAATTTCTTATCATTAGTTTCGTCCTTTCCAATGATTGGGCAACATGTTCATGCTCAGGTTTATTAAAATTCTTAATTTGATTTCTAAGGGAAATAATTTTTGCGGGAGGGAAATACTTGGCAATAAAAGCATGTTTACACTTATCCCAAGATTCAATACTATTTCGCGACAAAGATGAAAACCAAGTTTTAGCATGATCTCGTGGTGAGAACGGAAATAATTTTGATTTCACAATATCATTGTCAACATATTTTTTTTGGATGTCATGCAATTCAACGAAGGTGTTTAGATGGGAAGCGACATCCTGATTAGGACTACCAGAAAATTGTTCTTTTATCACAAGATTCTAGTATCACAACACTCCGCACTAGTGGCTAGAGGAGCAATCAGAGTACTAATAAAATCATTATTATTAGTATTGGAAAAATCACACAATTTTGTATTTTCTTGAGACATCATGACTACTGATAACCCACAAGTATAGAGGATCAATTGCAGCCTTTCTCAATAAGAGTGTCGAAGCCAACGAGGATCTAAAGGTAGAACTTATATTCTCTCAAGTTCTATCTACCACCGATACAACTCTATGCATGCTTGACGTTCTCTTTACCTAGAAGAAGTATAAAACTAGTAGTACTTTGTAGATGTAAAGGGATAAGTTTGTAAGATAATAAAGAACGCGTAAATAAAAGTTGGGGGCTGTTTAGATAAAGGAACAACTAAGTTAGTTTTAGTAGAGAGCTTTTTGTCACAAGAAAGTTATTTGTCCCTAGGCAATCGATAACTAGACGGTAATCATTATTGAAATTTTATATGAGAGAGAGGCATAAGCTAACATACTTTCTCTACTTGGATCATATGCACTTATGATTGGAACTCTAGCAAGCATCCGCAACTACTAAAGATCATTAAGGTAAAACCCAACCATAGAATTATAAGGCATCAAGTCCCCTTTACTCCCATACACAAACAACCTACTTACTCGGGTCTGTGCTTTTGTCACTCACGCCATCCACCATACGCGAATCATGAACATATTGCAAACCCTACAGCAGGGATCTCTCATGTTTGCGTGACACGGAGAGCACCATAGGACAACACCAATAATAAAACATACAACTCAAACCAATCATGATCATCAATCAACCCATAGGACAAAACGGATCTACTCAAACATCATAGGATAGCCACATATCATTGGATAATAATAGATAGCATTGAGCACCATGTTTAAGTAGAGATTACAACAAGGAGAAGAGGTGTTACACCGCTCAATAGACGGGGAGAGAGTTGGTGATGACGGTGGCGAAGTTGTTGGTGTAGATCGTCGTCACGACGATGGCCCCGGTGGCGTTCCGGCGCCACCGGGGGAGAGGGGGAGAGAGCCCACTCCCTCCTCTTCTTCCTTGACACCCCTATATGGGAGGAGGGTTTCCCCTATGGTCCATGTCCTCCATGGTGGCGAGGGGCAGGAGCCCCTCCGAGATTGGATCTCTCTCTGTTTCTCTTCTGTTTCGCATTTTATTTTTTGGCCTTTCACTGTTTCTTAAATATTCGGAGATCTGTAACTCCGATTGGGCTGAAACTTAACACAATTTTTATCCGGATATAAGCTTCCTTGCGGCCGAAGGACACCTCCAACCGACCTTCGGGGTGGCCACAAGCCTGCCAGGCGAGCCCTGGGTAGGGGACGTGCCCCTAGGGCTTGTGGGCCCCTCGGGCATCGTCTCACGTTGATTCCACTTCCCCAAAATCACATATATTCCAGAATAATTCTCCATAAATTTTTATCGCGTTTGGACTTTGTTTGATATGGATATTCTGCGAAACAAAAAAGATGCAACAAAAAGGAACTGGCACTTGATCAATATGTTAGTCCCAAAATTAATATAAAATGTTGCCAAAAGTATATGAAAGTTGTAGAATATTTGCACGAAACAGTAAAAAATTATAGATACGACGGAGACGTATCAACGTCCCCAAGCTTAATTCCCGCTTGTCCTTGAGTAGGTAAATGATAAAAAAGATAATTTTTGACGTGGAATGCTACCTAGAATTATCTTGATCATATAATCTAATCATGGCATGAATATTAAGACAAGAGTGATTCAAAGCAATAGTACATAATTTGACATAAAGACATCAATACTCAGGCATCCCAACAAACAATCATGTCTTTCAAAATATCAATGCTAAAGAACGTTATCCCTACAAAATCATATAGCCTTGTCATGCTCCATCTTCTTAACACAAACTATTTATCATGCATAACTCTGATGACAAGATGAGCAATTGGTTCATTCTTTTTAGTGTGCTTCAGCTTTTTCAACTCTCACACAATACATGAGCATGAGCCATGGATATAGCACTATGGGTGGAATAGAATGTGGTGGTAGGGATCAATAGGAGAAGGAAGAAAGTCTCGCATTAACTAGGCGGATCAATGGGCTATGGAGATGCCCATCAATTGATATCAATGCGAGGAGTAGGGATTACCATGCAACGGATGCACTAAGAGCTATAAGTGTAAGAAAGCTCAAACTGAAAACTAAGTGGGTTTGCATCGAACTTGCTTACTGATGAGGACCTCGAGCATTTGAGGAATCCCATCATCGGAATATACAACAAGTTCTATAATGAAAAATTCCCAGTAGTATATGAAAGTGACAACATATGAGACTCTCTATATGAAAAACGTGGTGCTACTCTAAAGCACAAGTGTGGTAAAGGATAGTAGCATTGCCCCTTCTCTCTTCTTCTCTCATATTTTTTTGTTTTCTCTATTTTCTTTTCCTTTTTTTGTTGGGCTCTTTTTGGCCTCTTTTTTTATTTTCGTCCGGAGTCTCATCTCGACTTTGGGGGAATCATAGTCTCCATCATCCTTTCCTCACTGGGACAATGCTCTAATAATGATGATCATCACAGTTTTATTTAGTTACACTCAATATTACAACTCGATATCTAGAACAAAATGTGACTCTATATGAATGCCTCTGGCAGTGTACCAAGATGTGCCATGATCTAGCATAGAAAAGATATCAAAAAATGGATAAGCCATGAAAATATCATGCTAGCTATCTTACGATCATGCAAAGCAATATGACAATGAATGCTCAAGTCATGTATATGATGATGATGGAAGTTGCATGGCAGTATATCTCGGAATGGCTATGGAAATGCCATAATAGGTAGGTATAATGGCTGTTTTGAGGAAGATATAATGATGCTTATGTGTGATAGAGAGTATCATATCACGGGGTTTGGATGCACCTACAAAGTTTGCACCAACTCTCGAGGTGAGAAAGGGCAACACACGGTACCGGAGAGGCTAGCAAATTGTGGAAAGGTAAGAGTGCGTCTAATCCATGGACTCACATTAGTCATAAAGAACTCACATACTTATTGTGAATGTTTATTAGCCCTCCAAGAAAAGTACTACTATGCATGCCCATAGGGGGATAGATTGGTAGAAAAAGACCATTGTTTGTCCCCGACCACCACTCATAAGGAAGACAATCAATAATAAGTCATGCTCCAATATCATCGCATAATGGGAGACTATATGTGCATGCTTCGGGAATCACAAACCTTAATAACAATATTCCTACTAAACCACAATCATTCACTAGTAACTCCCACATATTACCATCTCTATATCGCAAAACTATTGCAAGGAATCAAACATATCATATTCAGTGATCTACAAGTTTTATGTAGGATTTAATGACTAACCATATGAATGACCAATTCCTATTAACTCTCTAAATAGATATAAGTGAAGCATGAGAGTTTAATTCTTTCTATAAAAGATCTTCCCATGCTCTAACAAATATAAGTGAAGCAAAAGAGCATTCTTCAAATTGTGGTTTTCTATGTGTAGATAAACAGGCAATCCGAACTTCAAATGATATAAGTGAAGCACATGAAGCATTCTATAAAGCCATACTCAAAAGATATAAGTTAAGTGCAAAGAGCATTCTATAAATCAACCAAGGACTTTCTCATACCAGCATGGTGCATTATTAAAAGAAAATTAACAAAGAGCACACGACGCTCCAAGAATTTATGCATATCATGTGATGAATAAAAATATAGCCCAAAGTAAAATTACCGATGGCCGTTAGAAAAAAGAGGGGATGCCTTCCGGGGCATCCCCAAGCTTAGTTGCTTGGGAGTCCTTGAATATTACCTTGGGGTGCCTCGAGCATCCCCAAGCTCAGGCTCTTACCGCTCCTTATTCCTTCACCCATCATGATCTCACTCAAAACTTGAAAACTTCAATCACACAGAACTTAACAAAACCCTTGTGAGATCTATTAGTATAATAGAGCAAATCACTACTTTAATTACTGTTGCAAACCCATTCATATTTTATTTTTGCATTATAACTACTTTACTCTAACTTCACCATGGCTTATATCACCAATACAATCCATAAATTCATCAAAACACGCAAAACAATGCATAAAAAATAGAATCAATCAAAAACAGAACAATCTGTAGCAATATGAACATTGACCATACTTATGTAACTCCAAAAATTTGGAAACATTAGGACAAAATAAAAAATTTGTATAACAGTACTGTGTAAAATTTCAGAAGCTTTTCACATTCCAGTAAAAAAATGTAAATTCACGCACCACATCCAAAGCTTCTGTTTTTGCACTGCACATACCAAACAAGCAATCTATTCATCCTAAAGTCCAATCTTGGCACATTATTTTTATAATACAATGGATTTGTACAAGGGAATAATTACTTTTGTTGAAAAGTGTCTATAATTCAAGATTTGCAAAGTTCCTGTGGGCATGAACAAAGTTCCAGGAGCTCCCCTACTTCAACGATTCTCGTGTTTCTTACTTTCACTTTTCTTTTTTGAAAAGTTTTAGGTTCCCCTATATATTTTTTAAATTTATAAAAGCAATCAATAGAAGAAAATGACTCTCTAAAACTTCGGAGCTGTCTCCTTGGCAGTGTATCTTTAAAGCCATTAAGCTAGGCACAAAGTGCTCAAGTAATTGATCCACCCGGATCCCAAGGTATATCAAAGCCAATTTTATATTTTAGTATTGAGCATAAAGGAACAAATATCATGCAACAACGAAGTCTAACTCTCTTCCTATGCATCGACATGTCATAAAAGAACAATTCATGCACACAAAGTAAAGGCCAATACACAGTATAAATAGTTTCTTGCAATTTTATCGTATTGGAAACATAGAGAGGTGGAGATGTGGTTCCTCTCTCATAATAATTGCAAGTAGGAGCAGCAAGCAGACACATATTTTATATATTAAAATCATCATGTGTAATGGCAGAACTGTTGGGGAATGTTGCATGGAAAACAAAAAAATTCTACGCACACGCAAGACCTATCCATGGAGATGCATAGCTACGAGAGGGGGAGAGCATCTACATACCCTTGTAGCTCGCTAAGCGGAAGCGTTTATCAACACGGCTGATGTAGTCATACACCTTCATGATCCGTGCCGATCAAGTACCGAATGTAAAACACCTCCACGTTCAGCACACGTTCAGCTCGATGAGGTCCTCGCCTTCTCGAACCAGCAAGAGAAGTAAAGTAGTAAATGAGTTCCGGCAGCACGACGGCATGGTGACGGCGGTAGTGAAACTATTTGATGACCCACAAGTATAGAGGATCTATGATAGTCCTTTCGATAAGTAAGAGTGTCGAACCCAATGAGGAGCAGAAGGAAATGACAAAGCGGTTTCCAGCAAGGTATTCTCTGCAAGAACTGAAATTATTCGTAATAGATAGTTTTGCGATAAAGTAATTCGTAACAGGTAACAAGTAACAAAAGTAAACAAGGTGCAACAAGGTGGCCCAATCCTTTTTATAGTAAAGGACAAGCCTGGACGAACTCTTATATAATGCAAAGCGCTCCCGAGGATACATGGGAATTGTTGTCAAGTTAGTTTTCATCATGTTGATATGATTCACGTTCTTACTTTGATAATTTGATATGTGGGTGGACCGGTGCTTGGGTGCAGCCCTTCCTTAGACAAGCCTCCCACTTATGAATAATCCCTCTCACAAGCATCCACAACTACGAAAGAAGAATTAAGATAAACCTAACCATAGCATGAAACCTATGGATCCAAATCAGTCCCTTACGAAGCAATGCATAAACTAGGGTTTAAGCTTCTATCACTCTAGCAACCCATCATCTACTTATTACTTCACAATGCCTTCCCCTAGGCCCAAACAATTGTGAAGTGTCATGTAGTCGCCGTTCACATAACACCACTAGAGGAAAGTAAACATACATCTCATCAAAATATCGAACGAATACCAAATTCACATGATTACTTATAACAAGACTTCTCCCATGTCCCTAGGAACAAACATAACTATTCACAAAGCATATTCATGATCAAGATCAGAGCAGTATTAATTTCCATTAAGGATTTGAAAATATAATTTTCCACTGGATAAACCAACTAGCATCAACTACAAGGAGTAATCAACACTACTAGCAACCCACAGGTACCAATCTAAAGTTTTGAGACAGAGATCAGATACAAGAGATGAGCTAGCAGGGTTTGAGAGGAGATGGTGTTGGTGAAGATGTTGATGGAGATTGACCCCCTCTCGATGAGAGCATAGCTGGTGATAATGATGGCTTCCATTTCCCCCTCCCGGAGGTATGTTTCCCCAGCAGAACAGCTCCGCCGGAGCCCTATATTTGTTCTGCCCAAGTTCCCCCTTAAGACGGCAGTGCGTCATCCCAAAAGCTTCCTTATGATTTTTTCCAGGTCAAAACACACCATATAGAAAAAGATGGGTGTCGGAGGCTTGCCAGGGGGCCCACAAGGACGGAGGCGCGCCCAGGGGGGTAGGGCGCCCTCCACCCTTGTGGCTGGCTGGTGGCCCCCCTCTGGTACTTTCTTTGCCCAATATTTTTTATACATTCCAAAAGTATTATTCGTGAAGTTTCAGGACTTTTGGAGTTGTGCAGAATAAGTCTCTAATATTTGCTCCTTTTCCAGTCCAGAACTCCAGCTGCCGGCATTCTCCCTCTTCATGTAAACCTTATAAAATAAGAGAGAAAAAGCATAAGTATTGTGATATAATTTGTAATAACATCGCATAATTCAATAAATATCAACACGAAAGCATGAAATGGACGTATCAACTCCCCCAAGCTTAGACCTCTTTTGCCCTCAAGGGAAAGCCGAAATCAAAAAATATGTCCACATGTTTAGAGATAGAGGTGTCGATAAAATAAAATATGGACATGAGGGCATCATGATCATCTTTAGAACAACAACATATATTGTCATATAATTTCTTATGCTAAAGTAACAATTCGTTCACAAAGTGAAGTATGAATCAGAAACTTCACTGAAAACTAACAAACTATGATCTCCGTCATTGAAGCAATTGCAATTTATCATAACATCGAAAACAGTCAATTCAAGAGATTTTCAGCAAGTCCACATACTCAACTATCATTTAATCTTTCACAATTGCTAACACTCACGCAATACTTATGGGTTCAAAGTTTCCAACAGACACAGAGAAAGATAGGGGATTATAGTTTTGTCTCCCAACCTTTTACCTCAAGGGTAATGTCAACAATAATATATATCCAGATCTCTCCAACATATAGTGCTTGCCAAAGGAAAAAGTGTACAAAGGAAAGGTGACGATCACCATGACTCTTGTAGAAGGGTAAGAGATAAAAGTAAAAGATATGCCCTTCACAGAGGGAAGCAGAGGTTGTCATGCGCTTTTACGGTTGGATGTACAAAATCTTAATGCAAATGAACGTCACTTTATATTGCCGCTTGTGATAAGGACCTTTATTATGCAGTATGTCACTTTTATTTCTTCACAAGTTCATATAAAGATTACATTATTCACGCTAATATATCATACATATTTAGAGAGCAATTTTGATTACTTGCACCGATGACAACTTACTTGAAGGAACTCAATCCATAGGTAGGTATGGTGGACTCTCATGTCAAAACTGGGTTTAGGAATGTTCGGAAGCACAAGTAGTATCTCTACTTGGTGCAAAGAATTTGTCTAGCATGAGAGGGGAAGGCAAGCTCAACATGTTGGATGATCCGTGACAATATAACTTCTATTCGGAAATAAGAAAACTTAACCTATTATGTTGTCTTCCTTGTCCAACATCAACTTTTTAGCATGTCATATTTTAATGAGTGCTCACAATTACAAAAGATGTCCAAGATAGTATATTTATATGAAAATCCTCTATTTCCTTATTACTTCCTATTAATTGCAACAATGACCAAAACTATGTTTGCCAACTCTCAACAAAATTTATTCATCATACTCTTTATATGTGAAGTCATTACTCTCCATAAGATCAATATATGATCTTTTTATTCTTTCTTTTATTTAATTCCCTCAAGATCATAGCAATAAAGCAAATCCCTCAACTCAAAACTACTCTTTATTATATATAGCTCACGGACTCTATTACATAGATAGGGCATAAAGCAAAACTCAAGGCTAGATCATACTAAAAACTCTATTCTACTAGATCAAGATATAACCAAAAGGATCGAACTAAGAAAAATGATAAATATAAAGGTGTGATAGTGATACGATAATGGGACACCTCCCCCAAGCTTGGCAGTTTCCAAGGGGAGTGCCCATACCCATGTATTTATGTCTCTTTCTTCGGAGGTGACGATGGAGTTGTTGCATTCTTCTTCTCTAGCTTGCGTCTGAGGCTAAAATTGTCCTCTCTCAGATCCTCATTCTCGAGCTCTAGTTTAATTATATTTTTGCATAATGCTGTCTTGCTGTCCTGCGAAAAACGTGGTGGGATAGATTGGACCTTAGGGAGGCTTGACTTCTTGAAGTCCACATGCATATTGCCAGGTTGAGGTAGTGGATCATCCTCTTCATCGAAGCTTGTCTCCTCCTCCCCCTTTGGATCATAGTCTTCTTCTTCCTCCATGGTCCAACCATAATGTTCCACATCCCCATATGCTTTTGGGTTTGTGATATAATCAACTATGTAGCTCTCTCCCTCCGAATCTTGGGACGACATCTTAATACAAATCTGCACCAGAAACAACTCAAAACAAAAACAGAGGATTTTGTCGTGGTACTGTGGTCAAAACCTTTGGGAGAACATATAGTGAATTTTTACCGACCAAAAGAAGTATCATGCAAGAAAACAGAGTCTGGAGGGCACATGAGGTGGCCACAAGGACGGGGGGCGCGCCCAGGGTTAGGGCGCGCCCTCCACCCTTGTGATGGCTTCGTGTCTCTTTCAGACTACTTTTAATTTTCCTAATTTTTTAAATATTCCAAAATGGAGAAAAATTGCTACTGGAAACGTTTTGGAGTCGGTTTACTTACCGTACCACATACCTATTCCTTATGGAGTCTGAAATGTTCTGGAAAGTGTCCCTTATATACTCCTCCGGTGTTACGATATTAATTATATTGGTCTCAACATTTATGGGAGTACCTGAGATATAATGTTTGATTTTTTGACCGTTTACCACCTTCGGAATTGTGCCTTCGGCGTTGTTGATTTTTATGGCACTAGAACGATAGACCTCCTCGATAATGTAAGGACCTTCCCATTTAGACAGAAGCTTTCCTGCAAAAAATCTTAAGCTAGAGTTGTATAGCAAAACATGATCACCTACATTAAACTCACGCTTTTGTATCCTTTTGTCATGCCATCTTTTAACCTTTTCTTTAAATAACTTGGCATTATCATAGGATTGGGTTCTCCACTCATCAAGCAAGCTAATGTCAAATAACCTCTTCTCACGGGCAAGTTTGAAATCATAGTTGAGCTCTTTAATAGCCCAATATTCCTTATGTTCTAGTTCGAGAGGTAAGTGATACGTCTCCAACGTATCTATAATTTTTGATTGTTCCATGCTATTATATTATCAATCTTGGATGTTTTATAATCATTTTGTAGTCATTTTATATCATTTTTTGGTACTAACCTATTGACATAGTGCCAACTTCCAGTTGTTGTTTTTTGCATGTTTTTTTACATCGCAGGTAATCAATATCAAATGGAGTCCAAACGCAGTGAAATTTTTTGTGGATTGTTTTGGACCATAAGACAACCACTGGGCCGAAGAAGCACCTGGGGCTGCTCCGAGGGGAGCACAACGCCCTCGGGACTGCCTCTTTACTCTATAAATACCCCAATATTACAGAAACCCTAGGGGAGTCGACGGAAATCAATTCCAGCCGCCGCAGAGTCCGGAACCACTAGATCCAATCTAGAAACCATCACGAAGGGGTTCACCACTTCCATTGGTGCCTCTCCGATGATGCGTGAGTAGTTCTTTGTAGACCTTAGGGTCCGTAGTTAGTAGCTAGATGGCTTCCTCACTCTCGTTTGATTCTCAATACAATGGTCTCCTGGAGATCCATATGATGTATTTCTTTTGCAGTGTGTTTGTTGGGATCCAATGAACGTTGAGTTTATGATCAGATCTATCTCTTTTTATCCATGAAAGTTATTTGAGTTTCTTTGATCTCTTATATGCATTATTGCTTATAGCCTCGTATTTCTTCTCCCATATTTGGGTTTTGTTTGGCCAACTTGATCTATTTATCTTGCAATGGGAAGAGGTCCTTTGTAGTGCGTTCGATCTTATGGTGCTTGATCCTAGTGACAGAAGGGGAACCGACACATATGTATCGTTGCTACTAAGGATAAAACGATGGGGGTCTATTTCTACATAAATAGATCTTGTCCACATCATGTCATCATTCTTATTGCATTACTCTGTTTCTCCATGAGCGGTCTACTGATCTTGGATGTGATGCCTATATAATGATCATTGCCTGGATATCGACATGATTATTTGAAGTTATATCAATTGCCCAACAGTAATTTGTTCACCCACTGTTTGCTATTTATCTCGAGAAGCCACTAGTGAGTCCTACGGCACCGGGTCTCTTTCTCATATTATTTGCCTTCACGATCTATTTTATTTACTATTATTTTCAGATCTATTAAACGAAAAATACAAAAATATCTTGCTACAATTTATTCTTATTTATTTTATTTGGCATTCGATCTATCAATCTACTAAAATTTATTCACGTCCGTTTTGCCAATTTCTGGCACAGTTAACCGAATGGGATTGACGACCCCTTTAATACGTTGGGTTGTGAGTATTTGTTATTTGTGTGTTGGTGCCGTTTACGTATTGTTGCTTGGTTCTCCTACCGGTTTGATGACCTTGGTTTCATCACTGAGGGAAATACCTACCGTCGTTGTGCTGCATCATCCCTTCGTCTTTGGGGAAATACCAACGTAGCTTCAAGCCGCATCAAAAGGAATTTCTGGTATCGATGTCGGGGAGGATCTTCAACATATACCAGGTTCCTAATCACAAATCTTATCTCCTCGCAATTTGCATTATTTGCCATTTGCCTCTCATTTTCCCCTCCCCCACTTCACAAAATGTTGCCATTTTATTCGCCTTCTTTTTTGTTCGCCTTTTTGCTCGTCTGTTATATTTACCCGTGTGCCATGTGTCTTCTATTTGCTTGCATGTCCGCTTTCTAAAAAATATTGATATGGATCCTCATCCACTTGCTAATATTTTTAGGAGATCCAATTATGATGAACCAATTGCTAGTGAGTTGAGTGCACTAGATTATCTTTATGAAGTTTTGCTTGAGATTCATGAATCTGAAAATTGTGATGATGAAATTTATGAAGTGATTCATGATAGCTCCTCGAATGAAAAGCATGATTGCAATGATTTTACTATAAATTCTATTAATGTCAATGGTGCTAACAATATGCAAAACCCTAAGCTTGGGGATGCTAATTTTGCTATGAGCACTATTTGTTGCAATGATCATGATTGGGGTGATTCTTCTTATGATCTTGAAAATTCATTTAAGCCTCATGATGACTATGTTATATGCAATAATTTTGAAAGTGGGTTTGGAAGAGTGTCAACTTTAGGTAAAAATAATCCCACATATTTGGAGAGTGTTCAATCTTATGAAATTTTTGATGAAAGTGCGTTTGGAGAGGTCATGACTTTAGTTGATGTTAATCCCACTATCTTGGAAGATCATAAAACTTTTATGCATGTGGATTATGAATAATTTTTTTTATATGATAGCTATATTATTGAATTTTATTATGATCCTACATGTAATTATTATGAGAGAGGAAAATATGGTTGTAGAAATTTTCATGTTATTAAATTCCCTCTCGTTATGTTGAGATTGTCAATGTTTTATTCCTCTCCTTTGCGTATGCTAGATATTTCTTGTCTTGACAATTTGTTTTCCTATAAAATTCATATGCATAGGAAAAATGTTAGACTTAAATGTGTTTGTTAGATGTTTCATGATGCTCTCTTTGTGTTTCAATTATTATCTTTCGTGTGAGCACGTTGAAGCTTTATGTCGAGCAAAGGGTGTAAAACAATAGCGCTTGTTGAGAGGCGACCCAATCAATAAAATTTATTTTTGCTTTTTTCTTTCTGTTCTTGAGTGTTAGCACAATTATGCTACTGTTATGATTGTGTTTTAATTAGTGTTTATGCCAAGTAAAGCCTTTAGGATCTTCTTGGGTGATAGTTGTTTGATCTTGCTGAAAAACAGAAACTTTTCTGCTCGCCTAAATAATTTTCATTTTGAACTAGAGACCGATAAAATACCAATTCTTTCTGTAGAAGATCAATATACAAATTTCCTAGGTTGTCCTAATTTTTCAGAGTTTTTGGAGTTACAAAAGTACTCAAAATATCCAGATTGCTACAGATTGTTCTGTTTTTGACAGATTCTATTTTCTTTACGTTGTGTGCTTGTTTTGATGATTCTATAGTTTTATTTGGTGAGTTTTTGCCATAGAAAATTTGGAATACAATATATATATATACATATATATATATATATATATATATATATATATAATGCAAGAAGTAAAATATGAATTGGTTTGCTACAGCACTTATAGCAGTGATTTGTTTTCTTATACTAATGGATCTCACGAAGGTTTTTTTGAGTTTTGTGTGATTGAAGTTTTTAAGTTTTGGGTTATCTTACGATGGATGAAGGAATAAGGAGTAAGAAGAGCCTAAGCTTTGGGATGCCCTGGCATCCCAAGCTATTATCCAAAGAGAGCAAGCAACTAAGCTTGGGGATGCCCCGAGTGGCATCCTCTCTTTCTTCTAACGACCATCGGTATTATCCTCAAAGCTATATTTTTATTCGTCACATACTATGTGTTTTGCTTGGAGCGTCTTGTATGATATGAGTCTTTGCTTGCTTTATTTTGTGTTTTAAGTCTTGATTCCTTGCTGTACACACCTATTTGAGAAAGCCAAAATTATGTCATGACTAGTTAGAATTGCTCTCTATGCTTCACTTAAATTTTTATGAGCTATGGATTTGCTCTAGTGCTTCACTTATATCTTTTTGAGCATAGTGTGATTTAGTATTTTTGAAGAAATGCTCTCTTGCTTCACTTAGGTTTATTTGAGAGTTAGTAATTTTTTCAAGAAATTCTCTCTTGCTTCACTTAAATTAATTTGAGAGAAATAAATTCTATGCTCATGATATTCACTTATATTTATTTGAGCTTATCAAAAGCAACACATGAAAATGAGTTCCAAAGTGATAGATATCCAAGAAGGATATAATAAAAACTTTCATGAAGATCATTGGACAAAATAAACTTGATTCCTAGTAATAGTTTTGAGATATGATGATGTGATATGTGAGTCATCTTGATGAGTAATTATGCTTTAGTAAGAATATTGGTGTTAAGGTTTGTGATTCCCAATGCAAGCACGAAAGTCGATAGTCATGCAATGAAATTACATCCTACTTGTGGTGCATTATTCGGTGTTAATTATGCTTAATGCTCTCTTATGATATTATTCGTTTCTTGGTTGGTCGTTTCTCAATCTTTTGCTAGCCTTCATTTTGCACTAAGTATGATCACTACTTGTTCTTCCAAAACCCTTTGAACCAGTTTTGCCATATGAGTCCACTATACCTACCTATGTGCGATATTCTTTTGCCATTCTAAGAAAATTTGTATGTGCCATCTCTAATATTCAAAATAAATTTCTCTTTTGTGTGCTCGTACCACTCCCGAGGCGGTGAGGGGTGGCTGATATTTTCCATGCTAGATGTGTTATTCTCACGATGAGTGTTTATTCACTTGTCATTGCAAGAGAGTAATGCAAAGGTATTGGGGATGCCTAGTCCCGAAATGAAAAATGAATTTACTTTATGTTGTCAAATAATAAATTCCTTGGAAACTGTTGGTATGGAAGGCACCCGTGGATACGGTTAGCCATAGAAAGTGAAAGTATGGTGGAAAAAGGAATAAACTTTAATTTCTGTTTGGGAACCGCCTATGATATATCTAGCATGGAAATTGTTGGGAACTCTAAGTCGTTTTCCTTGGTGGGAAAAGTATGCCTCTGATACGTCTCCTTCGTATCTATAATTTTTGAAGGTTCCATGCCAATATTATAAAACTTTCATATACTTTTGGTAACTTTTTATACTATTTTTGGGACTAACATATTGATCCAGTGCCCAGTGCCAGTTCCTATTTGCTGCATGTTTTTTGTTTCGCAAAAAATGCATATCAAACAGAGTCCAAACTGGATAAAAACTTACAGAGATTTTTTTGGAATATATGTGATTTTTTGGAAGAAGAATCAACGCGAGACGATGCTCGAGGGGGCCACAAGGCAGGGGGGTGCACCCCAGGGGGGTGGGCGCGCCCCTGACCCTCATGGCCACCCCATAAGGCGATTGGTTCCCTTCTTTCGCCACAAGAAAGCCAATATCCAGATACAAATTATGTTAAAATTTCAGACCAATCGGAGTTACGGATCTCCGGGAATATAAGAAACGGTGAAATGCGAGAATCTGGAATGCAGAAACAGAGAGAGACAGAGAGACAGATCCAATCTTGGAGGGTCTGTCGCCCCTCCGCCGCCATGGAAGCCATGGACCAGGGGGTAAACCCTTCTCCCATCTAGGGAGAAGGTCAATTGCTTAGGGACAATTTCGCAACTCCTACCACCACTTTTCCACACTCGCTATACTAACTTTATTGCTTCTTTAGCTAAAATAGCCCCTAGTTTTATTTACGTGCTCTTTATATTCTTGCAAACCTATCCCGTTACACCTACAAAGTACTTCTAGTTTCATACTTGTTCTAGGTAAAGCGAATGTTAAGCGTGCATAGGGTTGTATCGATGATCGATAGAACGTGAGGGGATATTTGTTCTACCTTTAGCTCCTCGTTTGGTTCGACGCTCTTACTTATCGAAAGAGGCTACAATTGATCCCCTATACTTGTGGGTTATCAAGACCTTTTTCTGGCGCCGTTGCCGGGGCGTTATAGCATGGGGTGAATATTCTCGTGTGTGCTTGTTTGCTTTCTCACTAAGTAGTTTTTATTTTGTGCTCTTGTTTTCTATCTTTAGTTATGGGTAGGAAACACAAAATACCAAAAAATTAGTGGTACCTACTGAACTAGTGGTTGAAGAACCACACAAAATCTATCACACCGCTGAAGCTTTTTACTTGGATCATCTTTGATCCCTATGTGCTCGGGCTGAAACCCCAACTAGTTTAGCTGAGGTCAAATCTTTAGATGAGCATGCTTGTTATGTGCGACACTGCATATCTGAAAAAGTGAAACTTTTACTGGATCAAATTCATCATTTGCAGTGCTATGCTTGGAATTTATGTGAAATATATGATTGTACTTGTTGTTATAAAGACCCTAAGAAACAACTTCCTTACCAATGTGAGTTTAGTGATAATGGAATCATATCTTCGTATACTAAGGGTGTTTATAATTACTATGATGTTCAACAAATCGAAGAATTTGTTGCTTTTAGGGGTACTTGTGAAATAGCTTCTTTTATTGAAGAGTGTGATACTACTCTCTACAAATCTGAAAAATTGGCCATACCTAAATATTGCTATGATAATTATGCTTCTAATCCCTATATTAAACCATATATTGAGGAATCCTCCGCTGTCCAAGAAGAGAATAATATTTTGCAGGATTCTATGGAAGAAGAAATTAATGACATTGTGAGCTCATTGGATGAAAAAGATGAGGATGAGAGCGAAGAACAAAAGGAGGAAGAGCAGATTGATCACCCATTCCCACCATCTAATGATAGTAACTCTTTATCCCATACATTGTTTAATTTCCCTTCAAATTTACCGAAGGATGAATGCAATGATGATTGTTATCATCCCGTTGATTCTTTTGAAATATCCCTTTTTGATGATGCTTGCTATGCTTGTGGACAAGATGGCAATATGAATTATGCTTATGGAGATGAAATTGCTATAGTTCCTTATGTTAAACATGAAATTGTTGCTATTGCACCCACGCATGATAGTCCTATTATCTTTTTGAATTCTCTCGACTACACTATATCGGAGAAGTATGCCCTTATTAAGGATTATATTGATGGGTTGCGTTTTACTACTACACATGATAATTTTGATAGATATAATATGCATGTGCTTGCTGCTCCTACTTGCAATTATCATGAGAGAGGAACTACATCTCCGCCTCTCCATGTTTGCAATATGATAAAATTGCAAGAAATTGTTTATACTATGTATGGGCCTTTACTATGTGTGCATGAATTGTTCTTTTATGACATGCCGATGCATAGGAAGAGAGTTAGACTTCGTTGTTGCATGATATATGTTACTTTGTGCTCACTACTAAATCACAAATCATTATTAATTAAAATTGGCTTTGATATACCTTGGGATCCGGATGGATCCATTACTTGAGCACTATATGCCTAGCTTAATGGCTTTAAAGAAACCGCTGCCAGGGAGACAACCCGAAAGTTTTAGAGAGTCATTTATTTCTGTTGTGTGATTCTATAAAGTTTAAAAACAAAGTAAAAATAAAGAGGGGAACCTAAAACTTTTTCAAAAAGAAAAGCGAAAGTAAGAAAGATGAGCATTGTTAAAGTGGGAGCTAGCCTTGAACTTTGTCCATGCCCATGGAAACTTTCTGACCCTTGATTAAAGAAACTTTTCAACAAAAATAATTATCCCCTTGTACAAATCCATTGTATCATAAAAATAATGGGCCAAGATTTGCCATTAGGATGTTTACATTGCTTGTTGGTTTGTGCGGTGCAAAACAAAAACTTTGGCTGTAGTGCGCGATTTTACATTTTTTCCTGGAATGTCAAATGGTTCTGAAACTTTTTGCACTATCTTTTTGTACAAATTGTTTATTTTTCATAATGTTGTCAGAATTTTTGGAGTAACAGAAGTATGGTGAATGTTCAGATTGCTACAGACTCTCGCGTTTAAGACATATTCTATTTGTGATACATTGTTTGCTTGTTTTGATGAAACTATCGATTCTATTAGTGGATTAAGCCATGGAAAAGTTATTTAATAGTAGCTACAATGCAAAAACAAAATATGAATTGGTTTGCAACATTACTTAGAGTAGAGATTTGCTTTATTATACTAACGGATCTTACCGAGCTTTCTGTTGAGTTTTGTGTGGCTAAAGTGATCAAAGATCGAGGAGGTCTCGATATGAGGAGAAGGAGGAGAGGCAAGAGCTCAAGCTTGAGGATGCCCAAGGCACCCAAAGTAAATATTCAAGGAAACTCAAGCGTCTAATCTTGGGGATGCCCCGGAAGGCATCCCATCTTCTTTCAACAAGTATCGGTATGTTTTCGATTTCGTTTCGTTCATGTGATATGTGCAAATCTTGGAGCGTCTTTTGCATTTAGTTTTCAGTTTTCTTTGATGCACCATGCTGGTATGAGATAGTCCATGGTTGATTTCTAGAATGCTCTTTGCACTTCACTTATATCTTTTGAGTATGGCTTTATAGCACGCTTCATGTGCTTCACTTATATCTTTTGAAGTTTGGATTGCTTGTTTCCCTACACATAGAAAACCGCCATTTGTAGAATGCTCTTTTGCTTCATTTATATTTGTTAGAGCATGGGCATATCTTTTGTACAAAGAATTAAACTCTCTTGCTTCACTTATATCTATTTAGAGAGATGACATGAATTGGTCATTCACATGGTTAGTCATTAAATCATGCATAAAACTTGTAGATCACTGAATATGATATGTTTGATTCCTTGCAATAGTTTTGCGATATAAAGATGGTGATATTAGAGTCATGCTAGTGGGTAGTTGTGGATTGTAGAAATACTTGTGTTGAAGTTTGCGATTCCCGTAGCATGCACGTATGGTGAACCGTTATGTAACAAAGTTGGAGCATGAGGTATTTATTGATTGTCTTCCTTATGAGTGGTGGTCGGGGACAAGCGATGGTCTTTTCCTACCAATCTATCCCCCTAGGAGCATGCGTGCAGTACTTTGTTTCGATGACTAATAGACTTTTGCAATAAGTACATGAGTTCTTTATGACTAATGCTGAGTCATGGATTACACGCACTCTCACCCTTCCATCATTGCTAGCCACTTTGGTACCGTGCATTGCCCTTTCTTACCTTGAGAGTCGGTGCAAACTTCACCGGTGCATCCAAACCCCGTGATATGATACGTCCTATCACACATAAGCCTCCTTATATGTTCCTCAAAACAGCCACCATACCTACCTATCATGGCATTTCCATAGCCATTCCGAGATATATTGCCATGCACTACAAAAAAAGACACATCTGTGACATTTTGGGCCGAACGATCTTTTTTCTGTCATGCTTATGACACTTCTATAACGATAATTGTGACAAAACCCGGTATCATCATAGATGTGGTGCGATCCTACTTCTATGACAAAAAATCATAATAGAAAATGGGCTTTTCGTCCTGGGCGGGCCGGAGACGTAGCTGCATGACATTCTTTGGGCTGTCCATGATGGAGAAAACCGTGGTAGAAGCGAGGGCGAGGAAAATATCAGGGGAGTTCCCGGTTACGGTGGGTGGTCGGGGGCCGAGTGATGCGTGTTTCTCTCATACGTATACGTGTCTGTGGAAGGCGTTGCGCTCTAACTGAACTCGTGCATGGCGTTGGGCTCTAACTGAACCCGAGCGATTGCACTGGAGGCTATGTGTTACTGAACCTGAGCGATCGATCGATCCCTTGCTATTAACTCAACCCAAGTGATTCCTTCACTACCGCTGCTAACTGAAGCCGATCGATGCTGCCTCTGGATGAAAAGTGAGCGTTGTTGGGGGGTTTGGATGAACAGTTCCCGGTGGGGGTTGGATGAATAGGACCCCGTGGTAGTAGAGGCCATTACCGCTGGATGAACAGTAACCCGATCGATCGAGCCGGTGGATGAACAGGACCCCGTGGAGGGGTGGATGAATAGGACCTAGTGGAGGGCTGGATGAACAGGACGACCCCGTGGAGGGCTGGATGAATAGTAGCCGGCGAAGGGCTGTATGAACAGTAGCCCATGGCGGGGTGGTTGAACAGGACCCTGTGGTGAGGATTGGTGGAACAGTAGCCGGTGGAGGAGCGCGCGGTGGAGGCTGGATGAACAGGAGCCCGTGGATGAACAGTCATAGGTGGAGGCTGGAGAAGGTCGACGGTGGATGAACAAGAGCCCGTGGAGGTTGGAGGACGTCGATGGTGGATATGAACAGTATCCCGTGGAGTCTCGTTTTGCGGTACGCCACACCCCTCCCGATGAACAGGACCCCGTTTCGACCATAGGGCTCCAACACAAGTTTGTTTCCTCCGTTTTGTGGCACGCCACACCCCTATCAATCAACAGGACCCTGTTTCAATCGTAGGAGGTCTGTTTCCTCCATTTTGTGGTATGCGAGATCCCTCCCGATGAGCAAGATCCCGTTTCCACTATGGTCAGTCGAACACAAGGCCGTTTCCTCCGTTCTGCGGTACGCCATGCCTCATTTCCATCGGTTGTTTCGTCCAAGTTGGTTGGCTCCCAATGAACACGGCGACGCATTCCGTTCCGAGCCAGCCGGTTACCTCCCCATGATCATGACGATGGCGCAGCTTCTTCGTTCTGACCCAGCCATCTACACGAGCCCTGGCTGTAATTATGTGCGAGTAGGCGTTCGGGCCCCCGCCCGTATGTATGTACATGACTGTATGTACTTTCTACTACGACACGTGCCCTTCCTTGCACGGCCATGGTTCATCGCTGCATCTGCAGATAGACCGATCGACCAGTATGTACGTACACATTCGTGACCAGAATAACAATGCTACGTACGCTTCAACCGGGTGGGTCCCGACTGTCAGGAACTTCCTTGCGTGCGAAGATGTAGCTGGTGGGTCCTAGTAGTCAGGGGGCGAATCATTTTTTTTGCCCGTAATATGGACGCACTTCCTTGCGTGCGAAGATGTAGCTGGTGGGTCCCAGCAGTTAGGGGGAGAAAACATTATTTTTCACGGTAAAAAGAATGCAGTTGCATGCATCCATCGGCGTGGTGCATCCCTACTGTCAGCCTCTCACGTACAGTCATCTTCCGATGACTCTTGTTTGTTGACCATGTTGACCACACCGTGCTGAGCGCACCATGGCCGGTGGACGACAGTGAGGCCCCAGACTGGAATAACCCAGAGATGGGGAAGACGCAGTAGTTGAGTCGCAGATGGAGAGGAGTGGGAAACTTGACTAGTTCGGGTGCACGGCAGCACTGCCGCCCACAGGAGACAGGAGCAAGAACAGAGGTTGAAGAAGTTGCATGACTGTTGGATTAACATCCAACGGTCTAGCTACTAGAATCATTTGTTGATTAAGTTGACAAAGCCCTGCGTACACGTATGCTTAGTAGGCCCACAAATCAGTCACCAAATCTGTCGGGGCCCAGCTGTCATCGGGAGGAACGGTTTTTTTCGCATAACAAGGAGGCACTTCCTTCCATGTGAAGATACAGCCGGTGGGTCCTAGCTATCAGGGGGAGGAAACAGCTTAATATGGAGGAACTTTCCTTGCGTGTGACCATGGACCTCATGGGTCCCAGCCGTTAGGCTCTCCACATACAATCCTCTTCCGATGACTCTCATTTGTTGACCACGCCGCGCCGAGCGTAGCGAGGCGGTGGACGATGGCGACGCCCCAGACTGGAATGAACCGGAGATGGGGAAGACGCGGTAGTGGAGTCACAGATGGAGAGGAGTGGGAAACTTGACTGGTTCGGGTGCGGGGCGGGCCTACACTCGGCAGAGAATAATAGGAGGTACGGAGTGGAGGGATGGTCTGACCGTCGGCAGGGTAGCGTTTCGCTGAGGCGCGCAAAAAAACGCCGTTGGATGCCGGAGGCTGGAGCAGGCGGTCCCGGCAGCGCTGGGGGATGAAGATGAGAGATTGAAGAAGAATGCCGGCCGTTGGATGTAAATCCAATGCCTTGCTTAGGCTTCGACCTACTGGCCCACATGTCAGCTAGTCCATTTGTTGGGCTGGGTGAAACAATGATGTAGCATCAGCCCGTTTATATATATTGTAGAATTTAAATCCCATTTGCATTTTTCTCGAAATGCGCGAACTTGCTGGGCGGATGAAAACATCATGTTGGGCTGGACGGAGAAATGTTATAAAAACATAAACACATGATTGCACGTCTATTACTGCATTGGTCAGTAAAATCTTTGCAAGCTTATGTACGCAATCATTAGGAGTTAACTTTCCAAGTTATATATAAAATTATTATTATTATTATTTTGTAAGAACTTTCAATTTACGAAATAAAATATCATTTTAATTTGATGAGTTAATAGGACGTGGGGTATTATTAATTTTTAGGCTAGACGTGGGACAGTTGACATGGTTCTAGGGAAAAGTACTGGGAGAAAACTCAGTTTACATCAAAAAGGAAAGTGGGAGAAAATTCAGATATAGGATTAATGAAAATAAAAAATAAAGGAAGTGGGAAGGTCTATAAATGGTTGGACGAACGACAGGTTTAACGGAACCTTATGTTGTTTCTGTTATATATATATGTAATAAATTAAGATATAAATATAGGTTCAGTTTTGCATTCTTATAGAAACCATAGGTTCAGTTTTGCATTCTTATAGAAAACATAGGTTCAGTTTTGCATTCTTATAGAAAAATAGAACTGAGCTGTGTGTCGTCTTGAGAAAACAAACATAACTTGGGCAGCTGATATTATAGACAAGCTCGGTTCGGAGGCCCCGAGGCCGCTTGATACCTGCTGGATCCAAAAATGTTGAAACATGTCGTGGGCTGCCCTTGTTAAACAACAAAACCTAGGCCATGGACCTGGTGGGCCCGGGACTGTCAGCCTCTCGACGAACAGTTGTCTCCTGATTCCTCTTGTTTTGCTGACAATGTTGGGAACGACAGACGGCGGTGCCGCTGCGAGAGCACCAAGGTGGAGGACGACGTCAAGACCTTGGACCGAACGAACCAGAGCGGGGGAAGACGCAGGCGGAGGGGAGGATGAGGGTTGACTTGTTCGGGTGCAGTGTGGGCCGGTGGAGCTGCCGCCGCCGGAGAATGTGTGGGAGTAGAGGGATGGCGTGGCCAACGCCATAGGCTATGATGGCCAACCGTTGTATAGGAAGAGGACGAAAGATTGAACAAAATAAAGAAATACAAAAGGATAGGTGTGTCTGTGTACGAGACCTGCTGGGTCCACCTGAGAAGGGGAATATGTTGGGAGGAAGGAGATTCAAAGCACGGCAGCCGAGTGAACTAGTTTTTTTATACGGGTGAGTGAACTAGTTACATACATAAGCAAATAGTCACTAAAAAAGCAAACAGGTTAATGGGTTCTTAAAAGAAATATTTTGGACAAAATAGATAATTACGACACATAGGCTAATGCATGAAACACTCAGATGATAAAGGTGCTTATAAACAGATAAAGTACAACATCTGGACCTTGTTGGCACGCTTGATCATGACGCCGTGGCTGTCCGTGTACTCGTCGGTTACGGGAAGCAGACACACCCTCATGTCCAAGATCCACCTGTACATGTCGTAGCATGCGTTTGCGTCCTTGGCCGCGTAGGTTATGTAGGCTAGATTCAGAGGTACCTCCCATGTGTTCAGGTCCTTTGGTATCGTTGTCTTCTTTCATGTTGGCGTATCAGGGGTCGATGATGGTCTCGGCGAGGTCAACCATGGAGTCCTTCTCCTGCCCGTTGCAGATGATCTTGTATTGCTTCTGGATGTCGACAAGCTTGTTGTACTAGATGGTCGAATCGTCACATTCTTCCTTCTCTCCACTGTAGCGAAGGTGCAGTCGGCGTTGTCGATGAAATAGGAGAATGCTCCAGAACCTCTGATGGCCCTACAGCAGTGGTAGATGAGAACCTCGTCCCGCACATATACCTGGGCGACGGTGATCCGCCGGTCCCTGTCAGGATACGAATGGACAGGCACAAGGTCTAGTCCTGCGACCTTGTGCTTTCTCGTCCTGTAGGTACTGCTTGAACTCGGCGACGTAGATCTTCACCGAGTCTGGATCATTGGTGTACATCACATTCAACTTGGTGCAGCCATAGGACTGAACGGCGAACTCAAAGGAGAACTCCTTGCTGAAGTCCATATCCAGCAGGCTCACCCCTCGGATCGCCATTGGAGTCTCTTCAAGTGAACGAGTGGGTAGGCGGCGACAGCAGTTCCTTTTTCAGCTTTTGGGGAACTATATTCAACAGTAAACTGAGTGTGTACACGTGACAATAGTTACTACCCCTCCCTCGCCCGCTGCATGCCCGACAGAAGATGCACCCTCGGCGCATTCAAACGCCTCCATTAAGAAACCTACTCCGGCCACACGTCGGTTCACGAGCGGGTCTCTATTGGTACTGTAATAACAAGAGTTAGTGGTCACTTTTCTTAAATGTAATTACCTTTAATAGAAATTTATACTTAAAACAAGCAATGCATTGGCTCGTTCTATCAGTGCCACGGGATCAATATGCACAACAATTAGAATTATTATTCTCAAGACGCACACGATCGACACATTTGTCGCACTTTCACACAGATAATACTACCAAGTTTGAACTGTTTGTTATGGTTATTGTCATTTGCATCAACATGTCGTGTTTCCCAGCTTGCAAGATACAGAACCAACAAATAAGATCCAAATAATAAGTACAACAAAGATGCCTACACATCTCATTGATTCCCAGATTGCAAGATTCATAACCAACAAATAAGATTCAAATAATAAGTATAACAAAGATGCCTACACATCTCATTGATTCCCAGCTTGCAAGATTCAGAACCAACCCATTAGAGCCTTTTGATAAAGTGAATATCGGGATTAAATCCATCTTGGCTAGCCATGTCATACAACCCAAGAACTTGGCGAATGCTCTTGACAGTCACAACATCTGTAGTTGAGTATTCCCGTTTACACAACATAGATAAGAAGAGCATGATTACTATAATAGTGGCACTCCTTGAACTCAACCTGAAGGTCCACTCGGATGAGGCCTGCCTGGAGTTCTATGATTCAATTCATGTGCCTTTTTCTGTAGTTCACCTGAAATGAAGCAATTGCATCATTCAACTAACAAGAAGTACTTGCTCTCGTGAGCTTGCAGGTTCTTCTTTAGTAGTTGCACTAAAATTGAGGAACATTAAAGTTGGATGTCCGTCTCATGTAAGGTGCAACTATCATTTTATTATCCTTTTGTGCAATTACACTAAAATAAAGTGCCATTGTGGTGACAGTGATGTCTCATCTTGCAAAGGCTAATAAAATGTTGCACGAGATTACTAGCAGAATTTAACGAAGATTTTGGAAACTCCAATCACCACTTTGTGCAGTTCCACCAAAATTGAGAGATGTTGCCCACGTGACATTTTAGTTGAACTGCACAAGACACTCATTCCAAAAAAAAGTGTTTTGTGCAGTTCACCAAAAGGTCACAATATTAACAAGGTGAAATGGATATCCCTATCTGCACGAAAAGATATAAAGTAAACAGTTGCTGGTCAATAAGAATATATGAAACATACATGAAATGAAAAGAAGCATCTTAATTATGTTCATGGAAATCACGCAAGGACAATAGAAATTTTAAAACGTCAGTAATGCTTCATGTTACCGGAAGCATTACGATCAACAATGACATTCGTCAAATATGGGATTACTTTAATGGTGGCATTGCTTGTTTACCATATAGAGTAAATCAACAAGAGCTAAAGAGTTGGTTTAAGGGCATGGGACCATGGGGACACCAGGACACTCAGCAGCGTAAAGGAGCAACTTACGTATCATAGTGGGGAAAACAACAAGAGTACCATTTGTAACACAGTTTAATTGCATCATATCACTGGAGGCATTAGATTAACAATAACACTGGTTAGACATGTCCTTAAGGTATCAGTGTGATCGCTCATGCGCCCTTACATTAACAACAACAAAAGGTTGGTATAAGGACATGCGATAGTGGATGCATCAGCACAATGTACCTACAAGGAGGCATAAAGTGATGATGCCGAGTTTGTTTATGCTCTGTAAGGGCAGCAAATCTAATCCTAGAGACCTTTTACTATGTGAGGGCAGCAAATCTAATCCTGGAGACCTTTTACTATGTGAGGGCAGCAAATCTTATCCTGGAGACCTTTTACTATGTGAGGGCAGCAAATCTAATCCTGGAGACCTTTTACTATGTGAGGGAAACAATTCTAATCCTGGAGACCTTTTACTATATGAGAGCAACAAATCTAATGCTAGACATACTCTGTTGACTTGTCCACCAGCCGCTACTTTCTATCCTTTTTTCAACCAATAATAGATCTGTTCCTTATCCAGTTTGTACTGTGTTTTCCCATTATTTTCCTTTTCAACCAAGAGACCGGTTGGGTATCCGGTCTCTACTACTTTCACCATATTATTTCCTCTTTGAATCAAGTCCTAGATTCATGCTACAACTTTCCCCCCTTTCTTCGTTGTTTCCTAGTTTTGAATGCATGAAGTAGCTTTACCACTAATAGTACTAAAAATTTAGGTGGCTTTGGAAGAGCTGATGGGAGTAGAAAAAGATGCACATGCAGACACGTGGGGAGCCGGGGAAGTAGATCAAGGCCGCTTTCGAAGAACTTATACCCGAGGGTCGTTGGGATGTCGGCGGCGGTAGGTCGGATTTGCACACAATACGGCAGGGAGGAAGAAGGGTCGGAGGACCTCCCGAGCCGGCGCTGTGTCAGAGAGAACATCACGAGCAGAGGATCGGGCCCCTCCGGCAGCTGTGGGTTTCCTCCCTTGCCGGCAACGACCGCGTGAATGATGCACCTAGTCCTCTACACACACACCAGCTGAAGGGATCTAGTCGGATCTGTTACCAGCGGTGAGTAGAAAGAAAATGTCGCTACCACTGTCTTGTTTAGATCTGGAGAGGATGAGAGAATGAAGAGAGCAACCCTAGTAAAGAAAGCGCTTAGGCCCCTGCGTACATATATAGTCGAGTGATTATCTTTTTCTCTCCACAACAAGCGTTTCAATTTGTGTACGTGGCAATCCATGGATACATAATTAGTATACTGTACTATTTAAAAATCGAGGGCGGGGCTTTTCACGCACGGTAGGCGGGGCAGTTCCACCTAGTCGGTTTGACAGAGACGTGAGAAGATGAGGGAGTAGGTGTAACACCCACGATGCGGCTATATCTCCCACGTGTCGAAGCACGACATAGAGGCATAACCGCATAGTAGGCATGTCGCAAGAGGGGTAATCTTTACATCCCATGTACTGAATATGAAGGGATAAAGAGTTGGCTTACAATCGCCACTTCACACAATACATAAATATAGCATTACATCATCCAGAATACAATCAAGGTCCGACTACGGAACCAAATAAAGAAAGACAACCCCTAATGCTAGATCCCTGATCGCCCCAACTGGGCTCCTCTACTGATCGTCTCGAAAGGAAACATAGTAACGAAAAGGTATTCATCGAGCTCCCACTTGAGCTCGGTTGCGTCACCTACACTGGTATCATCGGCACCTGCAAACTGGTTTTGGAAGTAACTGTGAGTCACGGGGACTCAGTAATCTCACACCCTCGCAATCAAGACTATTTAAGCTTAAGGGGAGGAAAAGGTAGTGAGATGGAGCTGCAGCAAGCACTAGCATATATGGTGGCTAACTTACGCGAAAGAGAGCAAGAAGAGAAGCAAAGCACGGTCGTAAACTGGAAGTGATCAAGAAGTGATCTTGAAACTACTTACGTTCAAGCATAACACAAGACTGTGTTCTCTTCCCGGACTCGGCCGAAAAGAGACCATCACAGTTACACACGCGGTTGATTCATTTTAATTAAGTTAAGTGTCAAGTTTTCTGCAACCGGATATTAACAAATTCCCATCTGCCCATAACCGCGGGCACGGATTTCGAAAGTTCAAAACCCTGCAGGGGTGTCCCAACTTAGCCCATCACAATCTCTCACTGTCAACGAAGGATATTCCTTCTCCCAGGAAGACCCGATCAGACTCGGAATCTCGGTTACAAGACATTTCGACAATGGTAAAACAAGACCAGCAAGACCACCCGCTGTGCCGACAAATCTCGATAGGAGCTGCACATATCTCGTTCTCAGGGCACACCATATAAGCTAAGCATACAGGAACCAACGTAACCCAAGTTTCCAAGGGACGACCCCGCACGGTGCCCTAGTTTGGACCAACACTCAGAGGAGCACTGGCCCGGGGGTTTAAACTAAAGATGACCCTTGAGTCTGCAGAACCCAAGGGAAAAAGGCTTAGGTGGCAAATGGTAAAACCAAGGTTGGGCCTTGCTGGAGGATTTTTATTCAAAGCGAACTGTCAAGGGGTTCCCATAACACCCAACCCTGTAAGGAACACAAAATCAAGGAACATAACACTGGTATAACGAAAACTAGGGCGGCAAGAGTGGAACAAAACACTAGGCATAAGGCCGAGCCTTCCACCCTTTACCAAGTATATAGGTGCATTAAAGTAAACAAGATATAATAATGATATCCCAACAATAACCATGTTCCAACAAGGAACAAACTTCATCTTCACCTGCAACTAGCAACGCTATAAGAGGGGCTGAGCAAAGAGGTAACATAGCCAAATAACGGTTTGCTAGGAAAGGTGGGTTAGAGGCTTGGCATGGCAATATGGGAGGCATGATATAGCAAGTGGTAGGTATCGCGGCATAGCAAATAGAGCGAACAATTAGCAAGCAAAGATAGAAGTGATTTCGAGGGTATGGTCATCTTGCCTGCAAAGTTCTCCGAGTTGACGAAAGCTTGATCCTCATAAGCATACTCAACGGGTTCCTTGATCACGTACTCATCTCCTGGCTCTACCCAAAGCAGGAACGCAAGCAAAGGAAAACAACAATCAACCACGGTGCAATGCGCAAGCAACATGATGCAAAACATGACATGATATGCAGGATGTGATATGCAATGCATATGCATGCTCCGGAAGGAAAAGGTTGAACCAGGCCTCGCCTTGGAAAACCAAGAGTGTCGCTGGACAGATGATTTGATTTCGGCCGAAATCGATATAAGGATCACCGGAATCGGATGCACGATTTGCAAATAGCAAGCAAAACAATAATGACACAATTCTGCGATTAACAGCACGATGCCATCTAGAATGCAACAAGAAGCTAAGCTACTACACTCCAACATAGCAACAAAGCACATGGCAGTGATCTACTCAAGATTCTTGACAAAAGATGAACACTGATCTACGGCTAAAACACACAAGAGCAGGTTCAAACAAGCATGGCAAAAGTGCAAAAGATATCAGCTTCACAGACTTAGTGAAAATACTAACATGCTAGTAATTAACATCAGGAAGCAATGTTTAGAGCAAGATAACAACATGATACAAGAACAGAACATAGCAATACAAGGCATGGCATGAATCTACTCAAAGAATAGAACAAAAGTCCCTTACTGACCATAAGCCAAAAAGGATCAGAAGATATGATGGCACCCATGTAAACATAGCAAGTTTCATTAACAGATTCAGACTTAGCAGAAAACTGGACATGGTAAAAACAGAATTGTGAAGGCCTCTTTGCGAGCTCGATTCACTCGTCACAAGGAATTCTATTGCAAGATAAGCATAGCAATAGTAAGAAGACATGTTCATGAAGCTAGCCATGACAAGAACAAACTCATAGCATGCATGGATCAACTACAACAACCTTGGCAAAATTGATTAACACGTAAACAATCTGCCAGGAACATTTTATAGCAAAAGTAGAGCAAGATTGAGTCATGCTAGGGCACTCCATAAATGCAAACAGGGACATGGATGGATAGGGCATGACCATATGTCCAAATCATCCTTACTGAACATACTCAAAAGAAGCATGGATCTCACTGTAGCAACATGAATACACGGCATAAAAATAACAGCAGGGCAAAGACTGTGAAATTCCAAGTCCCCGAAATCAGCAATATTACAGTAGCTACTTTGCATGCTTGTGCTAGTCACCACATTGATCACAAAAAATACATGGCATACACCCCTGTAAAGATGGCATGGCATAGCCCAAAACACATGCAGAGCTCATGCCCATATGCAGCACACGACAAATGTAGCAAACATGACAAATGCCCATACTTTGCTAAGAATCAGCACCTAACATTTTATAGCACTCTTGCATCAACGATTTGGGAATCAAGATGGACTCAAACAAGCATGGCACAATGTAACAAAATGAAGAGCACATCATGATGAACATTTTGATATATCATGCAAGAAAAATGGAGCTACGGATGAGGAGTTATGGAAGGTTGAACAGGGCTTGAAAATATGCCAGAAAATCACTTAGAGGAAAATCTCACCCTCCGGATCTAGGTTGACCCGGCACGGATTTCAATGCAGATCCGGGCTCGCCGGAGTTTGTCGCCGGAGGAGACGTGGAGGCGGCCGTAGCAGGTCTGGCGGGTCAGATCTGGCCCAGACCTCGCAGGATCCGGGCGCGGCTGCGGCGGGGAGGCGCGCTCCGGCCGGTGGCGACGAGCGGCGAACTCAAACACGAAGGCGGCGGGGAACGGCGCTGCAAGCGGCGGGCGGCGGTGCATGGTCATCGAAGGGAGGCGGGGCTGCGCGCGGCGTGGAGGCGGACGACAGAGGGGAACGGGGCGGCGCGGTGGCGCGCGGTTGACCCGTGCCGCGGCGGGCCTCGCGGCGGGGAGGAGAGAGAGGAGGCGGGCGCGGGCGAGGTGGCGCGCTACGGTTGGTGGAGAGCAGCGGTGGGGTGACGTGGCGTCTCCTGGTTGGTCGGGGTGAGGTGGCCGGCGGACATGTCCGGCCGCGGGGAAATTGTCCAGTGGCGCGGAGGAGGATTGGATCTAGGGTTTTGCCCGAAAATTGGACGAGGAAGACCTTTTTATAACTAGGAGGAGGTAGGAGTGTCCAAATGGAGTGCGGTCTTCGGCCACACGATCGTGATCAAACGGCCGAGTGGATGGAGGGGGTTTGGATGGGTTATTGGGCCACTTTGTAGGGGTGTTGGGTTGCATCACACACGAGGCCTTTACGGTTCCCCGGTTAACCGTTGGAGTATCAAACGGACTCCAAATGGCACGAAACTTGACAAGCGGTTTACCGGTGGTGTACCAAGGCCGCTTGGCAAATCTTGGTCCATTCCGGGAAAGTTTAACACCCGCACACGAAAAGAAACAAAAGGGGGCGCCGGAGGACGTAGGAGTGTCGGAATGCAAAACGGACAACGGGGAAAATGCTCGGATGCATGAGACGAACACGTATGCAAATGCGATGCACATGATGACATGATATGAGATACATGACATGGACAAAATGCAAAACAAAGACAAAACCCAACCACGAATCTCATAACTTAAAGCTGAAAATGGCAAGAGTCGGAGTACAAATATGGAAAATTACATCCGGGGCGTTACAGTAGGCTGCTGCAAACGTAGGGATGTGTGATTTGACAACGAGTTACCGCTGGACAGGTGGGGCCCGGTGATTTCACTTGCCATTATCATTTTAACTACGACGCTACAACCAGCGTGAGTCTCCCGATTCCATGGCGTCCTTTCACATTACGGTAGTTCCACTAATCCTAACCCTCCTCCCAAATCCATGGCGTCCCAAATCTTCATGGTCGGCGGTGATTACAAGGTTATAACCATCACCGGCGATGAGTTCGACGTCACCACAGTCCTAGGAAAAGAGAAGAATCTAAAGGAGTAAGAGAGGAAGAAGCCCGTCGTGATCCAGGTTTGCGTGCATGACTTATGCTTGGTCTACCACATATGCCATGCAGACATTGAGTGCGAGGAATTTAAGTAGTTCCTCAAGGGTGGCGGAGTCAAATTCGTTACTGTAGACTTTACGAACGACATAAGAGTCCTGGAATGGATAGGCCTCGTTGTAGGCAAACCCTTCGATATCTAGAATAATGGGCTGGTGTCCTCCCATGATAAGCCTTCAATGCTGACCCTGGCAGGAGCCATGGTTCATCCTTCGTACGGTAAACTGAAGAAACCTCCGCACACGTTTCATCATGCATGGTAGTGGAATGTACTAGATATAGACCACATCCACTACGCTGCAATGGATGGCTACCTTTGTTTCTATATCTACAAGGGTTGGATGAAGAGCAAGAGCCAAGTGTGCGGTTCAAGCAAAGAAGTATCGGCCAAGAGGAAGAGGGACAAGGATGAAGTCGAGGACATGGACGAGGACTCCGAGTAAGGTGGCAGTGTCGTTACTCATGGTGGTTCTAATGTAGTGTCTACTGGATTAGTTGCTTAGTTTAATTTATGGTGTGCTTAGTTTTATTTGAGGGGTGTGTTGCGCTGAGCCCCCAGCAGAACTATGTTATGTTTCTGCTTGTTACTTTAACTCTTCAGTACGTACATACTAGTATTTCTTACAGTTCATCTTTTAGTTGGTATAGTACTATGACTACCACTCGTTTCTTCACATTATATACGTACAATATATATGGCCAACATCATATAGCCAGCAGTTTAGTTGTCAAAGAATTTCAGGGTGCTTAGTTTTGTCAAAGAATTTCAGGGTGCTTAGTTTTATTTGAGGGGTTTGTTGTGCCGGACACCATTGTTGTGACTCAAATCTCTTTTGCCATGTTATAATGACATAAATACTTATGGACCAACATGCCAACTCCCCCTCTATGTCACTACAGTAAAATAAAGTGTGGGGCCTACTTGATCCCAACAACGTTCTTATTTTGCTATAAAATTGTTCGCTTGGTTACTCCTGACAAGCGGGGCCACACTTATCATTGTGAGAATCGGCTTATTTTTGTCATGTAACATGGTCAATGGGTTTGACGTGAAAATCACAATGTCTAATGGCATTTTGAGCAAACATCTAACTTAACGATGGCATTTTGAGATATCTAATTGTATTTTGAGCAGACATCTCATGGATCGATGGCATTTTTGAGTAGTTGTAACTTCTAATGGCAAAACTAAGTAATGATACACAACTAGTGGGATAGCTTGTTGTAGTATTAGTATAAGCAAAAGCCTGTCCTCGTTTGCGAGCCACCGCGCGCATGGGCGAGGGAGAAGGCGTGTAGTAGTAAAATCAAGCTTCTCCTCATTGTACGAGTTGACGCGACACATCATAGCACTGGTCCCACATGGTTGCCTCTAAACTTGGCTGAAAGACCCATAGTGTAGAATACTCCATTTGCTACAACCTCTAACATTTACCCCACCACAAATTAAAATATATATTCCTATCTTGACCAGATGAGCATGCAAATTACAATCACCAGGATGACAGCTAGGGCCAGAAGATTATTTTAATAAAAAAGCATGGAGCTGACCCCAATGATTTTAAGCTTATAGGCAGGGTACACGCTATCCTAGACTACTCTACACATGAAACTGCCACTCGAGTGTCCGGGATGCGCTTGGCTCTTCGCCTCTTCGGGAAGTCGAACAATGATGGAGTACTACTGCAGTGGAGGAGTACTACAGTATGCTTCTGGCTATCTGACACTGACTGAACAGCTGCATGTCCACCGCGTGCGGGACGGAGAGCATGTAGCGAATGAAAGCTTCTCCTAGTCCTGCCAGCCACCGCGCTCATGGGAGAGGGAGGGACGCAGCTTCATTGACTTATTGCTTCTGCCTATGCATGCATGACTGGTGGGCCCAACAGGCAGGTGGTGCACCTGTCATGCGGCCAAAGGCAGGTGCATCCATCGGAGCTCAGTCCGCGAGGGAGAGGGTGTTGTAGTAATCAAACGTCTCAGTCTTGTACGAGTTGACGCGACACATCAAAGCACTGCACTCGATATATTTCAATAATTTGCGTTTACCGATGCATGACGTGACTCTCCTTTTGATATGTGCATGTGTTAATTTAATGCACCTTGAAGTAGTATGAATATTATGTGACGGTAAAGCTTTGTAATGCCCCGGCCCTAATAAAGCGAGAGATGGTTGTGCACGAGGAGGGCGACATCATGCAGACGGAACAGGACCCGACGATGGAGCTCTCTATGGTTTCGATGGACCTCAGCTTGCTCCACTGCCCCTTGTGCCTCCGCCCCTTGAAGCCTCCAGTGTATGAGGTTTGAATACACCTCGTCCATTCGGCTGATCGAGCAAGGTGCATGTTTCTTGATTGATGTGTTGTTCGATTGATTTGTGCAGTGCAAGGGAGGGCACTTGGCCTGCGCGGACTACCGCGTCGAGCGCCCCGGGAACCAGCGGCAGTGCCAGAAGTGCGAGCGCGGTGGTGGCTTCGACATGCGGAACACGACGGTGGATGCCGTCCTCTCCTCAGTAAGGGTGGAGTACCCGCAGGAAGGCTGTGGACTCTATGTCACTTACCACAAGCTCACCGATCACCAGAGCATGTGTCCGTTCGCCCCCTGCAAATGCCCCGTGCCCGCCTGCGGCTACGAAGGCCCGCCGCCAGTGCTCTCCCACCACATTAGCACCGTGCATCCCATGCCCATGCACAGGCACTGGTGCGCGTCGGTCCTAAACAAACGGTTTTAACCCCTTTCCGCGACGGCATTTGGAACCGTCGCCATGTGAGTGTGGGCGGTAGTGGGGTCCTTCCCACATGACCCAGAAACCATCGGGGATATGCCCTCCTGGTTGGCACGCTCGGCAAAGTGAGAACGTGTGCGACCGGCAAGCGCTCAAATACGGAAATACGTAAAGTAGAGCTAAAATATACAATTATACAGCGAAATTGTTTCCGGTCGCAAGTACATCCCACACAGTCAGTCCCCGCTAAAGGTTTCCGTTCGTATGTACATCCCACACAGTCGCTCCGAAGAAAATGTTTCCGTTCACAGGTACATCACACACAATTTTTGTCACATCCCTAGCTTTACCCTGGCCTTGGACTAGCTTGGTTGCTGCATCATGGTTAAATTCAAATGAAATTTGAATTGAGGAATTTTCAAAGCCTCAGAATCCTTTAAAAAAATGATCAAGATAAAAATTGCTTCAAATAAGTCCAAGAAAATGTTCTTGTTATCCTCTGGAAATATTGGCAAGAGGTAAAATCCAAACCAATATTTTCGGTATCTCAGAAACATTTATTTTGGGTATTTGAATTAAATCAATAGCTATTTGAATTGGACTTATATCTACTGTTAAATAAATATAGGTCCAATAATTCTGAAATATTTTTGTGGAGCATTGTTTTAATTCTTTTAGCTCCTAAAAATATTGTCAGAAGCAAAATAAATTGAATTGGTTTCAAAACCAAATTCAAAACAAACCTGCAAAATAGAAAACAG
>NC_041384.1:242990947-242998692 GCF_002162155.2 Triticum dicoccoides | reverse complement strand
GCACCGGCCAACTCCCCGTGAGCCCCTCTTCCTTCTCCCCCTAGTCACGTTGCTCGAGCTGCCCCCAAACCCCGTTGGCCATCACAGCCGAGAGCTCGGCTCCGCCAGCCATGGCGCCACCATGGCCAGGGCCACCGCAGCCCGCGCCTGAGCACGTCACCGTGCTCGGTGAACCCCCAGGAGCACGTAGCACTCTTCGTTTTCTCCCTCAGTGCGCCGTAGCATCGCCACCGATCGCGCCCGAACTCCGGCCGCCGCAGAAGCGGACGCCGCCGTCGATCTGAGTCGTCTCCGGCAACCCCACTAGCACCAGAGGACGCGGACGAGGCTCGGGGTTCCAACGGTGCCATCCGCGCCTCGATCCGTGGCCTGTGCTGCGATTCCGCGCATCGCCGCCGTCTCGGGCCTCGCCGGCGTCATGTCGCCGGTGGGTTTGACCCCACTGACCCGGGATTTGACCCTGCTAATTAACCCTGTGACACTGACAGCAGGGCCCCACCTGCTAATTAATCCTAGATTAGTTTCTGTTTAGTTTTTAACTAATCCTAGTGGCCCCATGCGTCAGCTTTGACTAAGCTGACGTGGCTGTTGACTGGGCCCACATGTCAGCGACACTAATCAGCCCCAGTCACTGACCAGTGGACCCCACTGGTCAGGTTTGACCTGAACCTGCCCTGTTGACCTGATGACGTCAAGGTGATGTCATGCTGACGCAATAAGTATTTTCTGGATTTAAATATAATTAGGAAATTCCAGAAAATTGTATAAACTTCTAAAAATCATAGAAATTCAACCGTAACTCCAAATTAAATAATTTATATATGAAAAATTATCAGAAAAATTCAAGGAATCCATCTGTACCATTTTCATGCATGTTAGAACAACTTATAGATGCTGTTTAGCACAAATCATACTAAGGGCATTTAAATAATCACATATGGAGTTTGAATTTGAATCTTATATTCAAACCAACTTCATTTAATCTGTTGCTAGTTGCATTAGCTCAAAACACATTCAGATTGCCATGTCATGAGCATGCATCATATTGTGCATTGCATTGATTGTGTTCCCTTCTGTGTTGCCGGTATTTGTCCCCTCTCGATAGACGTGATACCGATGATGTGATCGTTGACACTGATGAAGACTCAATGTTATCTTCAGAAGTGCCAGGCAAGCAAAACCCCCTTGTTCATTCTGATACAATCCCACTCTCTCGCTCCTGCTCTCTTTTACTGCATTAGGACAACACCGATTTAACTGTTACATGCTGCGGTAGTTGAACCCCTTTATCCTCTGCATGACCTGTCATTGCCACAGTAAATAGATGAAACCCACTAGCATGAGTAGGAGTTGTTTGAGCCCTGTTGTGCCTACTCATTCATGTTTGTTTGTCATGCCTGCTACTGCTTAGAGTTGAGTCAGGTCTGATTCATCGGGGATGAATCAGAGGCGTGTGAACATGTCCTACTGTGTGTGAGCTAAGTGTGTGAACACGATTTGGTAAAGGTAGCGGTGAGAGGCCATGTAGGAGTACATGGTGGGTTGTCTCATTGCAGCCGTCCTCAGGAACTGAGTTCTGTGTTTGTGATCCATGATTCAGCTACTACCATACATTGGGCCCTGAAATATGACCCTGCTCGACTTCTTATTCACCCTTGTCCTCTGTCCAGGAGTTGCAAGTAGTTTCTGGTGCTTGTAGTATGCTGGAGGCCGTGGACAGCGCTGACCGTAGGGGTGGGCTGTGATGCGGTAGGCACGTGGCCGGGTATACCGGGCGCCCGTTTGGTGTCACGGAACCCTGTTCACATCGTTTGGGGCTGTGAGCGAAACTCCGGCCGGATCTCCTCATGGATGGAACCCGAATAGGCGATAAACCTGGACTAGAGACTTGAGTGTTTAGGTAGGTCATGGTCTACACCCACGTCGGCTTTCGCTTGAAGTCTGCCGAGCACATGTCGTGTGCAGACGCTAAGTGGTGGAAACATGTATGAAGAAGTACACCCCTGCAGGGTTAACATCATCTATTCGAATAGCCGTGTCCGCGGAAAAGGACTTCTGGGTTGCTTATATCAGTTCATAGACAAGTGAAAGTGGATACCCTAAAATACGCAAGATAAGCGTGAGTGCTATGGATGGCGTTCTCGTAGGGAGACGGGAGCGGTTCCATAGTGGTGTATTGATATGGTGAATATGTGGACTCGTGTGCGCCACCTCAAAAGAGTTACATTGCAGTCGTAGTTTAGGATAGCCACCGAGTCAAAGCTGGCTTGCTGCAGTTAAACCCCACCATCCCCTTTGTTGATAATGATGCATATGTAGTTAGTTCTGATGTAAGTCTTGCTGGGTACATTTGTACTCACGTTTGCCTATTTTATGTTTTTGCAGAGAGACTTCGGTCTCACTAGTAGTTTCGCATGGACTTCGACGTTTAGCTTGTTACCTCAGCTACGATCTTGTGCCCCGGCAGGATCTGGTAGATAGTCAGGCTTCTCAGCCCTTTTCAGTTATAGATGTCTGTACCCAGACATGATAGCTTCCGCTTGTGCTTTGATTTGTATGCTCTGATTGTTGGGTCATGAGACCCATGTTTGTAATATCTCGCTCCTCGGAGCCTAATGAATAAATACTTGAGTCGTAGAGTCATGTTGTGATGCCATGTTGTATTTGCACATATCAAGCATATTGTGTGTATGTTATTGAAATGCTTGGTATGTGTGGGATCTGGCTATCTAGTTGTTTATCCTTAGTAGCCTCTCTTACCGGGAAATGTCTCCTAGTGTTTCCACTGAGCCATGGTAGCTTGCTACTGCTCCGGAACACTTAGGCTGGCCGGCATGTGTCCTTCTTCGTTCCTGTGTCTGTCCCTTCGGGGAAATGTCACGCGATGAATACCGGAGTCCTGTTAGCCCGCTACAGCCCGGTTCACCGGAGTCCTGCTAGCCCAGTGCTACAGCCTGGATTCACTCGCTGATGACCGACACGTTCGATGTTGGGTCATGGATGCCTGTCCCTGTAAGTTTGGGACACTTTGGGTTTACGACTAGCCATGTCAGCCCGGGCTCCTTATCATATGGATGCTAGCGACACTATCATATACGTGTGCCAAAAGACGCAAACGGTCCCGGGCAAAGGTAAGGCGACACCCGTGGGAATACCGTGCGTGAGGCCGCAGAGTGATATGAGGTGTTACATGCTAGATCGATGTGGCATTGAGTCGGGGTCCTGACAGCGTTGGTATCAGAGCTTGACTGCCTGTAGGATTACCAAGCCAAACTGGTCGAAGTTGAGTCTAGAAATTCTTTAGTTATATAAGGGAATTGATTGTGGGATGGAACGTAAGGCTCTTTTTACTCCTTATACCTCATGGCCTTCTGATCTGAGACATCATCTTCTCTTCTACGGGGATTAAGAACTAGGCTATCTCTTCTTCCTATCAGGATCACGTGTACTAATCTGTAGACTTATAGATTGTTGGATTTAAGCTTGAGTTCAGTTTCTTCTACTTCCGTACGTTAACTGTTGATCTCGAAATCTTGATATTGTGCTTCTGAGTGGTTATGCCACCATTTTTGTGAATGTCTCAAATCTTTTCTGAGCATTTACAGCCGTTATGCTGTCCGAGTCATCCCAGGTTTCTAAATAGTCGGATGCATTTGCAAATCCTTTTCTTCCCGTTTCAATGTTCCCATGGGCCAGATTAACCACACTAATCAGTGAATTGAGGTACTCCGTTACCTTGACATATATGTTGGAGCTATTATTATGACCCTAGGTGTTTTAGGGAGTCACCTAGTAACCTAGCAATGTTTTGTGTTCCCAGTGTGAAGATTCTGGCCATCATTCTCGAAAGCATCCCGTGGTGCTACTTAGTAGTAGGTATTCTACTCCTGGGTTCTGAACCCGAGATTCACTCTACCTACTTCATGTTGATAGTAATTGCTAGTGCCTTTAGGAGATTAGTAACCTTTGCGATAGTCCTTGAAGTCCGTGGTATCTTCTTCTTCCAAATACCATGAACTACTTATGGCAGATGTTTATTGGATCAAAAAAAATCACAATTAGAATACTCTTGAGGAGTTCTCCATTCATAAATCGTGACTCTGCCAGTTCTACCTTTCTGCATGGGTTATCCGGAAGAAATATGTTGAACTTGGTTTGACATACTAATCTATGCATCCACAACTCAGAAAAATTATATGTTCCTTTGAGATGTTCTCTTTAGTTGCATTCTGACCCTCGTCTATCAATTGATAGTCAAGAGTATGCGTGCGTTCGTTTATCGATGCCTATTACTCTTGTGGTCCGTCAAGCCATTCTATCGCGGAATGACTAGGAGAAACAAACTCCAGTACCTCTTCCATATCTAGGATTGGGTCAAAACAATTGTACTCCGCAGATCAAAATGCCAATCCAGCTTTTGCTCTGTTCTACCTTGGAGTATTACCATCTTTTATATCGGGATTGTTATAGGAATTGCACACCATCCTATGAACTCTTGGTACAGTGATACTTTGGCCATCATTGTTCATTCCTCGGTTCCTGTGTTATTGTAACCGGAATGCCGACAAATGAATCATGGCCTGTGAAATCAATACTCCCAGCAACCTCGTTGCTTGGTAGTTAAAGGATAATAATTTCAATCTTAGCATGTTGGTTTTTAAATCATCCCTCTAAGACTGATCGTGCTACCTAGTCCTTATTTCGGTGCACCCTTCGATTGATGAGTTAGGATCTTGTCAAGTCCTCACTCATTTGATCATATCGTCTTGCCCTCAAAAGCGAGATTGTTCTCGAGCTTAGTAACATACCGGTGGTTCGTGATTTTCCGAAGATCTTCTCGGAAGTACTACCAGGTTGTCACCTGACCGCTATGTTGAGCTCGTGATCAAGTTGGTTTATTGTAAACCACCCTTTCTCCAAGAATCCGTGTTGGATACTCCTGAGCTAGTTGGTTAAGCTAAACGACAACTTGGAGAGTTGGAAGATAAAAGCTTGCCTGACTTAGTTCGTTCCAAAGGGATATTCTTGTGTAGTGTGTGTTGAAAGAAGATGATATCTTCATTGATTGGTCCCTGTGATCAGTTGCTGGACCTATTCTCTTATCAATCCCTTGATTTGAGTGTGGGCTATCGTCAAATCAAATAAGTAACAACGATGCTCGTAATGTTGTCCTACTCATGGTTGATCCCTCGAGCATACACCATTACATCTTTGGTCTGACCAATGCTATCACCGTGTTCACATGATGGTGGAAGTCCAGTGATATGGAAATTCCGATGAGTTGCTGTTGAGCCCATCAGTAGCATTTTGTCTCCCCCCATGAATCATGTTGAACATCAACCTAGTGTTGGAAACTTGTGTAAGCATTTCTTCGTGTTTCGTTCATGAAGCATATGTTTGAGTGAAAGTAGTGACTTTCCCTAATTCATGTGCATATGATGCAAGTTGCCGCCATGAATTTGAGGAAGATTGTTTTGTTTCCTTGGAATCATCCCAAATCAGTCATGCACACGTGCGAAGTATTCTGTGGTCTGGAGACTTGCAACCTTCATTCCATATGTGTCCCGACCACACCAAGCCACTGATTGATTTGTTCAAGGAGAAGAAGTTCCTTCATAAGAGCTAATCATATGACTTATGCAAGGACTTCGTTATCCACGGTGATGGTTCCCACCTGAACTCGGTAGTGTTTTATTGTAAGACTACCATGTGATAATGTTTGTCTAGGACAGCGTGTTCACATGTTGTAGCAGACCCAGCTCATGTTTTGGAGCTTGCTATCATAGTTCATTTCCTGAGAATCTCGCAACATCATTTCGTCGATTTGTGTTGCAAACTTTTATTTTTCTTCCTAGACTCGATGAGTCTGGAATATCCTGACACCAACCAGATCTGAATCGCGGGCAGATGTGATGGTTGGAACATTTCCCAAGAACTATAATATTGCTCCCTCGATAACCGGTAAAGTGGATGTCGTGGCCAGCACACCCAACCGGAAGACCTATTATTATAATATCTTGATTGAGGAAGTTGGACACCTCCCCATAAGGATTTCGTAGGATTTACTCCCTAGTTGCCCCTATGGATTTTGAGATCCCGAAGTCCGACCTTTTACTTGATGTCCTAGATACCAGACCATTTCTATGAATGGGTTACACTAGCACATCAAGGAGAACATTAGAAGCGGAGTGCTAAATGTCTCTCGGTCGATCATCCAGATTTTGTTTCCTTGGCCTCGCTAAGATGAAATCTGAGAAGGTGTTATCTTTCTTTGCATCTGCATCCTCCATCATCATTCATCATGGTAGCAAGTTGTGTTGCCAGGATCCTTGACACGGATGTTGGTAAAACCTTGATGATTATGGAATTGCTCAAGTTCTTGAGAGCACGCGCAAGTGCTAGGTTTGATCGTCGGCATTAACTGTATAGCGCTCTCAGTTTCCTCGGTTATGCTATAACCATTCCAATAGTGGAATAACTCTCTACTGTTGGGTTCTTCCCTAGTTACCAGAATCATTCCCATCATTTGCATTTTGTTCCCAGCTTGCACCGCCAATGTGCCATTCTACCATGGGTCTCTTCCATTTCCGGTGATAAGCAAATTCATCCATTACGTTGTCTTCAACAAGGTAATCCACATCATCCAAGTCCGAGTATGCCATTCTACCGACCCCCGCCAATCGATTGCTGTGATTTGCCTTAGGCTGATATAGAGAGTCTAAATGATCTCTATATCAAAGGTAATTCTTTTTGCCACTTAAGGAAATAATCTACGAATCACCCTCCTCCAGGATGTTTCGTCGTGGTATCATAGCAACTCAACTCCTCGCTACATTGACAATCGATTACCACCTTCTTAAGCGTGAAATTGTGGTCTACCTAGTGAACCTTCGTCATCTGCTTCACTCCATTCCTATGGATGTGTGCTCGTGTCTTAACCCGAGAGATGGTCCTATGTCTCATTCCGTGAGTTGTTCGGTCTTCTAGAAGATCGATCCTGCTAGAATTTCCCTTTCCTCTCATTGTCATGTCAATTGGAGTTCTCAGAACAAGACGACAAGACAAAGATGGTGATCGAAACAACGTTCATTTGAAGTGCAACCTGGATCGTGAAGATTGTACTAGTTTGCGTTTCCCCTTCATCCTACCCTACGCTTGAATCTCAAGACGAGATTCTTGTTTAGTGGGGGTGAGTTGTCACATCCCTAGCTTTACCCTGGCCTTGGACTAGCTTGGTTGCTGCATCATGGTTAAATTCAAATGAAATTTGAATTGAGGAATTTTCAAAGCCTCAGAATCCTTTAAAAAAAATGATCAAGATAAAAATTGCTTCAAATAAGTCCAAGAAAATGTTCTTGTTATCCTATGGAAATATTGGCAAGAGGTAAAATCCAAACCAATATTTTCGGTATCTCAGAAACATTTATTTTGGGTATTTGAATTAAATCAATAGCTATTTGAATTGGACTTATATCTACTGTTAAATAAATATAGGTCCAATAATTCTGAAATATTTTTGTGGAGCATTGTTTTAATTCTTTTAGCTCCTAAAAATATTGTCAGAAGCAAAATAAATTGAATTGGTTTCAAAACCAAATTCAAAACAAACCTGCAAAATAGAAAACAGAATTAAATAGAAATAACAGAGAGAGAGAGAGAGTACTTACCTGGCGCTCACCTCTCAGCCCAGCCGGCCCAGCTCCTCCAGTGGCCCAGCCCGCCACCGCTACCCCCCTGTCGTCTTC
>NC_041384.1:242985318-242989467 GCF_002162155.2 Triticum dicoccoides | reverse complement strand
ATTGCCATGTCATGAGCATGCATCATATTGTGCATTGCATTGATTGTGTTCCCTTCTGTGTTGCCGGTATTTGTCCCCTCTCGATAGACGTGATACCGATGATGTGATCGTTGACACTGATGAAGACTCAATGTTATCTTCAGAAGTGCCAGGCAAGCAAAACCCCCTTGTTCATTCTGATACAATCCCACTCTCTCGCTCCTGCTCTCTTTTACTGCATTAGGACAACACCGATTTAACTGTTACATGCTGCGGTAGTTGAACCCCTTTATCCTCTGCATGACCTGTCATTGCCACAGTAAATAGATGAAACCCACTAGCATGAGTAGGAGTTGTTTGAGCCCTGTTGTGCCTACTCATTCATGTTTGTTTGTCATGCCTGCTACTGCTTAGAGTTGAGTCAGGTCTGATTCATCGGGGATGAATCAGAGGCGTGTGAACATGTCCTACTGTGTGTGAGCTAAGTGTGTGAACACGATTTGGTAAAGGTAGCGGTGAGAGGCCATGTAGGAGTACATGGTGGGTTGTCTCATTGCAGCCGTCCTCAGGAACTGAGTTCTGTGTTTGTGATCCATGATTCAGCTACTACCATACATTGGGCCATGAAATATGACCCCGCTCGACTTCTTATTCACCCTTGTCCTCTGTCCAGGAGTTGCAAGTAGTTTCTGGTGCTTGTAGTATGCTGGAGGCCGTGGACAGCGCTGACCGTAGGGGTGGGCTGTGATGCGGTAGGCACGTGGCCGGGTATACCGGGCGCCCGTTTGGTGTCATGGAACCCTGTTCACATCGTTTGGGGCTGTGAGCGAAACTCCGGCCGGATCTCCTCATGGATGGAACCCGAATAGGCGATAAACCTGGACTAGAGACTTGAGTGTTTAGGTAGGTCGTGGTCTACACCCACGTCGGCTTTCGCTTGAAGTCTGCCGAGCACATGTCGTGTGCAGACGCTAAGTGGTGGAAACATGTATGAAGAAGTACACCCCTACAGGGTTAACATCATCTATTCGAATAGCCGTGTCCGCGGAAAAGGACTTCTGGGTTGCTTATATCAGTTCATAGACAAGTGAAAGTGGATACCCTAAAATACGCAAGATAAGCGTGAGTGCTATGGATGGCGTTCTCGTAGGGAGACATGAGCGGTTCCATAGTGGTGTATTGATATGGTGAATATGTGGACTCGTGTGCGCCACCTCAAAAGAGTTACATTGCAGTCGTAGTTTAGGATAGCCACCGAGTCAAAGCTGGCTTGCTACAGTTAAACCCCACCATCCCCTTTGTTGATAATGATGCATATGTAGTTAGTTCTGATGTAAGTCTTGCTGGGTACATTTGTACTCACGTTTGCCTATTTTATGTTTTTGCAGAGAGACTTCGGTCTCACTAGTAGTTTCGCGTGGACTTCGACGTTTAGCTTGTTACCTCAGCTACGATCTTGTGCCCCGGCAGGATCTGGTAGATAGTCAGGCTTCTCAGCCCTTTTCAGTTATAGATGTCTGTACCCAGACATGATAGCTTTTGCTTGTGCTTTGATTTGTATGCTCTGATTGTTGGGTCATGAGACCCATGTTTGTAATATCTCGCTCCTCGGAGCCTAATGAATAAATACTTGAGTCGTAGAGTCATGTTGTGATGCCATGTTGTATTTGCACATATCAAGCATATTGTGTGTATGTTATTGAAATGCTTGCTATGTGTGGGATCTGGCTATCTAGTTGTTTATCCTTAGTAGCCTCTCTTACCGGGAAATGTCTCCTAGTGTTTCCACTGAGCCATGGTAGCTTGCTACTGCTCCGGAACACTTAGGCTGGCCGGCATGTGTCCTTCTTCGTTCCTGTGTCTGTCCCTTCGGGGAAATGTCACGCGATGAATACCGGAGTCCTGTTAGCCCGCTACAGCCCGGTTCACCGGAGTCCTGCTAGCCCAGTGCTACAGCCTGGATTCACTCGCTGATGACCGACACGTTCGATGTTGGGTCATGGATGCCTGTCCCTGTAAGTTTGGGCCACTTTGGGTTTACGACTAGCCATGTCAGCCCGGGCTCCTTATCATATGGATGCTAGCGACACTATCATATACGTGTGCCAAAAGACGCAAACGGTCCCGGGCAAAGGTAAGGCGACACCCGTGGGAATACCGTGCGTGAGGCCGCAAAGTGATATGAGGTGTTACATGCTAGATCGATGTGGCATTGAGTCGGGGTCCTGACAATTTTTCCCGTTATTGAATGTATCACACATGGTCCATAGAAGAAACTGTGTGGCAAAGGCTATCCATCACACACAATTTTTATGTGGTAAACGTTTGCGCAAGGTGGCCTAACACAAACAGTTTTCAAGAGAAAGTCATGTGTGATTGTTCATTTTTTCAAGAACCGTTTGGAAAAACAAAACCCGATTAGCAAGCTAATTCACCATTAGCAAGCTAATTATCCGATTATTCATAATCCATTTATTAATCTAATTGACATATCATATTAAGCACACAATATATTTCATTTCCATATTTGTTGGGGAACACAGTAATTTCAAAAAAATTCCAACGCACATGCAAGACCATGGTGATGTACCCTCGTAGACCGAAAGCGGAAGCGTTATGACAACGCGGTTGATGTAGTTGTACGTCTTCACGATCGACCGATCCTTAGTACCGAACGTATAGCACCTCCGAGATTTGCACACGTTCAGCTCAGTGACGTCCCATGAACTCACGATCCAGTAGAGCTTCGAGGGAGAGCTTCGTCAGCACGATGGCGTGATGACAGTGTTGATGAAGCTACCGATGCAGGGCTTCGCCTAAGCACCGCTACAATATGATCGAGGTGGATTATGGTGGAGGGGGGCACGGCACACGGCTAAAAGATCAATGATCAACTTGTGTGTCTATGGGGTGCCCCTGGCCACGTATATAAAGGAGTGGAGGTGGGGGGAGGGCCAGACCTCCTATGGATTGCCCTGGGGAGTCCTACTCCCACCGGGAGACGGATTCCCCTCCTTCCATGTAGTAGGAGTAGGAGAGAAGGAAAGGAAAAAGAGAAGAGAAGGAAGGAGGGGGCCCCACCCCTCCCCCTAATCAAATTCGGACTAGCCCTTGGGGGGCAGCCTCCTCTCTCTCTTTCCCCTAAAGCCCAATAAAGCCCATATACTCCCCGGCGAATTCTCGCAACACTCCGGTACTCCGAAAAATACCTGAATCACTCGGAACCTTTCTGATGTCCTAATATAGTCGTACAATATATCGATCTTTACATCTCGACCAGTTCGAGACTCCTCGTCATGTCCCCGATCTCATCCGAGACCCCGAACTACCTTCGGTACATCAAAACGCATAAACTCATATTACCGATCGTCACCGAACGTTAAGCGTGCGGACCCTACGGGTTCGAGAACTATGTAGACATGACTGAGACTCGTCTCCGGTCAATAACCAATAGCAGAGCCTGGATGCTCATATTGTCTCCTACATATTCTACGAAGATCTTTATTGATCAAACCGCATAACAACATACGTTGTTCCCTTTGTCATTGGTATGTTACTTTCCCAAGATTCGATCGTCGGTATCTCAATACCTAGTTCAGTCTTGTTATCGGCAAGTCTCTTCACTCGTTCCGTAATACATCATCCCGCAACTAACTCATTAGTTGCATTGCTTGCAAGGCTTAAAGTGATGTGCATTACCGAGAGGGCCCAGAGATACCTCTCCGACAATCGGAGTAACAAATCCTACTCTTGATCTATGCCAACTCAACAAGTACCATAGGAGACATGTGACGCCCGGATAATTAAGCTACAGTAAACCTTTACTAATGATGCCACGTCACCTCGGTTACTGTTGATAAACTCGCGTTAGTTCAAAACGATTCAAATTCAAATTTAAAATATAGGCAAACAACAAAAGTTTTCAAACTTTAAAACTAAAATGTTCAAGTTGTAGAAAATAAATCATAAATAATATTGATACAGAAACCACGCTTCTACAAAATGCCTAAATACTTTAAAATAAATTAAAACAGAAAAGAATAAAAAAAAGTGAAAGAAATAAAAATACAAATAAAAAGAAAGACCCCACACCCCCCGCGCTGGGCCTCAGCCCAGCTGGCCACCCAACCGGGCCGGCCCACCTAACCCCTCCATAACCCCCCACCGACG
>NC_041384.1:242979643-242984518 GCF_002162155.2 Triticum dicoccoides | reverse complement strand
CGCCGCACCTCGCCATGGTCGCCGTCGACCTAGCCCCCCATCATCACCGCCCGACCATGACGGCGCTCCGAGCCCCCTCGCCGGCGCCACCTTACCCCGTCTCATGACCCCCAAGCCGCCGGATCGCTGCGCCCCGCCGCCTGGACTCCGCTGCGCCAACACGCCACCCCGCCGGACGCCTCCCGCTCCGCCGGAACTCCCTCGTCGGCCCTCCCCGACCTCCACCGAGCCCGCTGCCTCGAACCCTACGGCCCCGCGGTGAGGCACCGCCCTCTCCCCTCTCTCCTTCAGCCCAACGTGCTTCTTCGCGTGCACCCGTGCCGGCCGCGACCTGGCCGAACGCCTCGACGTCCACGCCCGACGCATGGCCGCGCCCCCTGCTCCTCTCTGAGCCGCTGCGCCGCTGTGCTGCTCTCCCCTGCGCGCCCGGACGGCTCACTGCCTCGCACGCGCCCCGTCTCGTGCACGCCCACCGTGGCCGCCTCCCCTGCCGCTGCTCTTGCCGCCCTTCCCGTGGCGCCACCCTCCGTTCCCTTGGCTGGCGTCGTGGGCACCGGCGGCCACGCCGGCGGCCTCACCACGCCCGTGGCTGGCGCCCCCCCTTTCCTGTGATCTGGGCGCTCGCCCGTTCGGGCTATGCCCACGCCCGCGCCCGTTGACCCGCTAAGGCCTTTGGCCCACTGACAAAGGGGCCCCAGCCCCAGAACGATTATAAAAAAAAGAATTAAAAAATATATATAATAAATAAATAATTAATAATAAAATTAATTAATTAATTAATTAATTAACTAATTAATTAACTAATTAATTAACTTATCTAATCTTGTTTAGTTTAACTAATTAAGATTAATTAACCTAATAAATAGTTACCCTAATTGTTAATTAGCTAAACAATCCCTAACAGGTGGGACCCACCTGTCAGGTTGACCAAGTCAACTGCTGACGTCATGCTGACATCATGCTGACGTCAGCAAATACTGTTTTGGATAATGTTGAATTTAAATAAATAATTAAAATCAGAAAATGATTAAATCTTTAGAAAATCATATCTTTTAATCTGTAACTCGGATTAAAATATTTTCAACACGAAAGTTGCTCAGAACGACGAGACGATTCCGGATACGCAGCCCGTTCGTCCACCACACACCCCTAACATATCAAACTCGCAACTTTCCCCCTCCGTTCCTCTGCCCGAAAACACGGAACCCCGGGAATACGTTCCCGGATGTTTTCCCCCCTTCACCGGTATCACCTACTACCGCGTTAGGGCACACCGAACACCGCGTATTGCCTTGATATATTTTGTGGTGCTTTGTTTGCTTTGTATTCATTATTTCTTCCCCCTCTTCTCTCCGGTAGACTACGAGACCGACGCTGCTGCTGCCCAGTTCGACTACGGAGTTGACGACCCCTCTCTCTTGCCAGAGCAACCAGGCAAGCCCCCCCCTTTGATCACCAGATATCGCCTATTCTCCTCTATACTGCTTGCATTAGAGTAGTGTAGCATGTTACTGCTTTCGTTAATCCTATCCTGATGCATAGCCTGACATTGTCGCTACATCTGTTGATACCTTACCTGCAATCCTAAATGCTTAGTATAGGATGCTAGTTTATCATTATTGGCCCTACATTCTTGTCAGTCTGCCTTGCTATACTATTGGGCCGTGATCACTCGGGAGGTGATCACGGGTATATACTATACATACATACATACTATACAGATGGTGTCTAAAGTCGGGTCAGCTCGATGAGTACCCGCAAGTGATTCTGACGAGGATGCTGAAAGGACAGGTGGCTCCATCCCGGTAGAGGTGGGCCTGGGTTCCCGACGGCCCTCGACTGTTACTTTGTGGCGGAGCGACAGGGCAGGTTGAGACCACCTAGGAGACAGGTGGGCCTGGCCCTGTTCGGTGTTCGCGGATACTTAACACGCTTAACGAGATCTTGGTATTTGATCTGAGTCGGCTACGAGCCTATACGCACTAACCATCTACGTGGGAGTAGTTATGGGTATCCCGACGTCGTGGTATCAGCCGAAGCACTTCAGACGTCAGCGACGGAGCGGCGCGCGCCGAATTGGACTGGAACGCCACTAGGCTAGGTCTGCTTTCAGCCGCCCTCGCAACATGCAGGTGTGCTATGGGCGATGGGCCCAGACCCCTGTGCGCTTAGGTTTAGACCGGCGTGCTGGCCTCTCTGTTTTGCCTAGGTGGGGCTGCGACGTGTTGATCTTCCGAGGCCGGGCATGACCCAGGAAAGTGTGTCCGGCCAAATGGGATCGAGCGTGTTGGGTTATGTGGTGCACCCCTGCAGGGAAGTTAATCTATTCGAATAGCCGTGATCTTCGGTAACAGGACGACTTGGAGTTGTACCTTGACCTTATGACAACTAGAACCGGATACTTAATAAAACACACCCTTCCAAGTGCCAGATACAACCGGTGGTCGCTCTACCTCAGGGATATGAGGAGGGGATCGCCGGGTAGGATTATGCTATGAGATGCTATTTGGATATGCTACTTGGAGGTGCTACTTGGAGATGCTACTTGGAGGACTTCAATCTACTCTCTTCTACATGCTGCAAGACGGAGGCTGCCAGAAGCGTAGTCTTCGACAGGATTAGCTATCCCCCTCTTATTCTGGCATTCTGCAGTTCAGTCCACTGATATGGCCTCCTTACACATATACCCATGCATATGTAGTGTAGTTCCTTGCTTGCGAGTACTTTGGATGAGTACTCACGGTTGCTTTCTCCCTCCTTTTTCCCCTTTCCTTTCTTTCTGGTTGTCGCAACCAGATGCTGGAGTCCAGGAGCCAAGAGCCAGCGTCGACGATGACTACTACATTGGAGGTGCCTACTACTACGTGCTGCCCGCTGATGACGTCCAGGAGTAGTTAGGAGGATCCCAGGCAGGAGGCCTGCGCCTCTTTCGATCTGTATCCCAGTTTGTGCTAGCCTTCTTAAGGCAAACTTGTTTAACTTATGTCTGTACTCAGATATTGTTGCTTCTGCTGACTCGTCTATGATCGAGCACTTGTATTCGAGCCCTCGAGGCCCCTGGCTTGTATTATGATGCTTGTATGACTTATTTATGTTTTAGAGTTGTGTTGTGATATCTTCCCGTGAGTCCCTGATCTTGATCGTACACGTTTGCGTGCATGATTAGTGTACGATTGAATCGGGGGCGTCACAAGTTGGTATCAGAGCCGACTGCCTGTAGGAATCCCCCTTTCCAACTCCTTGGCCGAAGTCGAGTCTAGACATTGCAAAAACTTTTACTAACTTGGCTGTGTGCCTTACGGGCCCACGTCGCCATCGGGTGGTATTAGGATCTTTTATTCCTCGACCTTTACTCTGGGATTCTGATCTCTCTTCTATTCGGGTTAAATGAATTTTACTAAATCTAACATTAGGATCTCGTTATCACTTTCACCCGGAGAGCCCCTTATTACTGATGATCGTCTGCTGCACTAGAAGACCCTGAAGATACTCTCCGTTGTTAACTCGAGAACTTGTGTTCATCGCGTTTGCAATTCCCCTTCCATCGTAAACCCTTATGGATAACTACTTGCAGTTGTTATTCTTTCCTTCATCCCCAGTTGGTCTTGTTATTACAAGATACCTTGAAAAACTCGTCGTTGTTTCGATAATCCTTTGAGCTTACTGCCTTGCTGTTCTTTGTCATCTGAATACCCCTATGTTTAATTCTCGCACTTATCGAGTATCCGCTCATCCCCCAGTTATTCATGTGTTATACAAAAGTCTTCGAAATACCATTCGATATTCCGAAAATCCTCAGCAACCTATTGCTCTGGAATTTCTTGTTTGCTTTCATTATGGTTAATCCCATAAGTATAGTAATCGTATTGGAATCCTTTGTCACCATAATTTTTGAGTCCGTTGATTCAATACGTTGTGAATGTTCACAATCATCAGTCGAGTCCTAGGATTATCTTTCCGGCTCAGACGTCATTTTTAACATGAGCTGGTTCTCGACCAAACTATCTATCGTCGATTGTGCCTCTGGTATATTCAATTGATCCATCCTTGATCAGAACGTCTGCTTCTGGTCCTTTGTTTTGGAAATCATAATTCCTTTGCATTTAAGCTTTGAATTATTCAGAGGATTCCATAAGCTGTTGCATTTGCATTCCTTCCTTTTCTGGTTGAGTATCGATACTCACCTCAGATCCTTTGTGGACCATCAAGTCCTTTGTTGGATTTTATCTGACAACGCCCTTCATATTCAATAACCTTGTGAGCCTTTCCTCTGATACATAATGCCTTTGGTAAATTGTACCCTCTGCTTTCTTAACCATGCTTTGTCTTCGAGCTTGAGTTAATTACTTCTAAAGAATTCTGGTATATGATTCTAAGATGCCCCGATGGGTTGAACCTATGCCTTCCTTAATAGGTGTGAACTCGAAAGTTTTCACGAGTCGTACTCTTCTGGTATTTTGCCAGATAAAATTTCGAAACTGCAACTTCATTGAGCGCGAGAAGTGAATGAAAGGTTATGCATTGGAGAAGTGGGAGTCGACCTTGAACTTTGCGTTCATGCCCATGGACACGATGTACATCTTCTCATCGAAGCTTCTTTTAAAATCAATTATTCCCTTGGTATAAGTTCATCTTATATCTGAGATCTGGCCTTTTTGCAATCGTGGTTCTGACCACGTTCTCCTTTAAATATCATGTCCTGTGCAAGTTTAAGCACTTGTCTTCTATAGAGCAATACCCCAGTTCAACTTCTAGTTTGATCTGTCGTCGAGTATTACCACCTGGTATCTCGAGATTATCTTGGAACTGCATAATTTCTTATGAGTTCTTCATCAAGTACTACATACTCACCGATTACAATTTTTCTTGGGCTCG
>NC_041384.1:242977536-242978533 GCF_002162155.2 Triticum dicoccoides | reverse complement strand
TGTCATGGATATCATGCTCTGCTTGTCATTGGGAAGGATATACCCCTGAAATATGTGTTTAAACACATTTTCCTTTCCATTGTTCTGTTTAATCTGATGATCATATTTTCCTTCCGTTGTTGGTTTAACCTTTCTTGTGATCTATATGATCTGAGAAGTAATATTTTCCTGCTTATGTAAACACCTTGTTGTACAATTCTGCCAGTAAGACCATGTTACTTTTGTTGATGACATTCCGGTAACCACCGATGGACGAGAACTTTGCCTACTGGTCCGCCTCGTTCAACGAGCAGGAAAATGGTTCTCTTCGTCCCTCGCCCTTGGTACCGACATTGTGCCGACATAACTGATAGGCTACCCTCTGACATGCCTTGCTATTGTGACCGTGCGAGATGTCACCGCTCCTATTTTTAACCCACATGGTGGGCCCATAACCCACAGTTCCACAGGATCGAAACCTGACTCTCCTGTACACCCCCTGTTCCCAAAGTTATTCCTCACGCGTGGCCTCGTGTGTAATTCACGAGCCACCTTCCGATGAGATCATCAATCTGGTATCAGACGCAATACTTATTCCCATTGCTCTGAACCCCTTTCACACTTCGCTTCAGGCAACGAACGATTGCCTATGCGCTTGAAACTTCTATTTTGCACCTTCTTGCTTTGCTCTCGATATTGTCTTAAATTTCAATTCGAGAGTTACTTTCCGACACCTTCCTCGTTGTTGTCTACCAGATAATCTACCCTGCAGAGATCCATTCTTCGGTATACCCCCTTAATCTTTCGTTAGTACGATGAAATTCCCGAAGAAAGGATGATGACTTCATCATGATGACCTGAAGCAGAGAAAGGAAGACAGCAATATAATGGGTCGACCTCTTCGAGAAGAGCAACCAAAGACGAGAAGATTCGTTAGAATTTCGTAACCAGATCTTTCCCCTTACTCCACCTCTTAAAATCTCGGGACGAGATTTCTTGTAGTGGAGGAGAATTGTGA
>NC_041384.1:242962170-242977249 GCF_002162155.2 Triticum dicoccoides | reverse complement strand
CATGGTCGCCATCGACCTAGCCCCCCATCATCACCGCCCGACCATGACGGCGCTCCGAGCCCCCTCGCCGGCGCCACCTTGCCCCGTCTCATGACCCCGAAGCCGCCGGATCGCTGCGCCCCGCCGCCTGGACTCCGCTGTGCCAACATGCCACCCCGCCGGACGGCCTCCCGCTCCGCCGGAACTCCCTCGTCGGCCCTCCCCGATCTCCACCGAGCCCGCTGCCTCGAACCCTACGGCCCCGCGGTGAGGCACCGCCCTCTCCCCTCTCTCCTTCAGCCCAACGTGCTTCTTCGCGTGCACCCGTGCCGGCCACGACCTGGCCGAACGCCTCGACGTCCACGCCCGACGCATGGCCGCGCCCCCTGCTCCTCTCTGAGCCGCTGCGCCGCTGTGCTGCTCTCCCCTGCGCGCCCGGACGGCTCACTGCCTCGCACGCGCCCTATCTCGTGCACGTCCACCGTGGCCGCCTCCCCTGCCGCTGCTCTTGCCGCCCTTCCCGTGGCGCCACCCTCCGTTCCCTTGGCTGGCGTCGTGGGCACCGGCGGCCACGCCGGCGGCCTCACCACGCCCGTGGCTGGCGCCCCCCCTTTCCTGTGATCTGGGCGCTCGCCCGTTCGGGCTATGCCCACGCCCGCGCCCGTTGACCCGCTAAGGCCTTTGGCCCACTGACAAAGGGGCCCCAGCCCAGAACGGTTATAAAAAAAAAGAATTAAAAAAAATATATAATAAATAAATAATTAATAATAAAATTAATTAATTAATTAATTAATTAACTAATTAATTAACTAATTAATTAACTTATCTAATCTTGTTTAGTTTAACTAATTAAGATTAATTAACCTAATAAATAGTTACCCTAATTGTTAATTAGCTAAACAATCCCTAACAGGTGGGACCCACCTGTCAGGTTGACCAAGTCAACTGCTGACGTCATGCTGACATCATGCTGATGTCAGCAAATACTGTTTTGGATAATGTTGAATTTAAATAAATAATTAAAATCAGAAAATGATTAAATCTTTAGAAAATCATATCTTTTAATCCGTAACTCGGATTAAAATATTTTCAACACGAAAGTTGCTCAGAACGACGAGACGATTCCAGATACGCAGCCCGTTCGTCCACCACACACCCCTAACATATCAAACTCGCAACTTTCCCCCTCCGTTCCTCTGCCCGAAAACACGGAACCCCGGGAATACTTTCCCGGATGTTTTCCCCCCTTCACCGGTATCACCTACTACCGCGTTAGGGCACACCGAACACCGCGTATTGCCTTGATATATTTTGTGGTGCTTTGTTTGCTTTGTATTCATTATTTCTTCCCCCTCTTCTCTCCGGTAGACTATGAGACCGACGCTGCTGCTGCCCAGTTCGACTACGGAGTTGACGACCCCTCTCTCTTGCCAGAGCAACCAGGCAAGCCCCCCCTTTGATCACCAGATATCGCCTATTCTCCTCTATACTGCTTGCATTAGAGTAGTGTAGCATGTTACTGCTTTCGTTAATCCTATCCTGATGCATAGCCTGACATTGTCGCTACATCTGTTGATACCTTACCTGCAATCCTAAATGCTTAGTATAGGATGCTAGTTTATCATTATTGGCCCTACATTCTTGTCAGTCTGCCTTGCTATACTATTGGGCCGTGATCACTCGGGAGGTGATCACGGGTATATACTATACATACATACATACTATACAGATGGTGTCTAAAGTCGGGTCAGCTCGATGAGTACCCGCAAGTGATTCTGACGAGGGGGCTAAAAGGACAGGTGGCTCCATCCCGGTAGAGGTGGGCCTGGGTTCCCGACGGCCCTCGACTGTTACTTTGTGGCGGAGCGACAGGGCAGGTTGAGACCACCTAGGAGACAGGTGGGCCTGGCCCTGTTCGGCGTTCGCGGATACTTAACACGCTTAACGAGATCTTGGTATTTGATTTGAGTCGGCTACGAGCCTATACGCACTAACCATCTACGTGGGAGTAGTTATGGGTATCCCGACGTCGTGGTATCAGCCGAAGCACTTCAGACGTCAGCGACGGAGCGGCGCGCGCTGAATTGGAGTGGAACGCCACTAGGCTAGGTCTGCTTTCGGCCGCCCTCGCAACGTGCAGGTGTGCTATGGGCGATGGGCCCAGACCCCTGTGCGCTTAGGTTTAGACCGGCGTGCTGGCCTCTCTGTTTTGCCTAGGTGGGGCTGCGACGTGTTGATCTTCCGAGGCCGGGCATGACCCAGGAAAGTGTGTCCGGCCAAATGGGATCGAGCGTGTTGGGTTATGTGGTGCACCCCTGCAGGGAAGTTAATCTATTCGAATAGTCGTGATCTTCGGTAACAGGACGACTTGGAGTTGTACCTTGACCTTATGACAACTAGAACCGGATACTTAATAAAACACACCCTTCCAAGTGCCAGATACAACCGGTGGTCGCTCTACCTCAGGGATATGAGGAGGGGATCGCCGGGTAGGATTATGCTATGAGATGCTATTTGGATATGCTACTTGGAGATGCTACTTGGAGATGCTACTTGGAGGACTTCAATCTACTCTCTTCTACATGCTGCAAGACGGAGGCTGCCAGAAGCGTAGTCTTCGACAGGATTAGCTATCCCCCTCTTATTCTGGCATTCTGCAGTTCAGTCCACTGATATGGCCTCCTTACACATATACCCATGCATATGTAGTGTAGTTCCTTGCTTGCGAGTACTTTGGATGAGTACTCACGGTTGCTTTCTCCCCCCTTTTTCCCCTTTCCTTTCTTTCTGGTTGTCGCAACCAGATGCTGGAGTCCAGGAGCCAGGAGCCAGCGTCGACGACGACTACTACATTGGAGGTGCCTACTACTACGTGCTGCCCGCTGATGACGTCCAGGAGTAGTTAGGAGGATCCCAGGCAGGAGGCCTGCGCCTCTTTCGATCTGTATCCCAGTTTGTGCTAGCCTTCTTAAGGCAAACTTGTTTAACTTATGTCTGTACTCAGATATTGTTGCTTCCGCTGACTCGTCTATGATCGAGCACTTGTATTCGAGCCCTCGAGGCCCCTGGCTTGTATTATGATGCTTGTATGACTTATTTATGTTTTAGAGTTGTGTTGTGATATCTTCCCGTGAGTCCCTGATCTTGATCGTACACGTTTGCGTGCATGATTAGTGTACGATTGAATCGGGGGCGTCACAAGACACCTGTAGAGCACCTTTATAATCACCTAGTTATGTTGTGACGTTTGGTAGCACACAGGGTGTCCCTCCGGTATTCGGGAGTTGCATAATCTCATTGTCATAGGAACATGATTAAATCATGAAGAAAGCAATAACAACAAACTAAACGATCATCGTGCTAAGCTAAAGGATGGGTCAAGTCAATCACATCATTCTCTAATGATGTGACCCCGTTAATCAAATGACAAGTCATGTCTATGGTTAGGAAACATAACCAACATTGATTCAACCAGCTAGTCAAGTAGAAGCATACTAGTGACAATCTGTTTGTCTGTGTATTCACACATATATTAAGTTTCCGGTTAATACAATTCTAGCATGAATAATAAACATTTATCATGATATAAGGAAATATAACTAACAACTTTATTATTGCCTCTAGGGCATAATTCCTTCAGTCTCTCACTTGCACTAGAGTCAATAATCTAGTTCACATCTTTATGTGATTAGTTCACATCTCCATGTGACAAATACCCAAAGGGTTTACTAGAGTCAATAACCTAGTTCACATCGCTATGTGATTAACACCCAAAGAGTGATCATGTTTTTCTTGTGAGAGAAATTTAGTCAACGTGTCTGCCACATTCAGAGCCATATGTATTTTGCAAATTTTCTATGTCTACAATGCTTTGCACGGAGTTACTCTAGCTAATTGCTCCCACTTTCAATATGTATCCAGATCAAGACTTAGAGTCATCTAGATCAATGTAAAAAGCTTGCATCGACGTAACTCTTTACGATGGACTCTTTTATCACCTCCATAACCGAGAAATATTTCCTTAGTCCTCTAAGGATAATTTTGACTGCTGTCAAGTGATCTACTTCTAGATCATTATCATACTCCTTTGCCAAACTCAGGACGGGGTATACAATAGGTCTGGTACATAGCATGACATACTTTATAGAACCTATGACTGAGGCATAGGGAATGACTTTTCATTCTCTTTCTATTTTCTGCCGTGGTCGGGTTTTGAGTCTTTACTCAACTTCACACCTTGCAACACAGGCAAGAACTCCTTCTTTGACTGTTCCATTTTGAACTACATCAAAATCTTGTCAAGGTATGTACTCATTGAAAATATATCAAGCGTCTTGATCTATCTCTATAGATCTTGATGCTCAATATGTAAGTAGCTTCACTGAGGTATTTCTTTGAAAAACTCCTTTCAAACACTCCTTTATACTTTCTAGAAAATTCTACATTATTTCTGATCAACAATATGTCATTTACATATACTTATCAGGAATGTTGTACTGCTCCTACTCGCTTTCTTGTAAATACAGGCTTCATCACAAGTCTATATAAAATCATATGCTTTGATCACTTTATCAAAGTATATATTCCAACTCCAAGATGGTTGCACCAGTCCATAGATGGATCGCAGGAGCTTGCACACTTTGTTAGCACCTTTAGGATTGACAAAACCTTCTGGTTGCATCATATACAACTCTTCTTTAAGAAATCAATTAAGGAATACAATTTTGACATCCATTTGCCAGATTTCATAAAATGCGGCAATTGCTAACGTGATTTGGACAGACTTTTAAGAATCAATACGAGTGAGAAAATCTCATTGTAGTCAACACCTTGAACTTTTCGAAAACATTTTGCGACAATTCGAGCTTTGTAGATAGTAACACTACTATCATTGACCGTCTTCCTCTTTAAGATCCATTTATTCTGAATGACTCACCGATCAACGAGCAAGTCAATCAAATTCCATACTTTGTTCTCATACATGGATCCCATCTTAGATTTCATTGCCTCAAGCCATTTTGCGGAATCTGGGCTCATCATCGCTTCCTCATAGTTTGTAGGTTCGTCATGGTCTAGTAACATGACTTCCAGAACAGGATTACTGTACAACTCTGGTGCGGACCGTACTCTGGTTGACCTACAAGGTTCGGTAGTAACATGATCTGAAGTTTCATGATCATCATCATTAACTTCCTCACTAATTAGTGTAGGAATCACTAGAACTGATTTCTGTGATGAACTAATTTCCAATTCGGGAGAAGGTACAATTACCTCATCAAGTTCTACATTCCTCCCACTCACTTCTTTCGAGAGAAAATCCTTCTCTATAAAGGATCCATTCTTAGCAACGAATATCTTGCCATCGGATATGTGATAGAAGGTGTACCCAACAGTTTCTTTTGGGTATCCCATGAAGACGCACTTCTCTGATTTGGGTTTGAGCTTATCAGGATGAAACTTTTCACATAAGCATCGTAACCCCAAACTTTAAGAAATGACAGCTTTGGTTTCTTGCCAAACCATAGTTCATACGATGTCATCTCAACGGATTTAGATGGTGCCCTATTTAACATGAATGCAACTGTAAATTAGTAAGAGACATCATAGATCGCACAATATCTAGTAAAGTGCGATTACGACGTTCGGACACACCATTACGTTGTGGTGTTCCAGGTAGGATGAGTTGCGAAACTATTCCACATTGTTTCAAATGAAGACCAAACTCGTAACTCAAATATTCTCCTCCACGATCTGATCGTAGAAACTTTATTTTCTTGTTACGATGGTTTTCCCCTTCACTCTAAAATTCTTTGAACTTTTCAAATGTTTCAGACTTATGTTTAATCAAGTAGATGTACCCATATCTGCTCAAATCATCTGTGAAGGTCAGAAAATAACGATACCCGCCATGAGCCTCAACACTCATCGGACCCCATACATCAGTATGTATTATTTACAATAAGTCAGTTGCTCGCTCCATTGTTCCGGAGAACAGAGTCTTAGTCATCTTGCCCATGAGGCATGGTTCGCAAGCATCAAGTGATTCATAATCAAGTGATTCCAAAAGCCCATTAGCATGGAGTTTCTTCATGCGCTTTACACCAATATGACTTAAACGGCAGTGCCACAAATAAGTTGCACTTCATTATTAACTTTGCATCTTTTGGCTTCAATATTATAAATATGTGTATCACTATGATCGAGATTCAATAAACCATTCACCTTGGGTGTATGACCACAAAAGGTTTTATTCATGTAAAGAGAATAACAATTATTCTTTGACTTAAATGAATAACCGTATTGCAATAAACATGATGCAACCATATTATGCTGAACGCAAACACCAAATAACATTTATTTTAGGTTCAACACTAACCCCGAAGGTAAAGAGAGTGTGCGATGGTGATTGAGGGAGTCCTGGATTAGGGGCTACCCGGACAGCCGGGTAATATCCTTTGGCCGGACTGTTGTAGTATGAAGATACAAGATTGATGACTTCGTCCCGTGTCCGGATGGGACTCTCCTTGGCATGGAAGGCAAGCTTGGCAATACGGATATGTAGATCTCCTTCCTTGTAACCGACTCTGTGTAACCCTAGCCCCCTCCGGTGTCTATATAAACCAGAGGGTTTTAGTCCGTAGGACAAGATACAATCATACCATAGGCTAGCTTCTAGGGTTTAGCCTCTCTGATCTCGTGGTAGATCAACTATTGTACTACTCATATTATCAAGAACAATCAAGCAGGACGTAGGGTTTCATCTCCATCAAGAGGGCCCGAACTTGGGTAAAACATCGTGTCCCCTGCCTCCTGTTACCATCCGCCTTAGACGCACAGTACGGGACCCCCTACCTGAGATCCGCCGGTTTTGACACCGACATTGGTGCTTTCATTGAGAGTTCATCATTAGGCTTGATGGCTCCTTCGATCATCGATAGCGATGCAGTCCATGGTGAGACTTTTCTCCCCGGACAAATCTTTGTATTCGACGGCTTCGCACTGCGGGCCAACTCGCTTGGCCATCTGGAGCAGATCGAGAGTTACGCCCCTGGCCACCATGTCAGGTTTGGAAGCTTAAATTACACGGCTAACATCCGCGGAGACTTGATCTTCGACAAATTCGAGCCCCTGCCGAGTATGCCGCACGGTCACGATGAGCATGGTTTAGCTCTACCATCAGACAGTGTGCAGGAGATCGCACCGGCAACCGCTTCGACCCTCAATTCGGAGCCAATTGCGCTATCCACGGACGGGGGGATAGACCCCACCATGGAGGCTGCATTCTCAGTGGCGATCGAGCCGAGTATCGACCTTACCCTTCACGAGAGCCATGACGCCAAATTGTCAGATTCTTCCCTGGCCACGGACTCCGAACCGCCTGCGCCCGTGCCTATCGAACCCGACTGGGCGTCGATCATGGAGTTCACCTCCGCAGGTATCTTTCGGCACTAGCCCTTCGGCGACATGCTGAACTCATTAAGGTCTCTCTCCCTGTCCGGAGAGTCCTGGCCGAACTATATTCGGCAGGATTGGGATGCGGATGGCGAAGAAATTCGCCGCCCACCCACCACCCACTTAGTAGCCACTGTCGACAATTTGACCGACATACTCGACTTCGACTCCGAAGACATCGACGGTATGGACGACGATGCGGGAGACGAAGAGGAACCACTGCCCACAGGGCACTGGACAGCCACCTCATCATATGATATATACATGGTGGACACACCCAAACAAGGGAATGGCGACGGGACAACGGAGGATGACCCCTCCAAGAAGCAACCCAAGCGCCGACGTCAGCGGCGCCGCTCTAAGTCTCGCCAAAGCGAAAGCGGTCACACCGGCACATAATAGCACTCCGGACAATGCCGAAGACGACAACAATCCCCTCCGGCAAGATTTAGAGCAGGAGGATGGAGAAGCCAGCCCTCCCGAGAGAGCGGCAGATGGAGAGGCGGAGGATGATAATTACATGCCCCCCTCCAAAGATGAGGCAAGCCTCGACGATGACGAATTTGTCGTGCCGGAGGATCCCGCCGAACAAGAGCGCTTCAAGCGCCGGCTTATAGCCACGAATTTGCTAGCTGACAGATGGACTGAACTCCTTGCGGCCGAGGAATATGAACTCGAACGCCCCTCCAAGAGTTACCCAAAGCGCAGGTTGCTACCCCGATTGGAGGATGAAGCATTAAAACCTACATCTCCAGCATATGACGCGGCTGATCGGCCACCTCGTGGCCGTGATAGAGAGGCATTTCAGCCAAAAACTCAGCCCGCACCCTGACGCCACTCAAATAAAAATGAAAAGGCACGGGGAAACATGCTAGACTTGCGAGACGTATTGGAGGACAAAGCAAAACACGCAAGATCGATCTACGGATCACGAGCGCACGCCACTACGCGAGACGTTAACCGTCACGCCAGATACATTAAAAGTAAATCCGGCCAGGCCGAACACAGCGGACAAGAACCAGTCGAGCTGCGTCGCGACATAGCCCACTACAGAGGCACCGCACACCCCATATGCTTCATAGACGAAGTAATGGATCACCAAATCCCAGAGGGTTTCAAACCCATAAATATCGAATCATACGACGGCACAACAGATCCTGTGGTATGGATCGAGGACTTCCTCCTGCACATCCACATGGCCCGCGGTGACGATCTACATGCCGTCAAATACCTCGCACTTAAGCTCAAAGGACCAGCTCGGCATTGGCTCAACAGCCTGCCAGCAGAATCCATTGGCTATTGGGAAGATCTGGATGCCTCATTCCTCGACAACTTCCAGGGCACTTATTGCGACCACCAGATGCCGATGACTTGAGCCACATTATTCAGCAACCGGAGGAATCGGCCAGGCAATTTTGGACACGGTTCCTGACAAAGAAAAATCAAATCGTCGATTGTCCGGATGCAGAGGCCCTAGCATCTTTTAAGCACAACATCCACGATGAGTGGCTCACCTGGCACCTTGGCCAGGAAAAGCCGAAATCTATGGCAGCCCTCATGACACTCATGACCCGCTTTTGCGCGGGAGAAGAAAGTTGGCTGGCTCGCAGCAATAACATATCAAAGAACCACGATACTTCAGATACCAAGGATAGCAATGGCAGGTCACGTCGCAACAAACATAAGCGCCATGTCAATAGCGACAATACCGAGGATACAACAGTCAATGCCGGATTCAGAGGCTCTAAACCCGGTCAGCGGAAAAAGCCATTCAAAAGAAGCACTCCGGGCCCGTCTAGTTTGGACCGTATACTCGATCGCTCGTGCTAAATACATGGCACCCCCGACAAGCCAGCCAACCACACCAACAGGGAATGTTGGGTGTTCAAGCAGGAGGCAAGTTAAACGCCGAAAACAAAGATAAGGGGTTACATAGCGATGACGAGGAAGAGCCCCAGCAGCTGAACACCGAAGGACAGAAGAGGTTCCCCTCACAAGTGCGGACGGTGAACATGATATATGCAACCCACATCCCCAAGAGGGAGCGGAAGCGTGCGTTAAGGGATGTATACGCGTTGGAGCCAGTCGCCCCAAAGTTCAACCCATGGTCCTCCTGTCAAATCACCTTCAATCGCAGGGACCATCCCACTAGTATCCGTCATGGCGGATTCGCCGCACTGGTCCTAGACCCAATCATCGATGGATTTCACCTCACTTGAGTCCTTATGGACGGCGGCAGCAGCCTGGACCTGCTTTATCTGAACACAGTGCGCAAAATGGGTATAGAGCCCTCAAGGATCAAACCCACAAAAACGACCTTCAAAGGCGTCATACCAGGTGTAGAGGCCCATTGCACAGGCTCAGTCACACTGGAAGTGGTCTTCGGATCCCCGGATAACTTCCGAAGCGAGGAGTTAATCTTCGATATAGTCCCGTTCCGCAGTGGCTATCACGCACTGCTCGGGCGAACCACATTTGTGAGATTCAACGTGGTACCGCATTATGCATACCTCAAGCTCAGGATGCCAGGACCTCGGGGGGCCATCACAGTCAATGGAAACACAGAGCGCTCTCTCCGCATGGAGGAGCACACTATGGCCCTCGCAGCAGAAGCGCAAAGCAGCCTCTTAAGGCAATCCAACCAGTTCGGCGATTAAAGACCCGGACACCTTCAAGCGCGCCCGGAGTAATCGGCAACAAGACCGCCTAGCACGTTCCGAGCTTGCATAGCAATGCGGCCCCCACCCCAGTCCCAGCCAAACGGCGAAATCCGTGCCACGCGTACATAATTACGCATTGAAAATACCATGGGCACAGGTGCGGAGGGGGCACGACTATGGTACGCCCCAAGACGCGGCTCAACTGCACTAGGGGCTCCCCGCTTTGTTATTTTTCTCTCTTTCAGGACTTTACTCTCTGGAAGCCCCGTCCGGCAGTACAATTGACGGACGCATGATGCAACAACCAAGGAAGCAGAAAGCTACGTCGCACCATGGAACTCCCAGGTGGTCTCTCATAACGAGTGAAAAACTTGCTTTAAATACCATTCCTCGGGTTACCCTTGAAGGGGACATGTCGAATAGTCCTACTTTTTTGCTTATCGCACTACTTGTATCATTCTGATTCGACGCACCCTTTTTAATAAACAATGCATAGCACTAGACTATTACCACATTCTCTATTCTTTTTTATATATATGTTCATTCGCGACATTCAGCACCCGTACACTTTGGTACGGCCAAAATGCCAGGGGCTTAAGCGTACCCCATAATACGGCGTGAGAAGTCCGAACACTTTCAACAGTGTGGCACCCCGAACTTATAGCATTATATGCATCAGCTCCGAATCATGTCTTGGGTCAATAGTTGGTTTTGCCCGGCTCCCATGTTTTGGTACCTTACGTTTCGCTATATCGGCTAAGCTAGCACTGGGAGAACTACTGCGATTGTGCCCCAGTTCATCTGGGCAAGCACCTCAGTAGAGAAAGCTAAAACTGACTGTCATGATAAGGCGAGAGCCGGTCGCTGTTCGAGAGGTCTCGAGTCCCTAAAGACTTATGCCGCTTAGAGTAGTAGTCGGCTTTGTCCGACTTAAGGCGTGTATAGCGCCCCGAATTCGGCCTTCTGAATACTAGGGGCTTCACTGAAATTTAAAATTGTAGACTTCTATGGCTAAGTGAGAGTGATAAAGCATTATACTCCGATTGCCTTATTCGTTGTGCTGAGCACCTCCCTTGAAGGACCCAACAATGGGAAAAAGAGTGCTCAGATTTATCCCGAACACCCCAGCACTTAGGGCATGGGGGCAGAAGCTGACGACTGGCCATCTCTCAGATTTAATAAACAGCCACGCAGAAGGCAATATTTTAAATTCAAACAAGTGTTGCATAGCTCATATGAACAAGTTTTCATAATATAGGATCACACAAGCAAGTTCATTCAAAAATTACATCCTTCGCACACTCATCCGCCACAAGACGGGCACACTTCAGGACACCCTCATAATACATTTCGGGGTTGCGATGCTCCTTGCCCTACGGCGGCCCCTCCTTCACCAGCTTCTCGGCGTCCATCTTGGCCCAGTGCACCTTTGCACGGGCAAAAGCCCGGCGGGCACCTTTGATACAGATGGACCGCTTGATGACTTCCAGCCGTGGGCAGGCATCCACAAGGCGCCTCACCAGGCAGAAGTAGCTGTTGGGAAGGGAGTCGCCAGGCCACATCCGGACTATAAAGCCCCTCATGGCCTCTTCGGCCGCCTTGTACAGCTCGACCAGTTGCTTCAACTGGTCGCTCATAGGCATCGGGTGTTCGGTCCCAGTATACTGAGACCAGAACAACTTCTCCGTCGAGCTTCCCTCCTCGGCCTGGTAATACTTCGCGGCATCCGACACGCTGCGGGGCAAATCTGTGAATGCTCCTGGAGAGCTCCGGACTCGGGTAAGTAACAAGTAATTTACTTTCACATGCTTGCTTTGCATATTGAATGCCTTACCCGTCGCTATCTTCCTCATCGCCTCAATTTCCTAGAGGGCCTTTTGGGCTTCATCCTTGGCATTCTTTGTGCTCTCGAGGCCCACGGCAAGCTCGGACTCTCGCGTCTTCGAGTCAAGCTCCAGAGTCTCATGTTTCTTCATGAGAGCCTAGAGCTCTTGCTGCACCTCGCCCACCCGTGCCTCTTGTTTCTCCCGCTCGGTGCGCTCCTTGGCCGCTTTGTTTTCGGCCTCAGACAACGCTTGCTTCAGGGTCGCCACTTCGGTCGTGGCCCCTGGCACATTCATGATGATCATGTCAGTTCGCAACCACATTTTATTTTTTATATAGACAAGGTATTACTTACCTTTGTTCTCCTCGAGCTGCCTCTTGGCAAGGCCAAGCTCTTTCTTGGACCGCTCGAGGTTCTGCTTCAGTGCGGCGACCTCCGCAGTCTGTGCGGCAGAGGTCAGCAGCGAAGCCCACATACCATATAGACATACTTACATTAGACTCCTGCAGATATTCTTTGATCCTCTATTCGGCTTTTCTTTGTGAACACCAAACAGAGCATCAGGGGCTACTGTCTATGCGGTAATATTTTTCCGATATTTTAAATACTTACCTTAAAGCCCGTTAGAAGGCTGGCACAGGCTCCAGTCAGTCCGCTCTTGGCGGACTGAACCTTCTTGATCACCGCACTCATAATAGTGTGGTGCTCTTTGTCGATGGAAGCGCCGCGAAGCGCTCCCAGTAGGTCGTCCGGTGCCTCTGGTTGGACAGAGGTCACCGGCACGGATGGCTTGCTCCTCTTGGAAGGGGGACGCCTGCCCGAGTCCGGAACCACGGGAGGTTCCGGTGCGGTGTTCGGCTGAGGGCCGAACTGGGAGCCCTTGGGAGCCTTGCTCCCTTTTCCCCTGGAGTCTGGAAGGTCGCCTTGAGGCACCTCCGGGACTATCTTCCCCCAGCTCGGTGCCCCTTGAGACAATACCTTGGCGTTGTCCATAGGGCAAGGAGATGAAGCGGTTGTAAGTGTATCACTATTCACGTCCGACGAGTCCAAGGAACAGTCCGACGAGGATGCGTCGATACGGGCTCGGGGCGGACTGCATAATCATATTCGACGTTAGGAGAAGCAATGCAACAAAAGTATGCTATGAGTTACTCTGGTATCCGAATACTTACGACTTCACCAGGGGCTTGGCCCTGAGCAACCACTCGTCTTCGCCGTCGGCGGCGGTGGTGGAACAGTCCGGAAGGAGAGTCCTTCCCTTCTTGGACCCTTCGGCCTTCCAGGTTGGGCCGACCTTCCTTTTCTTGTCTCCCCCGCATAGAGGGGGAGAATCTTCGTCTTCCTTCTCCTCATTTTCATGAGAGGAGTGCACCTGGATTTATCGGACGATGTGTCCGATACCACCTGGTGCCGGGAACTCTTTCAGGTTCCCGTGGCCTTCTTCTTGGTCTTCTCCGGCACCTCATAAGGAGCCGGAGTCCGCATCTCTGTCAGGAGAGCGTTTGCGGGGTCTTCGGGCAGAGGGGCCGGACAATTAATCTGCTTCGATGTCTCCACCCAGTCCTGTCAAAGGCATGGGAGCTCAGACCCCGCACATGGTTAAGCTATGGGAAATAAATACCATATGCACATAGCTTACCGGATTCGCAGGGTGCTTCGCGCTTAGACCGTGGTCCTCGGTAAGAGAAGGGGGGACCTCGACGCCCTTTAATAGCACCTTCCAGATGTCCTTATGCGTCGTGTCGAAGAGCTCGCGCAGAGTCTGGTGCTGGGCCGGGTCGAACTCCCATAAGTTGAAAGCCCGTTGTTGACATGGGAGGATCCGGCGGAAGAGCATGACCTGGACTATGTTGACAAGCTTAAGTTTCTTGCTTGTCATGTTCCGGATACACTTCTGGAGTCCGTCCAGCTCCACCAATGAGCCCCAAGACAGGCCCTTCTCCTTCCAGGATGTGAGCCGCGTGGGGATTCCGGATCGAAACTTGGGGGCCGCCACCCAGTTGGTGTCGCGCGGCTCGGTGATGTAGAACCACCCCGGTTGCCACCCCTTTATGGTCTCTATGAAGGAGCCCTCGAGCCATGTAACATTGGGCATTTTTCCCACCATGGCTCCGCCGCATTCCGCTGGTTGGCCGCCTACTACCTTCGGCTTGATATTGAAGGTCTTCAGCCATAGGCCGAAGTGGGGCCGGATGCGGAGGAAAGCCTCGCACACGACGATGAACGCCGAGAGGTTTAGGATGAAATTCGGGGCCAGATCATGAAAGTCCAGCCCATAATAGAACATGATGCCATGGACGAATGGAGGGAGGGGAAACCCCAGTCCACGGACAAAGTGTGGGAGGAAAACCACCCTTTCGCGAGGTTTCGGGGTAGGGACGATGTAACGCCCCAGTTATAATTTTCCTATTTGTACTCCAACTCTTGCCGTTTCCGGTGTCAAGTTATATTTATTTCTCGGGTTCGGGTCTTTGTCTCCGTGTGTTGTTTTTCGTTTTCATGCATCTCATACCATGTCATCACGTGCCTTGCATTTGCATACGTGTTCATCTCATGCATTCGAGCATTTTTCCCCGTTGTCCGTTTTGCATTCCGGCGCTTCGTTCTCCTCCGGTGCTCATTTCTAGCTTTCTTTCGTGTTTAGGAATTAAACATTTCCGGATTGGACCGAGACTTGCCAAGCGGCCTTGGTTTACTACCGGTAGACCGCCTATCAAGTTTCGGGTCATTTGGACTTCGTTTGATAGCCCAACGGTTAACCGAGGGACCGAAAAGGTCTCGTGTGTGTTGCCGCCCAACACCCCCCAAATTTGGCCCAAAACCCACCAAACTCTGCCCCATGTCCTAGAGCGTTCGATCACGATCGTGTGGGCGAAAACCACACCTCATTTGGACTCTCCTAGCTCCACTTATGCCTATTTATACCCCCTCCATTCGGATCTCTTCTTCCCCGTCCAAAACCCTAAAAATCCCCGCGCCGAGCCGGACATGTCCGTCCCGGCCCGGACAACCGCCGCCGCCGCCCGCAGCCACTGAGGGCTCACCACGTGGCAGCCGCGCCTCCACCGCCGCCGCGGCCCGCCAGGCCCGGGGACGGCCCCCGCGAGCCCGCGCCCCCGCGCCTCCTCCTTTCCCCGAGCGCCGCCGCCTTCCGCGCATCCGG
>NC_041384.1:242948083-242961671 GCF_002162155.2 Triticum dicoccoides | reverse complement strand
GGGCGCCACCGCCCCGGCGACCACCGGATCCGCCCCGGCGACCACCGGATCCGCCCCGGCCGGCCTCCTCCCGTGTCTCCGGCGGCCAAGTTCCGGCCAGCTACAGTGATCCCCGGCATTCCTCGATCCGCGTGCCGATCTGATCTGGATCTGGTCTAGGTTGACCTCTCCCCGAAACCCTAATCTCCCAGATTTTTATGCATTCTTTGACTGCTTGTATCTCCGCAACCGTAGCTCCGTTTTGGGAATATGATATATCAAAATCTTCGCCTCGACATGTACATCATTTCATTCCATGGCATCTTTAGCATTTGAGGCCATCTTGATGCCCAAAATGCTGTTAGAAGGAGGCTTCGTGAGTTAGATTGCAGATCCGTTAGTTCATCATGCACTTTTGTCATTTTCGCCATGTTTAATTCGTGCATGATATGCCTGTGCCCCTTTGGGATGAATTGTTAAGCATTTTGTCTTCTTTGCAGAGGTGCCACGCATGTATTTTTAGGATGTGTGTGTTTTCTTGTGCAAGCTTGCGAAGAGAGGTACCTGAGAATGCAGATTTCAGAGACTTGGTGATTTTCACTAAGTCTGGGATATTTTAGTTCATGATGCTATATGTCCAGCTTGTTTCCTAATGATCCGTGCCTCTTTTGAAGATGATCACTAAGGGAGTTTTGGTATTTATGTTATGCTCTATCCATCCATGTCTTTGTTGGCATATGTGGAGTGCTCTAGGTTGACTCAATTGAGCTCAACTTTTGCTTCGTTGTTAATATGGGCAGATCGTCAACTTGTTTGCGATTTTGCCGATGCTACCGTTAGTGTTCCATGCATGCTATGCCTTTGTTCTTGCCATGTGTAGCTAGCACATTGTGCCTTCTTGCTGGTTATATGCTTTCCTTGCCATGACTTGCACCGTAGTGAGTGCATCGAGCTCGTTTACATGCCTTCGTGAGTTAAATTTCAGCATGTCTCAGTTTTCACTAAGTCTGAAAACTGATTGTGTTCGAGCGATGTTCGTGAGCTCGGTAGAGTATTTTGTGAACCCTTTTGGCCCCAGGTCACTTTGGGTGTTTTGTTAAGCTTGTTGAGTAGCTCCATGCCATGTTCTTACTTGTCATGTTCAGATTTTCTATCATGTTGTTTTGCTGCTCCGAAGAGAGCATCGTGATCTGAAATTTCAGACTAGTGTTAATTTCACTAAGTCTGGAATCTGTTTTGCATTTGTGTTTTAGCCATGCTTGTTTGAACCTCTTAATGGATGAATTGGCCGTGGCTCAGTGCTAGTGTTTTGTCAACCATCTTGTGTACATCACTGCCATGTATTTTGTTTTCATGTTTGGTTGCTGTAGCATGTTCATTTCGTTGCATTTAGATGCCTACTTGCTGTAAATCGCATACCGGTGTCATATCTTAAAACGCTCGCCATTTCCAAACCGTAACTCCGATTCCCATGATCTTTATATCGTTTTCAATCGATTTCATCCCCTCTATCCAGTGGCACACTTGGTTTTCCATGTTGATGCCAGGTTCATGCATTTCCTGTCACATCTTGCATTTTGCATCCCGCATCGCATCCCGCATAGCATATCGTCATTTCATCATATTGCTTGGTCTTGCCCGTGGTTGATTGTATCCTTGTTGCTTGTTTGTCTTGTTGGGTAGAGCCGGGAGATGAGTTTGCTACCGAGGAGCCCGTTGAGTTTGCTTGTGAGGATCCAGTCAACTCTGACAACTGTGCAGGCAAGATGATCATACCCTCGAAATCACTACTATCTTTGCTATGCTAGTTTGCTCGCTCTTTTGCTTTGCCACTGCAACGATGCCTACCTTTTGCTTGTCAGCCTCCCAATTGCCATGTTGATCCTCTAACCCACCATTGTCCTAGCAAACCGTTGATTGGCTATGTTACCGCTTTGCTCAGCCCTTCTTATAGCGTTGTTAGTTGCAGGTGAAGATTGGAGCCGTTCCTTGTTGGAACATTTACTTTCTTGTTGGGATATCATTATATTGCTATGTTGTCTTAATGCATCTATATACTTGGTAAAGGGTGGAAGGCTCGGCCTCTCGCCTAGTGTTTTGTTCCACTCTTGCCGCCCTAGTTTCCGTCATATCGGTGTTATGTTCCCGGATTGTTGCGTCCCTTACGCGGTTGGGTTATAATGGGAACCCCTTGATAGTTAGCCTTGATTAAAGCTTTTCCAGCAATGCCCAACATTGGTTTTACCATTTGCCACCTAGCCTCTTTTTCCCTTGGGTTTCCGGAGCCCGAAGGTCATCTTATTTAAACCCCCCGGGCCAGTGCTCCTCTGAGCGTTGGTCCAAACTAGAGTCCTGTGCAGCGCCCCCTCGGGGAAACTCGAGGTTTGGTTTTAGTTGTATGGAGCGCTCATCTGAGTGTGCCCTGAGAAAGAGATATGTGCAGCTCCTATCGGGATTTGTCGGCACATTCGGGCAGTGTTGCTGGTCTTGTTTTAACCTGTCGAATTGTCTTGTTGTACCGGGTTGCCGAGTCTGATCGGTGTGTCTCGGGTGGAGGTCTATTCCTTCGTTGACCGTGAGAGCTTGTCATGGGCTAAGTTGGGACCCCCTGCAGGGATTGATCTTTCGAAAGCCGTGCCCGCGGTTATGGGCAGATGGGAATTTGTTAATGTCCGGTTGTAGATTACTTTAACTTAACTTAATTAAAATGAATCAACCGTGTGTGTTAGCGTGATGGCCCCTTCTCGGCGGAGTCCGGGAAGTGGACACGGTGTTGGAGTTATGCTTGCGCAGGATGTTCCTTTAGCTTCTCGCTCGTGCTTCGCCTTCTCTTCTCGCTCTCTTTTGCGTATAAGTTAGCCACCACATATGCTAGTCGCTTGCTGCAGCTCCACATATTTTTTGCCTTATCCATTCCTATGAGCTTAAATAGTCTTGATCGCGTGGGTGTGAGATTGCTGAGTCCCTGTGGCTCACAGATACTACAACTCCAGATGCAGGTCCAGGTGTTTCTGCTCCAGTTGACGATTACGAGCTCAAGTGGGAGTTCGACGAGGACTCTCAGCGATACTACGTATCTTTTCCGGATGATCAGTAGTGGTGCCTAGTTGGGGTTATCGATTCAGGACCTTGTCGCACGTTGGGTTCTTTTCTATTTTGGCGCCGTAGTCGGGCCATGAGTGTTTGTTTGATGGATGTTATTTATGTACTCTGATGTGACGTGGCGAGTGTAAGCCAACTATGTTATCTCCCCCTTTTATTATATATTACATGGGATGTTGTAATGATTGCCTGACTTGCGACATTGCTTTCAATGCGGTTATGTCTCTAAGTCGTGCCTCGACACGTGGGAGCTATAGCCGCATCGAGGGCGTTACAAGTTGGTAATCAGAGCCATCCCCGACCTTAGGAGCCCCACTGTTTGATCGTTTTTAGCGGCCGAGTTTGAGTCTAGAAAAAAATGTTTTGAGTCCTTAGGAATTATATATCGGAGAGCTTAGGAATTCTTTTTACTTCCCAGTCTCCTCATCGCTCTGGTAAGGCATCCTGGCGTAGAGTTTTGACTCTTCTCTTCTCAAATTTCACTAAATTTTTTTTTAGGATCATGCGAGTATTTTGGTTTTGTTCCGATGGTTTTGTGACGAGAACATTGTTCTTGGTGCCTCCTGTCTTTAGGGGTTGTGGCAGTGTCCCGGGGAGTTGAGCTCCGAGGTGTTGTCGTCACAATTTTATCGTTGCAATTCTGGTATACTTGAGATATGTGCGCGACATCGGAAATCTCTTTTATGCAGTTCGTTGGTGAGATAACCTCGACGCCACCCAGTACTGGGGCGGGAGTTCGGGAGTATCGCCATAACTTGTATAACGGATGCTTTTCGAAGGTTGAGGTAGATGGTTTCCGAAGTTTTCTTGGTTATGTGTTGAAGGATGGATACAGCTGGATGTAGGATTTGCTAGTTTGGGTGAGATATTGTGCTTCCCCTGTATCCCCAACACTTGATTGCATAACCGGAAAGGTTCGGGAGTTTCATAGGTGGAAATTCTAGTAGCTCTAGTTCTTCTTCCACGGATATTGGTTTGAGATTGGGATTTCTTACCGATTATTCGTTCTTGATCCGTACCTTGTTGATTTATTTCTCTACCTTAATTCTTCGTGGCTTCGCAATTTATGGATATGTGACCATTTGAAGAGGAATGCATTCGTTCATTTTGTTCGGATGTGAAGACTATATGTTGCAATTTTCATTCCGTTGGATTCAGCTTCTATATTGTTGTCTATCTATGTGCTAATGGTGGTCAACCTCTTCAGGATGGCTCCTCCAACGCGCACGACTCCGAATCCTGATCCGCCTCCACCTCCGCCTCCTCCGGAAGCATGGCAAGCTGTGATGGCCGCTACTAATGCAAATACACAGTTGATCATGCAAATCCTCCAAGAGCGCAATCAAGGCAGTCAAGGGAATCAATGTTGGGTTTCGTAGTAATTTCAAAAATTTTCCTACGCGCACACAGGATCATGTGATGCATAGCAACGAGAGGAGAGTGTTGTCTACGTACCCAACGCAGACCGACTGCGGAAGCAATGACACGACGTAGAGGAAGTAGTCGTACGTCTTCACGATCCAACCGATCAAGCACCGAAACTACGGCACCTCCGAGTTCGAGCACACGTTCAGCTCGATGACGATCCCCGGACTCCGATCCAGCAAAGTGTCGGGGAAGAGTTTCGTCAGCACGACGGCGTGGTGACGATCTTGATGAACTACAGCAGCAGGGCTTCGCCTAAACTCCGCTACAGTATTATCGAGGAATATGGTGGCAGGGGGCACCGCACACGGCTAAGGAATCGATCACGTGGATCAACTTGTGTCAACTTGTGTGTTTAGAGGTGCCCCTGCCTCCGTATATAAAGGAGGAGAGGAGGGGAGGCTGGCCGGCCAAAGCGGGAGGCGCAGGAGAGTCCTACTCCCTCTGGGAGTAGGATTCCTCCCCCCAATCCTAGTCCAACTAGGATTCCTCGGAGGGGAAGGGAGAGAGGGGGGCCGGCCACCTTCTCCTAGTCCTAATAGGACTAGGGGAGGGGAAAGAGGCGCAGCCACCTTGGGCTGCCCCTTTCTCCTTTCCACTAAGGCCCATGATGGCCCATATGGCTCCCGGGGGGTTCCGGTAACCTCCCGGTAACCCGGTAAAATCCCGATTTCACCCAGAACACTTCCGATGTCCAAACATAGGCTTCCAATATATCAATCTTTACGTCTCGACCATTTCGAGACTCCTCGTCATGTCCGTGATCACATCCGGGACTCCGAACAACCTTCGGTACATCAAAATGCATAAACTCATAATATAACTGTCATCGTAACCTTAAGCGTGCGGACCCTACGGGTTCGAGAACAATGTAGACATGACCGAGACATGTCTCTGGTCAATAACCAATAGCGGGACCTGGATGCCCATATTGGCTCCTACATATTCTACGAAGATCTTTATCGGTCAGACCGCATAACAACATACGTTGTTCCCTTTGTCATCGGTATGTTACTTGCCCGAGATTCGATCGTCGGTATCCAATACCTAGTTCAATCTCGTTACCGGCAAGTCTCTTTACTCATTCCGTAATACATCATCTCACAACTAACATATTAGTTGTAATGCTTGCAAGGCTTATGTGATGTGTATTACCGAGAGGTCCCAGAGATACCTCTCCGACAATCGGAGTGACAAATCCTAATCTCGAAATACGCCAACCCAACATCGACCATTGGAGACACCTGTAGTACTCCTTTATAATCACCCAGTTACGTTGTGACGTTTGGTAGTACCCAAAGTGTTCCTCCGGTAAACGGGAGTTGCATAATCTCATAGTCATAGGAACATGTATAAGTCATGAAGAAAGCAATAGCAACATACTAAACGATCGGGTGCTAAGCTAATGGAATGGGTCATGTCAATCAGATCATTCTACTAATGATGTGACCTCGTTAATCAAATAACAACTCATTGTTCATGGTTAGGAAACATAACCATCTTTGATTAACGAGCTAGTCAAGTAGAGGCATACTAGTGACACTCTGTTTGTCTATGTATTCACACATGTATTATGTTTCCGGTAAATACAATTCTAGCATGAATAATAAACATTTTTCATGATTATAAGGAAATAAATAATAACTTTATTATTGCCTCTAGGGCATATTTCCTTCAGTCTCCCACTTGCACTAGAGTCAATAATCTAGATTACACTGTAATGAATCTAACACCCATGGAGCTTTGGTGCTGATCATGTTTTGCTCGTGGAAGAGGCTTAGTCAACGGGTCTGCAACATTCAGATCCGTATGTATCTTGCAAATCTCTATGTCTCCCACCTGGACTAGATCCCGGATGGAGTTGAAGCGTCTCTTGATGTGTTTGGTCCTTTTGTGAAATCTGGATTCCTTTGCCAAGGCAATTGCACCAGTATTGTCACAAAAGATTTTCATTGGACCCGATGCACTAGGTATGACACCTAGATCGGATATGAACTCCTTCATCCAGACTCCTTCATTTGCTGCTTCCGAAGCAGCTATGTATTCCGCTTCACATGTAGATCCCGCTACGACGCTTTGTTTAGAACTGCACCAACTGACAGCTCCCCCGTTTAATGTAAACACGTATCCGGTTTGCGATTTAGAATCGTCCGGATCAGTGTCAAAGCTTGCATCAACATAACCTTTTACGATGAGCTCTTTGTCACTTCCATATACGAGAAACATATCCTTAGTCCTTTTCAGGTATTTCATGATGTTCTTGACCGCTGTCCAGTGATCCATTCCTGGATTACTTTGGTACCTCCCTGCTAAACTTATAGCAAGGCACACATCAGGTCTGGTACACAGCATTGCATACATGATAGAGCCTATGGCTGATGCATAGGGAACATCTTTCATATTCTCTCTATCTTCTGCAGTGGTCGGGCATTGAGTCTTACTCAATTTCACACCTTGTAACACAGGCAAGAACCCTTTCTTCGCTTGATCCATTTTGAACTTCTTCAAAATTTTGTCAAGGTATGTGCTTTGTGAAAGTCCAATTAAGCGTCTTGATCTATCTCTATAGATCTTAATGCCTAATATGTAAGCAGCTTCACCGAGGTCTTTCATTGAAAAACTTTTATTCAAGTATCCCTTTATGCTATCCAGAAATTCTATATCATTTCCAATCAGTAATATGTCATCCACATATAATATCAGAAATGCTACAGAGCTCCCACTCACTTTCTTGTAAATACAGGCTTCTCCGAAAGTCTGTATAACACCAAATGCTTTGATCACACTATCAAAACGTTTATTCCAACTCCGAGAGGCTTGCACCAGTCCATAAATGGATCGCTGGAGCTTGCACACTTTGTTAGCTCCCTTTGGATCGACAAAACCTTCTGGTTGCATCATATACAACTCTTCTTCCAGAAATCCATTCAGGAATGCAGTTTTGACATCCATTTGCCAAATTTCATAATCATAAAATGCGGCAATTGCTAACATGATTCGGACGGACTTAAGCATCGCTACGGGTGAGAAGGTCTCATCGTAGTCAATTCCTTGAACTTGCCGAAAACCTTTTGCGACAAGTCGAGCTTTGTAGACAGTAACATTACCATCAGCGTCAGTCTTCTTCTTAAAAATCCATTTATTCTCAATTGCTTGCCGATCATCGGGCAAGTCAACCAAAGTCCATACTTTGTTCTCATACATGGATCCCATCTCAGATTTCATGGCTTTTAGCCACTTTGCGGAATCTGGGCTCACCATCGCTTCTTCATAGTTCGTAGGTTCATCATGATCTAGTAGCATGACCTCCAGAACAGGATTACCGTACCACTCTGGTGCGGATCTTACTCTGGTTGATCTACGAAGTTCAGTAGTATCTTGATCTGAAGTTTCATGATCATTATCATTGGCTTCCTCACTAACTGGTGTAGGTGTCACTGAAACAGTTTTCTGTGATGAACTACTTTCCAGTAAGGGAGCAGGTACAGTTACCTCGTCAAGTTCTACTTTCCTCCCACTCACTTCTTTCGAGAGAAACTCCTTCTCTAGAAATGATCCATTCTTAGCAACAAATGTTTTGCCTTCGGATCTGTGATAGAAGGTGTACCCAACAGTTTCCTTTGGGTATCCTATGAATACACATTTCTCCGATTTGGGTTCGAGCTTATCAGGTTGAAGCATCGCAGCCCCAAACTTTAAGAAACGACAACTTTGGTTTCTTGCCAAACCATAGTTCATAAGGCGTCGTCTCAACGGATTTTGATGGTGCCCTTTTTAACGTGAATGCGGCCGTCTCTAAAGCATATCCCCAAAATGATAGCGGTAAATCTGTAAGAGACATCATAGATCGCACCATATCTAGTAAAGTACGATTACGACGTTCGGACACACCATTACGCTGTGGTGTTCCGGGGGGCGTGAGTTGCGAAACTATTCCACAGTTTTTCAAATGTACACCAAACTCGTAACTCAAATATTCTCCTCCACGATCAGATCGTAGAAACTTTATTTTCTTGTTACGATGATTTTCAACTTCACTCTGAAATTCTTTGAACTTTTCAAATGTTTCAGACTTATGCTTCATTAAGTAGATATATCCATATCTGCTCAAATCATCTGTGAAGGTGAGAAAATAACGATATCCGCCACGAGCTTCAATATTCATCGGACCACATACATCGGTATGTATGATTTCCAACAAATCTGTTGCTCTCTCCATAGTACCGGAGAACGGTGTTTTAGTCATCTTGCCCATGAGGCACGGTTCGCAAGTACCAAGTGATTATGGAGTTTCTTCATGCGTTTTACACCGATATGACCTAAACGACAGTGCCACAAATAAGTTGCACTTTCATTATCAACTCTGTATCTTTTGGTTTCAACATTATGAATATGTGTATTACTACTATCGAGATTTAGTAAGAATAGACCACTCTTCAAGGGTGCATGACCATAAAAGATATTACTCATATAAATAGAACAACCATTATTCTCTGATTTAAATGAATAACCGTCTCGCATTAAACAAGATCCAGATATAATGTTCATGCTCAACGCTGGCACCAAATAACAATTATTTAGGTCTAATGTTAATCCCGAATGTAGATGTAGAGGTAGCGTGCCGACCGCGATCACATCGACTTTGGAACCGTTTCCCACGCGCATCGTCACCTCGTCCTTTGCCAGTGCCCGCTTATTTTGTAGTCCCTGTTCCGAGTTGCAAATATTAGCAACAGAACCAGTATCAAATACCCAGGTGCTACTGCGAGCATTGGTAAGGTACACATCAATAACATGTATATCACATATACCTTTGTTCACCTTGCCATCCTTCTTATCCGCCAAATACTTGGGGCAGTTCCGCTTCCAGTGACCAGTCTGCTTGAAGTAGAAGCACTCAGTTTCAGGCTTAGGTCTAGACTTGGGTTTCTTCTCTTGAGCAGCAACTTGCTTGCCGTTCTTTTTGAAGTTCCCCTTTTCCTTCCCTTTGCCCTTTTTCTTGAAACTAGTGGTCTTGTTAACCATCAACACTTGATGCTCCTTCTTGATTTCTACCTCCGCAGCTTTTAGCATTGCGAAGAGCTCGGGAATAGTCTTGTTCATCCCTTGCATATTATAGTTCATCACGAAGCTCTTGTAGCTTGGTGGCAGTGATTGGAGAATTCTGTCAATGACGCAATCATCTGGAAGATTAACTCCCAATTGAATCAAGTGATTATTATACCCAGACATTTTGAGTATATGCTCACTGACAGAACTGTTCTCTTCCATCTTGCAGCTATAGAACTTATTGGAGACTTCATATCTCTCAATCCGGGCATTTGCTTGAAATATTAACTTCAACTCCTGGAACATCTCATATGCTCCATGACGTTCAAAACGTAGTTGAAGTCCCGATTCTAAGCCGTAAAGCATGGCACACTGAACTATCGAGTAGTCATCAGCTTTGCTCTGCCAGACGTTCATAACATCTGGTGTTGCTCCAGCAGCAGGCCTGGCACCCAGCGGTGCTTCCAGGACGTAATTCTTCTGTGCAGCAATGAGGATAATCCTCAAGTTACGGACCCAGTCCGTGTAATTGCTACCATCATCTTTCAACTTTGCTTTCTCAAGGAACGCATTTAAAATTTAACGGAACAACAGCACGAGCCATCTATCTACAATCAACATAAACAAGCAAGATACTATCAGGGACTAAGTTCATGATAAATTTTAAGTTCAATTAATCATATTATTAAAGAACTCCCACTTAGATAGACATCCCTCTAATCCTCTAAGTGATCACGTGATCCAAATCAACTAAACCATGTCCGATCATCACGTGAGATGGAGTAGTTTCATCGGTGAACATCATTATGTTGATCATATCTACTATATGATTCACGCTCGACCTTTCGGTCTCCGTGTTCCGAGGCCATATCTGCATATGCTAGGCTCGTCAAGTTTAACCTGAGTATTCTGCGTGCGCAACTGTTTTGCACCCGTTGTATTTGAACGTAGAGCCTATCACACCCGATCATCACGTGGTGTCTCAGCACGAAGAACTTTTGCAACGGTGCATACTCAGGGAGAACACTTCTTGATAATTTAGTGAGAGATCATCTTATAATGCTACCGTCAATCAAAGCAAGATAAGATGCATAAAAGGATAAACATCACATGCAATCAATATAAGTGATATGATATGGCCATCATCATCTTGTGCTTGTGATCTCCATCTCCAAAGCACCGTCATGATCACCATCGTCACCGGCGCGACACCTTGATCTCCATCGTAGCATCGTTGTCGTCTCGCCAATCTTATGCTTCCACGACTATCACTACCGTTTAGTAATAAAGTAAAGCATTACATCGCGATTGCATTGCATACAATAAAGCGACAACCATATGGCTCCTGCCAGTTGCCGATAACTTGATTACAAAACATGATCATCTCATACAATAAAATTCAGCATCATGCCTTGACCATATCACATCACAACATGCCCTGCAAAAACAAGTTAGACGTCCTCTACTTTGTTGTTGCATGTTTTACGTGACTGCTACGGGCTTAAGTAAGAACCAATCTCACCTACGCATCAAAACCACAACGATAGTTTGTCAAATAGACTCCGTTTTAACCTTCGCAAGGACCGGGCGTAGCCATACTTGGTTCAACTAAAGTTGGAGAGGCAGTCGCCCGCAAGCCATCTCTGTGCAAAGCACGTCGAGGGAACCGGTCTCGCGTAAGCGTACGCGTAAGGTTGGTCCGGGTCGTCTCGTCCAACAATACCGCTGAACCAAAATATGACATGCTGGTAGGCAGTATGACTTGTATCGTCCACAACTCACTTGTGTTCTACTCGTGCATATAACATCAACATCATTAACCTAGGCTCGGATGCCACTGTTGGGTTTCGTAGTAATTTCAAAAATTTTCCTACGCGCACACAGGATCATGTGATGCATAGCAACGAGAGGAGAGTGTTGTCTACGTACCCAACGCAGACCGACTGCGGAAGCAATGACACGACGTAGAGGAAGTAGTCGTACGTCTTCACGATCCAACCGATCAAGCACCGAAACTACGACACCTCCGAGTTCGAGCACACGTTCAGCTCGATGACGATCCCCGGACTCCGATCCAGCAAAGTGTCGGGGAAGAGTTTCGTCAGCACGACAGCGTGGTGACGATCTTGATGAACTACAGCAGCAGGGCTTCGCCTAAACTCCGCTACAGTATTATCGAGGAATATGGTGGCAGGGGGCACCGCACACGGCTAAGGAATCGATCACGTGGATCAACTTGTGTCAACTTGTGTGTTTAGAGGTGCCCCTGCCTCCGTATATAAAGGAGGAGAGGAGGGGAGGCTGGCCGGCCAAAGAGGGAGGCGCAGGAGAGTCCTACTCCCTCTGGGAGTAGGATTCCTCCCCCCAATCCTAGTCCAACTAGGATTCCTCGGAGGGGAAGGGAGAGAGGGGGGCCGGCCACCTTCTCCTAGTCCTAATAGGACTAAGGGGAGGGGAAAGAGGCGCAGCCACCTTGGGCTGCCCCTTTCTCCTTTCCACTAAGGCCCATGATGGCCCATATGGCTCCCGGGGGGTTCCGGTAACCTCCCGGTAACCCGGTAAAATCCCGATTTCACCCGGAACACTTCCGATGTCCAAACATAGGCTTCCAATATATCAATCTTTACGTCTCGACCATTTCGAGACTCCTCGTCATGTCCGTGATCACATCCGGGACTCCGAACAACCTTCGGTACATCAAAATGCATAAACTCATAATATAACTGTCATCGTAACCTTAAGCGTGCGGACCCTACGGGTTCGAGAACAATGTAGACATGACCGAGACATGTCTCTGGTCAATAACCAATAGCGGGACCTGGATGCCCATATTGGCTCCTACATATTCTATGAAGATCTTTATCGGTCAGACCGCATAACAACATACGTTGTTCCCTTTGTCATCGGTATGTTACTTGCCCGAGATTCGATCGTCGGTATCCAATACCTAGTTCAATCTCGTTAACGGCAAGTCTCTTTACTCGTTCCGTAATACATCATCTCTAACATATTAGTTGTAATGCTTGCAAGGCTTATGTGATGTGTATTACCGAGAGGGCCCAGAGATACCTCTCCGACAATCGGAGTGACAAATCCTAATCTCGAAATACGCCAACCCAACATCGACCATTGGAGACACCTGTAGTACTCCTTTATAATCACCCATTTACGTTGTGACGTTTGGTAGTACCCAAAGTGTTCCTCCGGTAAACGGGAGTTGCATAATCTCATAGTCGTAGGAACATGTATAAGTCATGAAGAAAGCAATAGCAACATACTAAACGATCAGGTGCTAAGCTAATGGAATGGGTCATGTCAATCAGATCATTCTACTAATGATGTGACCTCGTTAATCAAATAACAACTCATTGTTCATGGTTAGGAAACATAACCATCTTTGATTAACGAGCTAGTCAAGTAGAGGCATACTAGTGACACTCTGTTTGTCTATGTATTCACACATGTATTATGTTTCCGGAAAATACAATTCTAGCATGAATAATAAACATTTATCATGATTATAAGGAAATAAATAATAACTTTATTATTGCCTCTAGGGCATATTTCCTTCAATCAAGGCCACAATCAGCACCACTTTGCTACTCTGAACCAATTCCTCGCAAATGGCCCAAAGACGTTCAGCAGTTGTGTTGAGGCTACCGATGCTGACGATTGGCTAGTGGATCTGGGCAAGCATTTTGAATGCAGCAACGTCAGGCCTGAAGATTTCGTCAAGTTCGCTTCTTTCCAGCTCAAAGATCAGGCTGCAGAGTGGTTCCAGCAGTACAAGGATTCCAGAGGTGGACGTGTTATCACTTGGGACGATTTCCGTCAAGATTTCCGCGCTCATCACATCCCTCAAAGTGTGGTTGAGAGTAAGCGTCAGGAATTCCGCAATCTGAAGCAAGGCTCTTTGTCTGTCTATGACTACAACAAGTTGTTCCAGAAGCTCGCCCGTTTTGCCAAGCAGGATGTTCCTGATGAGAAGAGCATGATCTATCAGTTCAGGGGTGGTCTTCGTGAGGAAATTCAG
>NC_041384.1:242943215-242947801 GCF_002162155.2 Triticum dicoccoides | reverse complement strand
TTGAGATACGATGAGTTCTACAACATGGCACTGAAGCAAGAGGCTGCTCAGATGAGGTGTGATGCTTCCAGGAAGCGTGCCAGAGATGTTACTCCGTCTTCCTCTACTCAAGTGGTCAAGCAGCAGAAGTACTGGCTTCCTCCTCCTCCGTTCCGTCAGCCGTATCAGCAGAAGAGCAAAGGTGGCAGTGGTTTCTCCCACCCACCCAACCCAGGCTTTCAGAACAAGGCTTCGTCTCAAGCTCCAAGACCGAGTGCTCCGTATCACCGTCCGCTTTCAGAGGTCACGTGCAACAAGTGCCAACAGAAGGGTCACTATGCCAAGAAGTGTACCAACTAGAGGCGTCTTCCTCCTCCTCCTCCTGTCAGATCGGCAAGTACAGCTGTGGTCAAGCACAATCCCAAGCACGCCAAGGTCAATATGGTGAATGTAGCTCAGGCAGAGGACTCGTCAGATGTGATCATGGGTAACCTTCCTGTTAACGATGTTCCTGCAAGAGTCCTTTTTGACACAGGTGCATCGCATTGCTTCATTTCCAAACCTTTTGCATCAAAGTATGAGTGTGATTATCAGTATCTGCAAAGTTCCTTGCAAATTGTGTCACCAGGCAAGCAGATGACAGCTAACACCTGCGTCCCTGAGGTTACTATCACATTGGGTGACTACAAGTTCCTTTCTTCCCCAATTGTTCTCGGTAACTCGGATATTGATCTTATTCTCGGAATGGATTGGCTTTCTAAGCACAAGGCACATCTTGAATGTGCTGCCAGGCAGATTCAATTGACTCATTCGTCTGAGGATGTCATTGTCTTTGCCGCTCGGGATAATACCATCCGGTTGTTTTCTCTCAATGTGAAGGGTGAATTGGATGCCATCTCTCAAATTCCTGTCGTTTGCGAATATCAAGACGTCTTTCCAGAAGAACTTCCAGGGATGCCTCCAAACCGGCCGGTTGAATTCGTTATTGAACTTGAGCCCGGTACGGAACCTATGTGCAAACGTCCCAACAAGATCGGCCCCGAAGAGTTGGAGGAGTTGAAGAAACAACTCGATGAGCAAGAAAGATTGGGTCTCATCCGGCCTAGTACTTCTCCGTGGGGTTGTGGTGTTCTTTTTGTGAAGAAGAAGGATGGATCGAGTCGACTTTGTGTTGATTACCGTCCAGTAAACAAGAAGACCATCAAGAACAAATACCCACTTCCCAACATCAATGAGCTGTTCGAACAACTCAAGGGTGCTCAAGTATTCTCCAAGCTTGATCCCCGTATGGGTTATCATCAGATTCGTATTCGTGAGCAAGATATTCCCAAGACGGCGTTCAGAACAAGCTTTGGTTCATATGAATACACCGTCATGTCTTTTGGCCTCGCCAACGCTCCTCCGACGTTCTCTCGCATGATGAACTTCATCTTCAGCCCCTACACCAATGAATTCGTTTTGGTTTATCTCGACGACATTCTGGTTTTCTCGAAGAACAAGGAAGATCATGCCAAGCACTTGCGTTTGGTTCTTGACAAGCTCAGGGAACATCAGTTCTACGCCAAGTTCTCCAAGTGTGAATTTTGGCTCGATGAGGTTCTTTATCTTGGTCATATCATCTCTGCCAAGGGCATTTCCGTGAATCCTGAGAAGGTGTCCGCAATTGTGAATTGGGAACCTCCTCAGAACGTAAAGCAACTCCGCAGTTTCCTCGGTCTCGCAAGCTATTGCAGAAGATTCGTTGAAAACTTTTCTAAGATCGCCAAGCCTCTCTCAAATCTTCTTCAGAAGCACGTCAAGTACGTTTGGTCTCCGGAGTGTGATATTACTTTCAACACTTTGAAAGAGAAATTGATCACTGCTCCAGTTCTGACTCCGCCTGATGAAACCAAGCCGTACGAGGTCTTTTGTGATGCCTCTCTCCAAGGTCTCGGTGCTGTACTGATGCAAGAGAAGAAAGTTGTTGCTTATACCTCTCGCCAGTTGAAACCTAATGAGAAGAACTACCCCACTCATGATCTCGAGTTGGCGCCAGTTATGCACGCTTTGTTGACTTGGAGACATCTTCTATTGGGAAGGAAAGTGGACATTTTCACTGATCACAAGAGTCTCAAGTACATCTTCACTCAGCCTAATCTCAACCTCAGGCAGACTCGATGGGTCGAAATGATTCAAGAGTACAATCCGAGTATCGAGTATACTCCAGGCAAGGCTAATGTGATTGCTGACGCTTTGAGCAGAAAAGCATATTGCAACAGTCTGATTCTCAAGCCTTATCAACCCGAGCTTTGTGAAGCTTTCCGCAAACTTAATCTGCAAGTTGTTCCTCAAGGTTTCCTCGCCAACCTTCAAGTCTCTCCTACCTTAGAAGACCAGATTCGCCAAGCCCAACTTCTTGATGCTATGGTGAAAAAGGTGAAGATTGGTATTGCAAAGAGTCAGTCCAAGTACAAGTGCTACCGACTTGATGACAAGGACACTCTCTTCTTCGAGGATCGAATTGTTGTGCCCAAAGGTGAACTTCGTAAGGTGATCATGAACGAGGCTCACAACTCTCTCCTCTCCATCCACCCTGGTAGTACGAAGATGTATCAGGACCTCAAGCAAGCTTATTGGTGGACTCGAATGAAGCGCGAGATCGCTCAATTCGTGAATGAATGTGATGTCTGCAGAAGAGTGAAGGCAGAACACCAAAGGCCAGCTGGTCTCCTCCAACCTCTTGCCATTCCAGAATGGAAGTTTGACCACATTGAAATGGACTTCGTGACTGGGTTTCCAAAGTCCAAACGTGGCAATGATGTTATATTTGTTGTCATCGACAAGCTCACCAAAGTGGCTCACTTTCTGCCTATCAAAGAGTCAATCACTGCAGCTCAATTGGCGGAACTCTATACCTCTCGCATTGTCTCTCTGCACGGTATTCCTCAAGTGATATCTTCAGACCGTGGCAGCATCTTTACCTCCAAGTTTTGGGATTCTTTTCAGAAGGCCATGGGCACAAACATCCGCTTCAGCACAGCTTTCCATCCTCAGAAAAGCGGTCAAGTCGAGCGTGTCAACCAAATTCTTGAAGATATGCTCAGGTCTTGTGTGATCTCCTTCGGCATGAAGTGGGAGGACTGTCTTCCTTATGCTGAATTCTCGTACAACAACAGCTTTCAAGCAAGTTTGGGCAAGGCCCCCTTTGAAATTCTGTATGGCAGGAAGTGCCGTACCCCTCTCAACTGGTCTGAAACCGGTGAATGTCAGCTGCTGGGTAATGACCTAATCACAGAAGCAGAAGATATGTGCAAAGTCATTCGTGATAACCTCAAAGCAGCCCAGTCCCGCCAGAAGAGCTACTATGATAGTAAGCACCGTGATCTGGTTTTCGAGATCGGAGATCATGTTTACCTCCGCATCTCTCCCATGAAAGGTACTCGTCGCTTCGGTATCAAAGGGAAGCTTGCCCCTAGATACGTGGGACCTTTCAAGATTGTCAGCAAGAGAGGCGACCTCGCCTACCAACTCGAGCTTCCTTCAAACTTTGCAAATGTTCATGATGTGTTCCATGTCTCTCAGCTTTGAAAGTGCTTCAAGACTCCTGACCGCACCGTCAACTTCGAGGACATTGAGCTCCAAGAAGATCTCTCTTATCGTGAGCACCCAGTTGCTATTCTTGAAGAGACTGAACGCAAGACTCGCAACAAGTCAATCAAATTTCTCAAAGTCAAGTGGTCTCACCATTCCGACCATGAAGCTACCTGGGAACGCGAGGATCACCTCCGTTCTGAGTACCCGGAGTTCTTTCAGTCCTAGATCTCGGGACGAGATCTTTTCGTAGTGGTGGAGTGTTGTAATGCCCCAGTTATAATTTCCCTATTTGTACTCCAACTCTTGCCGTTTCCGGTGTCAAGTTATATTTATTTCTCGGGTTCGGGTCTTTGTCTCCGTGTGTTGTTTTTCGTTTTCATGCATCTCATACCATGTCATCACGTGCCTTGCATTTGCCTACGTGTTCATCTCATGCATTCGAGCATTTTTCCCCGTTGTCCGTTTTGCATTCCGGCGCTTCGTTCTCCTCCGGTGGTCATTTCTAGCTTTCTTTCGTGTTTGGGAATTAAACATTTCCGGATTGGACCAAGACTTGCCAAGCGGCCTTGGTTTACTACCGGTAGACCGCCTGTCAAGTTTCGGGTCATTTGGACTTCGTTTGATAGCCCAACGGTTAACCGAGGGACCGAAAAGGCCTCGTGTGTGTTGCAGCCCAACACCCCCCAAATTTGGCCCAAAACCCACCAAACTCTGCCCCATGTCCTAGAGCGTTCGATCACGATCGTGTGGGCGAAAACCGCACCTCATTTGGACTCTCCTAGCTCCACTTATGCCTATTTATACCCCCTCCATTCGGATCTCTTCTTCCCCGTCCGAAACCCTAAAAATCCCCGCGCCGAGCCGGACATGTCCGTCCCGGCCCGGACAACCGCCGCCGCCGCCCGAAGCCACTGAGGGCTCACCATGTGGCAGCCGCGCCTCCACCACCGCCGCGGCCCGCCAGGCCCGGGGACGGCCCCTGCGAGCCCGCTCCCCCGCGCCTCCTCCTTTCCCCGAGCGCCGCCGCCTTCCGC
>NC_041384.1:242911334-242942739 GCF_002162155.2 Triticum dicoccoides | reverse complement strand
CGCGCCGGGCGCCACCGCCCCGGCGACCACCGGATCCGCCCCGGCGACCACCGGATCCGCCCCGGCCGGCCTCCTCCCGCGTCTCCGGCGGCCAAGTTCCGGCCAGCTACAGTGATCCCCGGCGTTCCTCGATCCGCGTGCCGATCTGATCTGGATCTGGTCTAGGTTGACCTCTCCCCGAAACCCTAATCTCCCAGATTTTTATGCATTCTTTGACTGCTTGTATCTCCGCAACCGTAGCTCCGTTTTGGGCATATGATATATCAAAGTCTTCGCCTCGACATGTACATAATTTCATTCCATTGCATCTTTAGCATTTGAGGTCATCTTGATGCCCAAAACTCTGTTAGAAGGAGGCTTCGTGAGTTAGATTGCAGATCCGTTAGTTCATCATGCACTTTTGTCATTTTTGCTATGTTTAATTCGTGCATGATATGCCTGTGCCCCTTTGGGATGAATTGTTAAGCATTTTGTCTTCTTTCCAGAGGTGCCACCCATGTATTTTTAGGATGTGTGTATTGTCTTGTGCAAGCTTGCGAAGAGAGGTACCTGAGAATGCAGATTTCAGAGACTTGGTGATTTTCACTAAGTCTGGGATATTTTAGTTCATGATGCTATATGTCCAGCTTGTTTCCTAATGATCCGTGCCTCTTTTGAAGATGATAAGTAAGGGAGTTTTGATATTTATGTTATGTTCTATCCATCCATGTCTTTGTTGGCATATGTGGAGTGCTCTAGGTTGACTCAATCGAGCTCAACTTTTGCTTCGTTGTTAATATGGGCAGATCGTCAACTTGTTTGCGATTTTGCCGATGCTACCGTTAGTGTTCCATGCATGCTATGCCTTTGTTCTTGCCATGTGTACCTAGCACATTGTGCCTTCTTGCTGGTTATATGCTTTCCTTGCCATGACTTGCACCGTAGTGAGTGCATCGAGCTCGTTTACATGCCTTCGTGAGTTAAATTTCAGCATGTCTCAGTTTTCACTAAGTCTGAAAACTGATTGTGTTCGAGCGATGTTCGTGAGCTCGGTAGAGTATTTTGTGGACCCTTTTGGCCCCAGGTCACTTTGGGTGTTTTGTTAAGCTTGTTGAGTAGCTCCATGCCATGTTCTTACTTGTCATGTTCAGATTTTCTATCATGTTGTTTTGCTGCTCCGAAGAGAGCATCATGATCTGAAATTTCAGACTAGTGTTAATTTCACTAAGTCTGGAATCTGTTTTGCATTTGCGTTTTAGCCATGCTTGTTTGAACCTCTTAATGGATGAATTGGCCGTGGCTCAGTGCTAGTGTTTTGTCAACCATCTTGTGTACATCACTGCCATGTATTTTGTTTTCATGTTTGGTGGCTGTAGCATGTTCATTTCGTTGCATTTAGATGCCTACTTGCTGTAAATCGCATACCGGTGTCATATCTTAAAACGCTCGCCATTTCCAAACCGTAACTCCGATTCCCATGATCTTTATATCGTTTTCAATCGATTTCATCCCCTCTATCCAGTGGAACACTTGGTTTTTCAAGTTGATGCCAGGTTCATGCATTTCCTGTCATATCTTGCATTTTGCATCCCGCATCGCATCCCGCATAGCATATCGTCATTTCATCATATTGCTTGGTCTTGCCCGTGGTTGATTGTATCCTTGTTGCTTGTTTGTCTTGTTGGGTAGAGCCGGGAGACGAGTTCGCTACCGAGGAGCCCGTTGAGTTTGCTTGTGAGGATCCAGTCAACTCTGACAACTGTGCAGGCAAGATGATCATACCCTCGAAATCACTACTATCTTTGCTATGCTAGTTTGCTCGCTCTTTTGCTTTGCCACTGCAATGATGCCTACCTTTTGCTTGTCAGCCTCCCAATTGCCATGTTGATCCTCTAACCCACCATTGTCCTAGCAAACCGTTGATTGGCTATGTTACCGCTTTGCTCAGCCCTTCTTATAGCGTTGTTAGTTGCAGGTGAAGATTGGAGCCGTTCCTTGTTGGAACATTTACTTTCTTGTTGGGATATCATTATATTGCTATGTTGTCTTAATGCATCTATATACTTGGTAAAGGGTGGAAGGCTCGGCCTCTCGCCTAGTGTTTTGTTCCACTCTTGCCGCCCTAGTTTCCGTCATATCGGTGTTATGTTCCCGGATTGTTGCGTCCCTTACGCGGTTGGGTTATAATGGGAACCCCTTGATAGTTCGCCTTGATTAAAGCTTTTCCAGCAATGCCCAACATTGGTTTTACCATTTGCCACCTAGCCTCTTTTTCCCTTGGGTTTCCGGAGCCCGAAGGTCATCTTATTTAACCCCCCCCGGGCCAGTGCTCCTCTGAGCGTTGGTCCAAACTAGAGTCCTGTGCAGCGCCCCCTCGGGGAAACTCGAGGTTTGGTTTTAGTTGTATGGAGCGCTCATCTGAGTGTGCCCTGAGAAAGAAATATGTGCAGCTCCTATCGGGATTTGTCGGCACATTCGGGCGGTGTTGCTGGTCTTGTTTTAACCTGTCGAATTGTCTTGTTGTACCGGGTTGCCGAGTCTGATCGGTGTGTCTCGGGTGGAGGTCTATTCCTTCGTTGACCGTGAGAGCTTGTCATGGGCTAAGTTGGGACCCCCCTGCAGGGATTGATCTTTCGAAAGCCGTGCCCGCGGTTATGGGCAGATGGGAATTTGTTAATGTCCGGTTGTAGATAACTTTAACTTAACTTAATTAAAATGAATCAACCGTGTGTGTTAGCGTGATGGCCCCTTCTCGGCGGAGTCCGGGAAGTGGACACGGTGTTGGAGTTATGCTTGCGCAGGATGTTCCTTTAGCTTCTCGCTCGTGCTTCGCCTTCTCTTCTCGCTCTCTTTTGCGTATAAGTTAGCCACCACATATGCTAGTCGCTTGCTGCAGCTCCACATATTTTTTGCCTTATCCATTCCTATGAGCTTAAATAGTCTTGATCGCGTGGGTGTGAGATTGCTGAGTCCCTGTGGCTCACAGATACTACAACTCCAGATGCAGGTCCAGGTGTTTCTGCTCCAGTTGACGATTACGAGCTCAAGTGGGAGTTCGACGAGGACTCTCAGCGATACTACGTATCTTTTCCGGATGATCAGTAGTGGTGCCTAGTTGGGGTTATCGATTCAGGACCTTGTCGCACGTTGGGTTCTTTTCTATTTTGGCGCCGTAGTCGGGCCATGAGTGTTTGTTTGATGGATGTTATTTATGTACTCTGATGTGACGTGGCGAGTGTAAGCCAACTATGTTATCTCCCCCTTTTATTATATATTACATGGGATGTTGTAATGATTGCCTGACTTGCGACATTGCTTTCAATGCGGTTATGTCTCTAAGTCGTGCCTCGACACGTGGGAGCTATAGCCACATCGAGGGCGTTACAGACGATCTGCCCCGAGGATGGCAGCCGGTGCGCGATATCCGCGACTAAGTATCCGGCTCGACGTAGTTTTTTGATGTGTCCCTCCGTGACGGAGGAGGCCATCCACTTGCCTCCCGCTCCGGAAATGTTTGGAGAGAGTTGAGGAGAAGGATGTGGACTTGGGTGATGGAGCTCGAGTGCGCAAGAATGGATGAGGAAGGAGGAAGAAGGCGTGGGTAGAAAAAGGTGAAACCTTATCCCTTTATGAGGGCGGACAAAACTATGCGCCCCCACCAGCTTGGTAAAACTCGCTTCTCCCCCAAGCGACATAATTGATGGCGCGGTTGGGTTACCCACGTCTGTATTAATGGGAATCCCGTAATAAGGGGACACGATCTCTGCTTCGACAAGACGTGCCAAGGAAACCGCCTCGCGAAACACGTTGAGATTGGTTATGAAAAATAATTCGAATAAAGGCCTGGTTGTCGTGTGATGCCACACAACAGGGTACGTTAGCAGATTAGATTTGTGTAAATATTATTCCCTCTATTGTGGTATGTGGAACTTATTTTGCAGAGCCGGACACGATCCTCGTGTTCAAAATCTTCTATGAAGTATTCGGAGGAGGAACCCGCCTTGCAATGCCGAAGACAATCTGCGCGCCGGACTCATTGTCATTGAAGCCTGGTTCAGGGGCTACTAAGGGTGTCCTGGATTAGGGGGTATCCGGACAGCCCTATTATATCCTTTGGCCGGACTGTTGGACTATGAAGATACAAGATTGAAGACTTCGTCCCGTGTCCGGATGGGACTCTCCTTGGCGTGGAAGGCAAGCTTGGCAATACGGATATGTAGATCTCCTTCCTTGTAACCAACTCTGTGTAACCCTAGCCCCCTCCGGTGTCTATATAAACCGGAGGGTTTTAGTCCGTAGGACAAGATATAATCATACCATAGGCTAGCTTCTAGGGTTTAGCCTCTCCGATCTTGTGGTAGATCAACTCTTGTACTACTCATATTATTAGAACAAGCAAGCAGGACGTAGGGTTTCACCTCCATCAAGAGGGCCCGAACCTGGGTAAAACATTGTGTCCCCTGCCTCCTGTTACCATCCGCCTTAGACGCACAGTTTGGGACCTCCTACCCGAGATCCGCCGGTTTTGACACCGACAGTGATCTTATCAACCTTTGGAATTACTTCCAACACACATCATCACGTCGCCCTCAACTAGTCTTTTTTTATTTTGCAACTCTCGTTTTGAGTTACTATTTTTAGCAACTGAACCAGTATCAAATACCGAGGGGTTTGCTATAAAAACTAGTAAAGTACACATAATGTATATCAAATATACCTGTGTTCACTTTGCCATCCTTCTTATCCGCCTAGTATCTAGGGTAGTTCCACTTCCAGTGACCATTTCCTTTGTAGTAGAAGCACTCAGTTTCTGTCTTGGGTCTAGCTTTGAGCTTCTTCATGGGAGTGGCAACTTGCTTGCCATTATTCTTGAAGTTCCCTTTCTTTCCCTTGCCCTTTTACTTGAAACTAGTGGTCTTTTCAACCATCAACACTTGATGCTTTTCTTGATTTCTACCTTCGTCGATTTCAGCGTCACGAAGAGCTTGGGAATCGTTTCCATTATCCCTTGCATATTATAGTTCATCATGAAGTTCTAGTAATTTGGTGATAGTGACTAGTGAACTTTGTCAATCACTATCTTAGCTGGAAGATTAACTCCCACTTGATTCAAGTGATTGTAGTACTCAGACAATCTGAGCACATGCTCATTGGTTGAGCTATTCTCCTCCATCTTGTAGGCAAAGTACTTTTTAGAGGTATCATACCTCTCGACTCGGGCATGAGTCTGAAATACCAATTTCAGCTCTTGGAACATCTTATATGCTCTGTGGCGTTCAAAACGTTTTGACATCCTGGTTCTAAGCCGTAAAGCATGGCGCACTAAACTATCAAGTAGTCATTATACCGAGCTTTTTCAAACGTTCATAACATCTATATCTGCTCTTGCAATAGGTCTGTCACCTAGAGGTGCATCAAGGACATAATACTTCTGTGCAGCAATGAGGATAACCCTCAGATCGCGGAGCTAGTCCGTATCATTTCTACTAACATCTTTCAACTTATTTTTCTCTAGGAACATATAAAAAATAAACAGGGAGCTACATCGCAAGCAATTGATCTACAACATAGATATGCAAATACTATCAGGACTAAGTTCATGATAAATTAAAGTGCAATTTAATCATATTACTAAAGAACTCCCACTTAGATAGACATCCCTCTAATCATCTAAGTGATCACGTGATCCTTATCAGCTAAACCATGTCCGATCATCATGTCATATGGAGTAGTTTTGAATGGTGAACATCACTATGTTGATCATATCTACTATATGATTCACCCTCCACCTTTCGGTCTCACTGTTCCGAGGCCATATCTGCATATGCTAGGCTCATCAAGTTTAACCCGAGTATTTCTACGTGTGCAAAACTGTCTTGCACCCGCTGTATGTGAACGTAGAGCTTATCACACCCGATCATCACGTGGTGTCTCAGCACGACGAACTTTGGCAACGGTGCATACTCAGGGAGAACACTTGTACTTTGAAATTTAGTGAGACATCATCTTATAATGCTACTGCCGAACTAAGAAAAATAAGATTCATAAAGGATAAACATTACATGCAATCAAAATATGTGACATGATATGGCCATGATCATCTTGCGCCTTTGATCTCCATCTCCAAAGTACCATCATGATCTCTATCGCCACCGGCATGACACCATGATCTCCATCATCTTGATCTCTATCAACGTGTCATCACATGGTCCTCTCGCCAACTATTGCTCTTGCAACTATTGCTATCGCATATCGATAAAGTAAAGCAATTATTTTGCGCTTGAATCTTATGCAATAAGGAGACAACCATAAGACTTATGCCAGTTGCCGATAACTTCAACAAAACATGATCATCTCATACAACAATTTATATCTCATCACGTCTTGACCATATCACATCACCAACATGCCCTGCAAAACAGGTTAGACGTCCTCTACTTTGTAGTTGCAAGTTTTACGTGGCTGCTACGGGCTGAGCAAGAACCGTTCTTACACTACACCACAGTAGAGCTTTGGCGACACATCAATCTGTCGGCATATGGTACCTTTGCCAACAGAAAAACTGTAGCTAACACCAATGCTGACAGAAGATAAAACAGTCGGAGGACTTTCTATGGGCGAAAGTATTGCCGACAGTTATTTACTCCCCGACACATTTTCAGTCGGCATACACCGCACCTATGCCGACAGATTGCCTGCATACATACACCCTACCTTTCCAGACAGTTGGTTTGTGGACATACATCATACCTACGCCGACAGTTGGTGTGTGAACATACACCCTACTTTCACCAACATATGGATTGTCTTTTTAGGTATATACCTTTGCCGACACTTATTCTGTTCGGCTAGGTATACACCTTTGTCGACACTTAGTTTGTCTTCCTAGGTATCTACCTTGGCCGACAGTCAATCTACAAGAATGTGTTTACCAACAGATTAATTGTTGGTAAGGTAGCGTACAACCAAAACAATAATTTGATACATATGCATATACAATGTTCAAATGCTATCCACAAATAGCATCAAGATGGAACACATTGCACAAAAGTGATGATAAGTTCAATGACATATGTATATATTGACACAGGTTCAAAAACACAACAATACGCATAGTATGACCATCCAGAACACACAAGTGACTTAAGGACCACTATTTGCTAGTCTGAAAGAGTTCACACACAAGTCACATCAATGAGGACAAAGTTTCTACTCTGAAACACTTGAAGCACCAAATGGTCCAAAAAAACACGTAAGATTCATGACACGATTGAAGTTGGCTGATCCAAAATATGAAAAAACAACCAACACCCCAAGTCCTCACATCCAAGCGCTAGGTGGCTAAGTACCTGAAAGTGTTCCATACAAATTTGTCAAGAAAGTGCAATCAACCCAAAATTTGTTGAAAACTCATATGAAGATTGGCAGGCTAGAGAGGCAAATGCTAAGTTATACACTTATACTTGATTGTTTGTGTGAATACACATAGAAATAGAAATATACAACTAGGAACTAGTTCCTGATGGCATTGTATTAATGTGCTAATTGTTGTGTATATAAATGCTTTGTTTGCATGCTTATTTCTTTTGAAGTTGCAAACTGGAAGTAGACTGAACTATGATAGTTTAAGATCAAAAAGTACACACATAAATGTACATTAGCAAGACTAGTAGTTGTATATTAGCAAGACTACTAGCTTGCATGTAAACTGAACCAATGAAACTAAAGGATTTGGTCCTGAACACAAGCAGCATGACAAGCCATTGAGAAGTTAATGAGTTCACTAGGTGCACATATACACAAGTTTTAGCACAGACTATTTAATTAATGGAAGACATCACAAATCACTTAAATGCATAAATGGAGAGACCTAGAAGATGAGAGGATGGGAGAACACTGAAGCTGGGTGTACCAACTAATATGAACCAAGCCATATGACTTACATTTTGATTGGATTAGAATCAGACCCATGTTATTCCAGTAAATTATGAGAACAATCAATTAGAATACAACTTTTGTAGTGCAATTTCAGAAATAAAACACATAAACACAAGTTTGTCAAGTATCTATCAAAGTTCAAAAACCATAAACTTGATGTATGCAGTATGTCGTAGTACCTCTATGCACTGGGAGGCCTTCATAGAGGACAAGCAGGGATGCGAAGCCACCTTCTCGCATCCCGGTATCATGTCGTGCTGCGCGCCACTAAGCATCGTCGATGGCTTGCTGCTGCATCTACACACCGTCTATGTTGCTGCCCTTCTCGTCATCTCATGTTCCTGCCGTATTGTGCGCCACCGATCATCACCACCTGCTTGCTGCTGCATCTGCACGCCACCACTGCGGTTGCCCTTCTCATCATCTCATTCTCATGTTCCTGCTATATTGTGCGCCACGGATAATCACCAGCGGCTTGCTGCTGCATCTGCGCACCACCACTGTCGCTTCGCTTCTCGTGCTACTGCATGTGCATGGCTTAAGGTGAGTCTGAGACATGTTACCGGCAAGTCTCTTTACTCGTTCCGTAATACATCATCCCGCAACTAACTCATTAATTGCATTGCTTGCAAGGCTTAAGGTGATGTGCATTACCGAGAGGGCCCAGAGATACCTCTCCGACAATTGGAGTGACAAATCCTAATCTTGATCTATGCCAACTCAACAAGTACCAGCGGAGACACCCGTAGAGCACCTTTATAATCACCCAGTTAGGTTGTGACGTTTGGTAGCACACAAAGTGTTCCTCCAGTATTCAGGAGTTGGATAATCTCATAGTCATAGGAACATGTATAAGCCATGAAGAAAGCAATAGCAACAAACTAAATGATCATCGTGCTAAGCTAAAGGATGGGTCAAGTCAATCACATCATTCTCTAATGATGTGATCCCGTTAATAAAATGACAACTCATGTCTATGGTTAGGAAACATAACCATCATTGAGCCAACGAGCTAGTCAAGTAGAGGCATACTAGTGCCAATCTGTTTGTCTATGTATTCACACATGTATTAAGTTTCCGGTTAATACAATTCTAGCATGAATAATAAACATTTATCATGATATAAGGAAATATAAATAACAACTTTATTATTACCTCTAGGGCATATTTCCTTCAATATTAAGGAAGCAGAATTTCATAATTGACATACATCATAGTACAACATGATATAGCTTCAGCACTCAGCTACCCCATTACACAACTACACCAGCAGCAAGTTCCACATGCAACATGTAGAACCTTTTGAAATTAGCATCATAGACGGTATATAGACAGATGCATCTCATCTGGAAAACTGCTGAAGCGGAAGGTGAATATTGAGCCTTCATTCTTGTTGAAGGTCTTTGCAACTTTAGGCCAGTGCGTGTGGATGATTGACCGTCCATCCTTCGTCCTCTTCAGGAATACTTCAATATTGAACCGTGGGTGTTGTATGAATACCTTCCTCGCCTCCCGACCATAGAGGTGGTTTGAGAGGTAATCATTAGTGAACTGCTTTGGAAAGGCCTGAAAACAAGGATGTGCATAAATATCTTCTCTATATTGGAAATGGGGCAAAATAATAAAAAAAGGCAAGGTATAATAGTTAGTACCATCTTGTAGTGAACTGATGTCTTCTTCATTGTGTAGGTAAAGATCTTGTTGTTTTTTGTCGCTAATTTCTTTATCCTAACAATCTTTCTGAGTTTCTTGATTTGATTGATATTCATGGACAACTCATTTCCCCATATGCAAAAAGGGTCGAATAGTGGGTCAAAACCTCTGGCAGCAGGACCAACATGTGCAAGACCAAATTGTTAAAAACCAAAATATTAGAATGGTTCCTGAAGTTGCACAATAATGTGCTATTAGAGAATGGATCATGCACGTGCTAACCTCGATTGTAAACCACACTGATTCCCATTGTTTCCCTGCAACACATATAAGGTAGTTAGTCATCAGGTTAAGTAAGGGTTCACATGCTATCAGTAAAATATGTTGTTGAAAAATAAGCACATAGCAGATTCATCAGATTAATTCAAGCCACACGGAAAACACATTTACCCAAACCAAGCAAGATTAAGAACTAGGAAATATAGCACTTGTATATGTTTCTCATGTATTAAGTGCAGCCAAATTCGATTTATTCCTCACATGCACAACAATACAAAATTCTACCCATGACAATTGGACATCGCATTGCAGAATTGAACCAAGCAGTTAACTAAACACCACAACAAATGAACCAAACATTAACCGAGCACCACATTACAAAATATAACATACTCCTAATAGAAGATCAGATAGTTAACCAAACAGTTAACTACAACCAATTGTAGAAATTGTATTTGTTTCTCATGTATTTACTACAGTCAAATTCAATTTATTCCTCACATGGTATACAATAACAGAATGCACCCACAACTATTGAACATCGCATTGCAGAATTGAACCAAACAGTTAACTAAACACCACTACACAAATGAACCAAACGTTAACTAAGCACCACATTGCACAATGTATAACCAAACCAAGCATGCTTGACAACTTGGAAATATAGCAATTGTATTCGTTTCTCATGTATTGTGTAAAGATAAATTCGATTTATTTCTCACATGAAAGACAATAAAAAATTGTAGCCTGAAGAATTGAACATCACATTTGCATAATTGAACCAAACAGTTAATAAAGACGACAACTAATTAACAAAAAAATTAGTAAGTGAGCACCACACTGCACGGCATATAGAACATATACACTAGAGCACCAGATTGCATGGTAAAATTAGATAGCACAATTCACTAGAATTTGTGAAGGAAAGGCAGGAGCAGCAAACGCAACAGGTAAACCGAGCATGCTTAACCGGTGTAGCTAGCAAATGGCAAGGTGCTCCTCCAAGATCTGGGGGTCGGCATGAATGGCAGCCATCGCGACATCATCCGCGCGTACGGTCGTGATTTGCTTCTCCGCTGCTAAATGCTCCTTGAGATCTTGGCTATACTGCGTGCACCATGGCTTAGGGCGATGCTTATTTGGTGGAGAGGTCGGTGATTTGGGTAGAAGGTGTTGCGCTCGCGCCGACGGTCGGGGCATGAGGGATGTGGAAGGAGGAGGATGATGGGGGTTGGGTGTGGATTACCTGCCTCGATAGATGAGGCCGAGCAGCGTGAAGGAGGGTCGCCGACGAGGAGGCGGCGCTGCAAGCAAGGAGTGAAGGTTTCAACTTGGAAAGGAAGGCGGAAAGAGGGGAAATGTGGCTTTTGGTAAGGGGGAGGGGAGGGGAGGTAGATATTTCCACAGAAGCCAAAAATTTGCAATTGCTTCAGCCAAAAAACTGTCACACAAAGTGTCATCAGACACGGTCCCTTATTCAGAATTGTGTACGATATGTGGACATCACAAACGATTCAGATAGCTTCACCCGTGTGTGATGAGTTCGAACGTCAAAAGTTTTGGTTCCAATTTCCATGGTTACAGTGGTCATCCACGTCATTGCGTAATTTGGGTACACAAAGGAGACTATAGCACACCTACACTTCTTAATCGAGCAAGTTAAGCAATTAAAGAGAGCTCGCTGACCTAAACATTACTCTAACAAATTAAAAACCAGCAATGTCGTCGTCCTGGGAATAGGGGTCCCCAGACTTGCCTGCCTGCGGCCCACGGCGTGGCTCCACAAGCGGCCCTGTACGGCCCATCTTCACCAACAAAACACTCAAGACCCTCACGAGGGGCCAAGCCTCGCGAGGCGGATGATGCAAGACCTCCTCGGGGGCAGCCTCGCTAGGCTAGCTCGCGAGGGGCGGAGAGATCAAGGCAAGAGGCACCTCACGAGGTTCCTGTGACGCAAGTCATGACGACCAAGGCCAGGCGGGCACCAGGCGGGCGCCAGCGCTCGAAGTGTCCTCATTTCCCCTTTGGTGCTAAACAGGCAAGTGCAGGCGCGGAGTCCCGAGGCATCAAGCAAAGGTTTCCATATCGGTGCAATGAGACCAAGACCAGCAGGACGACAGGACGGAGGTCACCGTAGAGCCCAGGACAGCGTCATCACTGGAGCCTTTGGCAGGCAAAGACCATCTTTTATCAGGATAGCTTGTACTGGTTGTCCCCCTTCAAACTGGCTATTGTGGGATCCCTTCCCGCCTAATATTTGAGAAGAGGATCCGGGCCTCTATATATAGGGCTAGCCACCATCGTAGGACAATAGGAGACCAGGAAGGATCGGCACATCGAGAGAGAGGGACAATCCTCTACCGCAACAACTCACCAAGCACAAGAGCACCTCTCCTCAGGAGGCTGTTCTTCCCTTGTAACTGTTCATCCTCAGCCCAAGAAGCAATCCACCACACCACACTGTAGTAGGGTATTACACCACATCAGCGGCCCGAACCAATATAAATCTTGCATCCCCTTGTTCTGCGGGTTCGACGCGCTAAGCCTTGAGATTGCGGTGAGGGCGTGAGCTAGAGGGGGATAGATCTTTGTGTGCACCCCAGTGTTCGAACCTCAAGGGTTTTGCCGGAACCTGAAATCCAACATTTCGCATGCCATGTAGGGGTGTGCTAAAGCTTTCCTTCCGTTGACCTGCGTTCCACCGCTCCACCGCATCCATGTCGGACGCACGTTGAGCCCGCGCCGAGAGTGGGGCCGCCCTTGCCGCTTGTGTCACTCAGACAGCCCCTGTCGGTGGGCCTCCTCGTCGTTCTCCGTCTCCTGTTGCCAACGCCGCTACCGGCCCGGCAGCAAACGAGGAACAAGCTTCCTCACTGTACCCCTCCATGCGGCGGGACGGCCGCACCGCCACACCGTCGCTGAATCCGGCCAGCTCATCGTCTCACGCTCGCCGCGCTACTCATGGCACGCGTGCTCCTGCATTACCGCCCGGTCAAAGACCTCTACAAGGACTGGTTGGACTGCATCGCCGAGCTCGTCAGCGCCGTTGGAGGCTCTCCTACACCATCCCTCTCGCTGCCCCACCCACCTCCAACAGCGGGCGATGTAGCTCACGGAGCGCCTCCGCCGCCTCCGCATCAAGATGGCACCCTCGCGCCGAGACTCGTAGCTCACAGAGCGCCTCCGTGTCCTTCGTGTCAAGACGGCATCGTCGCCCCAAGACACCGGTCCCGTGGCGTGATCCATCGTGCCGTGTGCCCACTCATGAAGAAGGGAGCTACCAACAGGCTCCCCGGCCGCAAGAAAATGCTCCAGCGCTCCCGGCGCCACGACAAGACCACGTGCCGCCTGTGGCGGCAGTGCATGGACATCAAGCACAGGTTCTGCCCCTACAAAGGGCCCCGGTGGCCACCGCAGGCTACCGCGCCTTCCCTCCCGAGATGCGTAGCATCGTCTGGCCAGGCAAGTTCATGCTGGACTTGCCTCCCCGCTACGACGGTACCCCCTATCCCGCTGAGTTCCTGCAGCTCTATGAGCTGAGCATCGAGGTGGCCAATGGCGACGAAAAAGTCATGGAAACTGGTTTCCCATGGCTCTCAAGGATGGCGCTCGCTCGTGGCTCCCGAACCTGCCTCCAGGCTCGATCTCCTCCTAGGGTGAGATGCGTGACCGCTTCGTCGCCAACTTCCAGGCACTCGTGACCGCCCTCCGGCCATAGGTGACCTGCGCCGCATCAAGCAACAGCCGGGAGAGACCCTGCAGAAGTACATCCAGCGCTTCAACAGTGTGCGTCTCAAGATCCCCAAGGTGATGGACGAGGCCATCATCTCAGCATTTTCCGATGGCGTCCACGACATCAAGATGAAGGAGGAGCTCGCTATCCATGAGGAGCTATGCACGACTCTAGAGCTGTTCAACATAGCAACCAAGTGCGTGAGAGCTGAGGAAGGGCATCTTTCTCTCCTCAAGCTCCCTGCCACAGACCTAGAGGAGAAGAAGGTCAAGGACGTGAAGAGCAAGAGAGTGGCTGTACTCGCGGCACAGCCAGACACGAACGCGGCCGGGACCTCCCCGAGTTGTCCAAGGGCGGCCGTCCGTTCTGCCCCTTCCACAATGTGCGCAGCCACAACACCAACGATTGTCAAGAACTCAGGGCCATTCGAGATGGACGCTTCGGTCAATGACCAGAGCGCAACGACCGGGGCTACGACCGAGGAGGAGGACGAGGCGGAGGATGTTGGGACGACCGCGGCCCCCACTAGGAGTGGCGCGACCAGCCTCGCGAGGACCGCTGGCAGGACCAGCCTCGTGAGGGCGCCTGGAGGGACCAGCCTCGCGAGGACTGTCCTCAGGGCAATCCTGGTCTACCTCCACTGCCGCCACCACCAAGGAGGAACGACGACCACCATCAGGACGAAGGGGTTGGGGGCTTCTAGGAGCCACGTGCCATCGCTTGCATCTTAGGTGGTGCTGAGGCCCCAGCTACCCAACGCATCTTCAAGCAGATCTCTCGTGAGGTGAATGCAGCCCTCCTCAAGCTCGAGGCCACGCGCCCGCTCAGATGGTCCAAGTACGCCATCACCTTTAGCTCGGCGGACCAGCTCAAATGCGCGGCGACTGCCGGCATCCTCTCGATGTCTGTTCACCCATCATCAGCAATGTCCAAGTCACCAAGACCCTCATCGATGGCGGCGCAGGGCTCAGTGTCTTGTCCATCGAGATGTTCGACAGCCTTCAAGTGCCATACGATTAGCTTCAGCCCACCAAGCCTTTCTCAGGAGTGATCGGCTCCACCACCCCGATAGGGCAAGTTCGTCTCCCTGTCACCTTCGGTCAGCGCGACAACTACCACACCGAGATCGTCAACTTCGACATCGCCCACATCCGTCTGCCGTACAATGCCATCCTCGGGTACCCAACATTAGCCAAATTTATGGAAGTGACCCACCATGGCTAGAACATCCTCAAGATGCCGGGAAGCGGCGGAATCATCACAGTCCCCCATGAAGAAAGAGATGCAGTGTGCTCCCTCAAGCGCGCCTTCCAAGCCTCGGCAATCGAAGACTCTGACAGCATGGGAGCGTACCCCGCTAAGGCCACCCCCAAGAAGAAGAAGCAGTTACTCCGCACAGGGTCTCAGGGGGGCGACCCCTCTAACGGTGCCACCTCAGGATCAGCGCCAACAACTGGGGCGCCTCCATCCCTCGCATAGGAAGGCGTGCCCAGCGCCCTCCTCGGGCAGGGCTCGGGGGCTCTCTTCTGGAGGGCCTCTGACCTGGCCAACATCACGAGGGAGGCGCTCAGGCACCACATGGAGGCGTGCTTCATGGCACATTTCCCTCAAGAGGGCACCGGGAAAGGAGCGCCCGGCGATCAGGAGTTCATCGTCAAGACCACCCAGGAGCTTCAGGAAGCAAGGGCGATACGCGGCGACCGCCACCCACCTGGTGTAGCTCCCCGCCCGGGCGAGGGTGGCGAGCTGCGCGTCTGCATCGACATCCTAGGGCTTAACAGGGCTGGATCTCAGGAGCGTTTCTGGCCTTCGTGTGCTGGCCGGTGTGAGGGTCCACCTCACAGCTACGTGCGCATGCCGTTCGGCCTACCAAGTGTGGCATCTGCTTCCAGCGCAATCTACGGAGCATCCTAGCGGCCTAGGAGGCCAGGCATCACGCGGTCCTGGTGGAGATGGAGACGGTCCTCAGGAGGCCACCTGAGCCACCAGAGCCTCCTAATGCTCAGGGTCTCAATGGCTCGCGAGGAGTGGCTTCTTCAGCGTGCACCTTCAACTACCTCAACGCCCGTTCAACAACAAAACCAGGTGATATTTTCCAAGTTCATTCAGCTGGGAGCGCCCCTCGGGCTGCATTATTCCTAGGTCGCATGGGCCTGTCCCTGCGGCATGTATCCTCTTGCATATTTAGCTTACCCTGCTGGGGGCACCCCTCGGGCTGCATCATCCCCAGGCTGCTCGGGTCCGACCTATTGGCCATGTATCGTTCTTGCATTTACCTTAGTTAGTATGCTTTCCATGAATAAGCTATCTATGGTCATCACCTGCTTGATTGTCACCCACCACGGGAGCCGCGCGCCGATCCTATTTCTTTAGGATCCTTCGCATAAGAAGGCTAGGCACGGCATCTATGCTCGTGTCCGTCCCTGCAGCGTCGATAAATCCAATGGCTGAGCTCTGTCTGGTGGGCCGGTCCCGTTCACGTCACCTCCTGGGGTCGTTCGTGCTTGGCCTTCTCGTGCGATAGCCTCAGGAGGTTCGTTCATCGCAGGTTGTCTAACTATCTTGCAGGACCACCGAGTCAACAAGAACCAAGACCGGGCACAACCCGCCTTGAGGTAGGGCCTCATGAGTCCCGCGCTGGCTCACGAGTGCCTAGACACACCTCGTCTAGCCCTGCTGTGCAAGCCACGTGTCAGGGCGGGGCTGTACATGCCCCGGGGGACTCCACTCAGAGGGAGCCCTCACCCACGCACCAGTGGAAGCACCATGCTCCGCGCTGGCAGTCGACACCGCCGAGGAGCGGCTATGCCCCTGCAAGTGCGGGAGCGATATGCTCCGCGCTAATGATAAACAAATGAGGGCGGCCTCACAGCCATATCAACCTCAAGGAGCCTCCGAGTTCAGTGTCTGGCCTCATCGCAACACCTCCCCTCGGGAGAGTCGCGCGAGGGGGATGGGCATGGGGGCTGCGCTCGGGTCACGCCCAAGCGTACGCCACCCTGCCAGGTCCCTCGGACCTGGTCGTCGCACGCCCTCCCAAGTGGAACCAAGGTATGAAGGTCGTTTGAATGTCAAGGGGGACTCCTGAGCATCGCGACTCAGGAGCCTAACTAGCCACGTAGCCCCTCACTCCTTGGTCCGTCCTGGTGATCTGGACGGTCCAATGGCGGCTGAGGTATGCGCGGGGTCGGGCCCTGCCAACCTAGAACACTAGGCCAACTCCCGCATCTCCTTTCTATAAGCTATTTGCGCGTCAAGGGGGACTCCTGAGCATCGCGACTCGGGAGCCTAACTGGCCACATAGCCCCTCACCTCTTGGTCTCGTCCTGGTGATCCGGACGACCCAACGGCGGCTGAGGTATGCGTGGGGTCGGGCCCTACCGACGTAGAATGTAAAGAAAATGGGAAGGAAATCGCAAAATCTCAAGCAAATATTACAAGACATATTGTTCTTCCGATACCAAATGCAAGTTTAAACGCCTCCACGAGGCATGGTGCATATCGCAGGAGCTAATAAGGAAAGGAGCCGCCAGCAGGTCCTTTCGTCATTCGCGGATGCCGCCGTCGCCCGCAAGGGATTCTTCTCCCACAGCGGCATTGCCCTCACTTACACCACCTACTGAAGTTGCAGGATCAGCAGCATCGCTAGTTGAGGGTGCGGGATCGAAGGCGCGGAACCTGTTCAGCAGGGCCTCCACCTGACTGTTCACGCCTTCGGCAGCAGCTGCGCAGTGCTTGATGTCCACAGGCTCCAGCAACTCATCTAGGTGGGCGGCACGATCGTGAAGATGGAGGTGGCTGAAGAAGTGCGTCAGAGCGGCTGAGGAAAGGATGCAGGCTTCTGCCTCTGCCAAGGGGCCGATACCGCTCACGACTTCCTCGAGCGCCTCGACCAGATAAGGAAGTAGCTGGCTGGGGCCCTCGTCGTCGGTGGCCAGTGGCTCCTCCAAGCCCTTCTCGTAGAGTGACCGTAGTGGCGCACGAGACCTCTCCTCGAGGAACTTGAAGGACATGCGGTCTTCGGCCAGGACCTGTGCCATGGCCTCTAGCTCGGCATTTTCTGCCTCCACTTTCTGCTCCAGCTTCTCCAATCGGCTGCGCTCCGTAGCCTGCGCCTCCGCCAACTGCCTTAGCTCGGTGTCGCGGCCCCTAACGACGTCCTCCCGGGCCTTCATCTTCTCCTCCTCCACTCTGCGGCCCGAGCTTCGTCCGAATGCTCACTGCGCATGGTCTTCAGTTCGGCCTCCAGCAGCTGGCAGCGATCTTGGGCGGCTCCGGCATCCTTCAGCGCCGCCTCGCAGGCAGCCATAGCTTGCGTGACGACCTGCTTGTCCTTCTCGCAGTCCACAGTAGCCTGGCTCAGCGCCGCCTGGACGGCCACATTGGAATGGAGCCAGCCAAAGATCATCTCTAGGCACCCGGCCACCAGGCGACAGTCGGTGCCTTGAAGATCCTCACGCAGCAAGGTCAGTGTAGAAAGAGCATGCTCCAGGATGTTGGGGGAGCCGGAAGGATCCAACGTCGGAGGAGCGGCAGAGGAAGGAAGAGGCAACATCGTCACGACGGCTTGGGAGGCTGAGGGCTCCAGAGCTTTGGGGACCTCAGCAACCGAGCCGAACGCCGGCTCCTTTGGTGCCAGCGGGGCCATGGGGGCTGCCTCCTCCTAAGGACACTCCCCCAAGTTTCATGAGGACGATCGGGCCAGAGAAGCGCGAGCACCGCCACCGTCCTTCCCAGCGGTGGAAGGAGCGGCCACCGCGGGTGATTTGGTCCCGAGCAGTACCACCGTGTCCTCCTTCCACCTCTTCGCCGCGGGCGTCAGCCTAGTCAAACAACGGAAGGCGTCAAGATCAGCAGCAGGAGCAGGAACAAGGCAAGACAAGGATACCTACTGGTCCACCGTAGTGTAGTCCCTCTGCTTCCTGAGCTTTAATCCTGAGAGCCTCCCAGCCAGAGGTGCAGGTGCAAGGGCTCTAGGCGCACAAGAGGGGGCAACAAGCAAGTTGGAAGCAGCTTGAGGCAGCGACAGAACAGGAGCGTCATCTTGGGAGACCAGCACCGGCCTTCCTTTCGCCGGAATCCCGACCGGTGATTTCCTCCAGGGGACTGACCTTGGACCTCGAGGAGCCCCCTACAGTGTGCAGCTCCTCCCTTTCCAGGGGGGCATCAGGCAGGGTGCGGAGGATGTCGGCCTTGCGCAAGGGGAGGTCTCCCCCGCCCCTTCATAGGTCACCTTCGAGTCGTTCTCCTCCCCCCTTCTTCCTCCTGTCCCTCCTCGCGAGACTCACTAGAAAACACAACCACCGGAGTTGTCGCCACCAAAGTGTTTGTGGGCATAGGCGGCACAAGCTCATGCTCGTCGAAGCCTGGCAGAGCAGCGACAACCTTTGCCCCATCCGGCGGCGGTACAAGGGAACAAGGCCATCAGGCGGGTACCCTTGGTCGTCCCCGACTAAGGAACAAAGAGTCGAGCGCAATTCCTCATCGGAATGGGGCTCTGGGTGCAGGCGGAGGTCGTCCCTTCGTCTCCAAGCTTCCAAAGTGGGCGTGGGTGCGACTGGAGGGGAGCCATGCATTGCGCCATGGATTCTTGGGCAATGATGGCCCCCGTCAGCTTCGCCGTTCTCGAGTCGCTGAGCTTTAGGTTGGCGGTCATCCTCTCCAGCACCCGCGTCACCCGCGGGTTGGTGAGCTTCATGCAAAGCCATCCCTCGTGCGACACAGGCATGTCCATCGGCAGCACCAGCCGGGGGTGGACGCGCTTGGATTCCATCAGGACCCACTTGCTCCTAAAGCCCTCGGCCTTCTTACCGGCCTTCGAGATGGCATTGGTCTTGTTGGCCGCGATGAAGCCAACGCACCCTGAGGAGGGGCCCTCCTTAAGCCGAAGAAATAAGAAGTGACGTAGCAGTGCCACAAACAGCATCACTCCGACGTATGCCTCACAGTAGAAGGCGAAAATCTACAGGAGAAGGACGAAGTTGGGATGAAGATGGAGGGCGTGGATCTTTTAGTGACTGAGGACGGAGTAGAAGAAGTCGGAGAAGGGGGGAACCAACCCAGCAATGATGCTACTCGTGAAGAAGGGGTAGAAGGTGCTGCCAGGGGCCTCAGGCTCGGCGGAGCCGACCCGGAGCACAATCTTCCTCTTCGCGTCACCCTCCGCCGTCATCAAGCGCACGGCGGCCAGGTTCTTCTCGGACACACTCGGCGCGTCGAGCATGGGCGCATACCAGGATAACGAAGGGTTATCCCGGGCTTTCTTGGGTGCCATCGACGGCAAGCTCGAAGGAGGATCTGGGTGGATCTGGAGTCTCTGGAAGCGAAGGGCAAGAAAGGGGATCTGGAGCAAGACAAAGGAAAGCAATGAAGGCAAATGCAGCTCGTGTCAGCCTTTTGTCAGGTGGACAGTTGCCAAGGCAGCTTGGGGAAGCGGAGACACCCAGGTCCAATCAACTGCCACGCGTCAAACAAGGCCGTTGGCTGTTGGGGCCCACGACGCTCCGCACTTGCTCCTTGGCTGTGCCTCGAAGCTAAGCCCGAGCATGCCTTGGGCCTGGGGGTGCTACCTCTTGAGCACTACGTTGATTTTCCCCGAAGAGGAAGGGATGATGCAGCAAAGTAGCGTAAGTATTTCCCTCATCTTTTGAGAACCAAGGTATCAATCTACTAGGAGGGTATGCACAAGTCCCTCGTACCTGCACAAAACAAATAAATCCTCGAAACCAATGCAAATAGGGGTTGTCAATCCCTATGAGGCCACTTACGAGAGTGAGATCTGATAGATATGATAAAGATAATATTTTTAGTATTTTTATGATAAAGATGCAAAGTAAAATAAAGGTAAAGTAAATAGCAAAGTAGTAGGAGAACAAGATGATGAAGATAGACCCGGGGGGCATAGGTTTCACTAGTGGCTTATCTCAAGAGCATAAATATTCTACGGTGGGTGAACAAATTACTGTTGAGAAATTGACAGAATTGAGCATAATTATGAGAATATCTAGGCATGATCATGTATATAGGCATCACGCCCGAGACAAGTAGACCGACTCCTGCCTGCATCTACTACTATTACTCCACTCATCGACCGCTATCCAGCATGCATCTAGAGTATTAAGTTAAAAACAAAGTAACGCCTTAAGCAAGATGACATGATGTAGAGGGATAGACTCATGCAATATGAAAAAAAACCCATCTTGTTATCCTCGATGGCAACAATACAATACGTGCCTTGCTGCCCTTACTCTCACCAGGAAAGGACACCACAAGATTGAACCCAAAGCTAAGCACTTCTCCGATTGCAAGAAAGATCAATCTAGTAGGCCAAACCAAACTGATAATTCGAAGAGACTTGCAAAGATAACCAATCATACATAAAAGAATTCAGAGAAGATTCAAATATTATTCATAGATAGACTTGATCATAAACCCACAATTCATCGGTCTCAACAAACACACCACAAAAAGAAGATTACATCGAATAGTTCTCCACAAGAGAGGCGGAGAACATTGTATTGAGATCCAAAAAGAGAGAAGAAGCCATCTAGCTACTAACTATGGACCCGTAGGTCTAGGATAAACTACTCACACTTCATCGGAGGGGCTATGGTGTTGATGTAGAAGCCCTACATGATCGATGCCCCCTCCGACGGAGCTCCGGAACAGGCCCCAATATGGGATCTCGTGGATACAGAAAGTTACGTTGGTGGAATTAGGGATTTGGCTCCTGTTCTGATCGTTTGGGGGTACGTGGATATATATAGGAGGAAGAAGTGCGTCGGTGGAGCAACAAGGGACCCACGAGGGTGGGGGGCGCGCCTGGTAGGGTAGGGCGCGCTCCCCGACCTCGTGGCCTCCTGTTACGTGCCTTGGCGTAGGGTCCAATTCTCCCAGGTCTTATCTGTTGAGAAAATCACGTTCCCGGAGGTTTCATTCCGTTTGTACTCCATTTGATATTCCTTTTCTTTGAAACCCTAAAACAGGCAAAAAACAACAATTCTGGGCTGGGCCTCCGGTTAATAGGTTAGTCCCAAAAATAATATAAAAGTGGATAATAAAGCCCAATAATGTCTAAAACAGTAGATAATATAGCATGGAGCAATCAAAAATTATAGATACGTTGGAGATGTATCAAGCATCCCCAAGCTTAATTCCCGCTCGTCCTCGAGTAGGTAAATTATAAAAACAGAATTTTTGATGCGGAGTGCTACTTGGCATAATTTTAATGTAATTCTTCTTAATTGTGGTATGAATGTTCAGATCCGAAAGATTCAAGACAAAAGTTCATATTGACATAAAAATAATAATACTTCAAGCATACTACTAAGCAATTATGTCTTCTCAAAATAACATGGCCAAAGAAAGTTATCCCTACAAAATCATATAGTCTGGCTATGCTCCATCTTTACCACACAAAATATTTAAATCATGCACAACCCCGATGACAAGCCAAGCAATTGTTTCATACTTTTGACATTCTCAAAACTTTTTCAATTTTCACGCAATACATGAGCGTGAGCCATGGACATAGCACTATAGGTGGAATAGAATGGTGGTTGTGGAGAAGACAAAAAGGGAGAAGATAGTGTCACATCAACTAGGCGTATCAACGGGCTATGGAGATGCCCATCAATAGATATCAATGTGAGTGAGTAGGGATTGCCATGCAACGAATGCACTAGAGCTATAAGTATATGAAAGCTCAAAAAGAAACTAAGTGGGTGTGCATCCAACTTGCTTGCTCATGAAGACCTAGGGCCATTTGAGGAAGCCCATCATTGGAATATACAAGCCAAGTTCTATAATGAAAAATTCCCAATAGTATATGAAAGTGATAACATGAGAGACTCTCTACTATGAAGATCATGGTGATACTTTGAAGCACAACTGTGGTAAAAGGATAGTAGCATTTCCCCTTCTCTCTTTTTCTCTCATTTTTTTATTTGGGCCTTTTCTCTTTTTTATGGCCTCTTTTCTTTCCCTTTTTTTATTTTTCGTCCGGAGTCTCATCCCGACTTGTGGGGGAATCATAGTCTCCATCATCCTTTCCTCACTAGGATAATGCTCTAATAATGATGATCATCACACTTTTATTTTTCTTACAACTCAAGAATTACAACTCGATTCTTAGAACAAAATATGACTCTATATGAATGCCTCCGGCGGTGTACCGGGATATGCAATGATGCATGAGTGACATGTATGAAAGAATTATGAACGGTGGCTTTGCCACAAATACGATGTCAACTATATTATCATGCTAAGCAATATGACAATGATGGAGTGTGTCATAATAAACGGAACAGTGGAAAGTTGCATGGCAATATATCTCGAAATGGCTATGGAAATGCCATAATAGGTAGGTATGGTGGTTGTTTTGAGGAAGGTATATGGTGGGTGTATGATACCAGCGAAAAGGTGCGCGGTATTAGAGAGGCTAGCAAAGGTGGAAGGGTGAGAGTGCGTATGATCCATGGACTCAACGTTAGTCATAAAGAACTCATATACTTATTGCAAAAATCTACAAGTTATCAAAGAAAAGTATTATGCACATGCTCCTAGGGGGATAGATTGGTAGGAAAAGACCATCGCTCATCCCCGACCGCCACTCATAAGGAAGACAATCAAAAAAATAAATCATGCTCCGACTTCATCACATAACGGTTCACCATATGTGCATGCAACGGGAATCACAAACCTCAACACAAGTATTTCTCAAATTCACAACTACTCAACTAGCACAACTTTAATATCACCATCTTCATATCTCAAAACAATTATCAAGCATCAAACTTATCATAGTATTCAACACACTCATAAGAAAGTTTTATTATTAATCTTGTATGCCAAGCATATTAGGATTTTAAGAAAATTACCATGCTATTAAGACTCTCAAAATAATCTAAGTGAAGCATGAGAGATCAATAGTTTCTATAAAACAAATCCACCACCGTGCTCTAAAAGATATAAGTGAAGCACTAGAGCAAAATTATATGACTCAAAAGATATAAGCGAAGCACATAGAGTATTCTAACAAATTCCAAATTATGTATGGCTATATCAAAAGGTGTGTAAAGCAAGTATGATTGTGGTAAACTAACAAATAAAGACTTAAATAATGCAAGACGCTCCAAGCAAAACACATATCATGTGGCGAATAAAAATATAGCTCCAAGTAAAGTTACCGATTGAAGTAGACGAAAGAGGGGATGCCTTCTGGGTCATCCCCAAGCTTTCGATTTTAGGTGTCCTTAGATTATCTTGGGGGTGGCATGGGCATCCCCAAGCTGATGCTATTGCCACTCCTTGTTCCATAATCCATCAAATCTTTACCCAAAACTTGAAAACTTCACAACACAAAACTTAAAGTAGAAAAGCTCGTGAGCTCCGTTAGCGAAAGAAAACAAAAGACGACTTCAAGGTACTGTAATGAACTTATTCTTTATTTATATTGTTATTATATCTACTGTATTCCAACTTATCTATGGTTTATAAACTATTTTACTAGCCATAGATTCATCAAAATAAGCAAACAACACACGAAAAATAGAATCTGTCAAAAACAGAACAGTCTGTAGTAATCTGTAGCTAGCTCAAGATCTGGAACCCCAAAAAGTCTAAAATAAATTTATGTACGTGAGTAATTTATGTATTAATCATCTGCAAAAAGAATTAACTAAATAACACTCTCCAAATAAAAATGACAGCAGTTCTCGTGAGCGCTAAAGTTTCTGTTTTTATAGCAAGTTCAACAAGACTTTCCCCAAGTCTTCCCAACGGTTCTACTTGGCACAAACACTAATTAAACACAAAAAAACACAACCAAAACATAGTCTAGATAATTTATTTATTACTAAACAGGAGCAAAAATCAAGGAATAAAAATAAAATTGGGTTGTCTCCCAACAAGCGCTATCGTTTAATGCCCCTAGTTAGGCATAACAAGGATAGATCAAGGTATTGCCATCTTTGGTAGGCAATCCATAAGGGCTCTCATAATAGATTCATAAGGTAATTTAATCTTTTTTCTAGGAAACTGTTCCATGCCTCTCCTTAATTGAAATTGGAATCTAATATTTCCTTCCTTCATATCAATAATTGCACCAATCGTTCTAAGGAAACGTCTACCAAGAATAATAGGACATGAAGGATTGCAATCTATGTCAAGAACAATAAAATCTATGGGCACATAATTTCTATTTGCAACAATAAGAACGTCATTAATTCTTTCCATAGGTTTCTTAATAGTGGAATCCGCAAGGTGCAAGTTTAGAGAGCAATCATCAAAATCACGGAAACCTAACAAATCACACAAAGTCTTTGGAATCGTGGAAACACAAGCACCCAAATCACATAAAGAATAGCATTCATGATCTTTAATTTTAATTTTAATAGTTGGTTCCCACTCATCATAAAGTTTTCTAGGGATAGAAACTTCCAATTCAAGTTTTTCTTCATAAGATTGCATCAAGGCATCAACGATATGTTTAGTAAATGCTTTATTTTGACTGTAAGCATAAGGAGAATTTAGCACGGATTGCAACAAGGAAATACAATCAATCAAAGAGCAATTTTCATAGTTAAATTCCTTGAAATACATAATAGTGGGTTTAGCAACATCTAGGGTTTTAATTTCTTCAATCCCGCTTTTATCAATTTTAGCATCAAGATCAACAAATTCCGAATTCTTGGAATGCCTTCTAGGTAAAGGTGGATCATATTCAGTCCCATCATTATCAAGATTCATATTGCAAAACAAAGATTTAATAGGGGACACATCAATAACTTTTAGATCTTCATCATTATTTTCATTGCAACTAGAAGAACACGCTTTTATAAAGGCATCTTTCTTAGCACGCATCCTAGCGGTTCTTTCTTTGCACTCATCAATGGAAATTCTCATGGCTTTGAGAGACTCATTGATATCATGCTTAGGTGGAATAGATCTAAGTTTCAAAGAATCAACATCAAGAGAAATTCTATCAACGTTCCTAGCCAAATCATCAATCTTAAGCAATTTTTCTTCAATCATAGCATTAAATTCTTTTGCAAAGTAATAAATTCTTTAATATTAGATTCAAAATCAGAGGGCATCTTATTATAATTTCCATAAGAATTGTTGTAGGAATTACCATAATTATTAGAGGGATTAGTAGGATAAGGCCTAGGATTGAAATTTCCTCTATACGTGTTGTTACCAAAATTCTTCCTACCAACAAAATTCACGTCCATAGATTCATTATTATTCTAAATCAAAGTAGACAAGGGAATATCATTAGGATCATAAGAAACACTCTTATTAGCAAATAATTTCATAAGTTCATCCATCTTTCCACTCAAAACATTAATTTCTTCTATCGCATGCACCTTTTTATTAGTAGATCTTTAAGTGTGCCATTGATAATAATTAACCATAATATGATCTAGGAGTTTAGTAGCTTCTCCTAAAGTGATTTCCATAAAAGTGCCTCCCACGGCCGAATCTAAAAGATTTCTAGAAGCAAAATTCAATCCGGCATAAAATTTTTGAACAATCATCCACAAATTTAAACCATGAGTAGGGCAATTACGTATCATTAATTTCATTCTCTCCCAAGCTTGTGCAACATGTTCATGATCAAGTTGCTTAAAGTTCATAATATCGTTTCTAAGAGAGATGATCTTAGCGGGAGGAAAATACTTAGAGATAAAAGCATCTTTGCACTTGTTCCATGAATCAATACTATTTTTAGGCAAAGACGAAAACCAAGCTTTAGCACGATCTCTAAGCGAAAAAGGAAATAGCTTCAATTTAACAATATCATTATCCCCATCTTTCCTCTTTTGCATGTCACACAAATCAATGAAGCTATTAAGAAGGGTAGCGGCTTCTTCACTAGGAATGCCGGAAAACGGATCTTTCATGACAAGATTCAGCAAAGCAGTATTAATTTCACAAGATTCAGCATCGGTAAGAGGAGCAATCGGAGTGCTTATAAAATCATTGTTGTTGGTATTGGTGAACTCACACAATTTAGTATTATCTTGAGCCATCGTGACAAGCAAGCAAACTAACACACAAGGAAACAAAGAGGCAAACGGGCAAAAATATGCAAATAGAGAAAGAGAGGGAGGATAGAAGAGAGAGAGGGCGAATAAAACGACAAGGGTGAAGTGGGGGAGAGGAAAACGAGAGGCAAATGGCAAATAATGTAATGCGGGAGATGAGGGTATGTGATGGGTACTTGGTATGTTGACTTTTGCGAAGACCTCCCCGGCAACAGCGCCAGAAATCCTTCTTGCTACCTCTTGAGCACGGTGTTGGTTTTCCCCGAAGAGGAAGGGATGATGCAGCAAAGTAGCGTAAGTATTTCCCTTAGTTTTTGAGAACCAAGGTATCAATCTAGTAGGAGGCTACGCGCAAGTCCCTCGTACCTGCACAAAACAAATAAATCCTCGCAACCAACGCAAATAGGGGTTGTCAATCCCTATGAGGCCACTTACGAGAGTGAGATCTGATAGATATGATAAAGATAATATTTTTGGTATTTTTAAGATAAATATGCAAAAGTCAAAGTAAATAGCAAAGTAGTAGGAGAACAATATGATGAAGATAGACCCGGGGCCATAGGTTTCACTAGTGGCTTCTCTCGAGAGCATAAGTATTCTACGATCGGTGAACAAATTACTGTTGAGCAATTGACAAAATTGAGCATAATTATGAGAATATCTAGGCATGATCATGTATATAGGCATCACGTCGGAGACAAGTAGACCGACTCCTGCCTGCATCTACTACTATTACTCCACTCATCGACCGCTATCCAGCATGCATCTAGAGTATTAAGTTAAAAACAGAGTAACGCCTTAAGCAAGATGACATGATGTAGAGGGATAGACTCATGCAATATGAAGAAAACCCCATCTTGTTATCCTCGATGGCAACAATACAATACGTGCCTTGCTGCCCTTACTGTCATCGGGAAAGGACACCGCAAGATTGAACCCAAAGCTAAGCACTTCTCCCATTGCAAGAAAGATCATTATAGTAGGCCAAACCAAACTGATAATTCGACGAGACTTGCAAAGATAACCAATCATACATAAAAGAATTCAGAGAAGATTCAAATATTATTCATAGATAGACTTGATCATAAACCCACAATTCATCGGTCTGAACAAACACACCGCAAAAAGTAGATTACATCGAATAGTTCTCCACAAGAGAGGGGGAGAACATTGTATTGAGATCCAAAAAGAGAGAAGAAGCCATCTAGCTACTAACTATGGACCCGTAGGTCTGAGATAAACTACTCACACTTCATCGGAGGGGCTATGGTGTTGATGTAGAAGCCCTACGTGATCGATGCCCCCTCCGGCGGAGCTCCGGAACAGGCCCCAAGATGGGATCTTGTGGATACAGAAAGTTACTTCGGTGGAATTAGGGTTTTGGCTCCTGTTCTGATCGTTTGGGCGTACGTGAATATATATAGGAGGAAGAAGTACGTCGGTGGAGCAACAGGGGGGCGATGAGGGTGGGGGCGCGCCTGGTAGGGTAGGGCGCGCCCCCTACCTCGTGGGCTCCTGTTACGTGCCTCGGCGTAGGGTCCAAGTCTTCCGGGTCCTATCTATTGAGAAAATCACGTTCCCGAAGGTTTCATACCGTTTGGACTCCGTTTGATATTCCTTTTCTTCGAAACTCTAAAACAGGCAAAAAACAGCAATTCTGGGCTGGGCCTCCAGTCAATAGATTAGTCCCAAAAATAATATAAAAGTGGATAATAAAGCCCAGTAATGTCTAAAATAGTAGATAATATAGCATGGAGCAATAAAAAAGTATAGATACGTTGGAGACGTATCAGGGGGCTACTATCGGCGTCCTGGGAACGGGGGTCCCCAGACTTACCTACTTGCGGCCCACAGCATGGCTCCACCTACAGCCCTGTACGGCCCATCTTCACCAACAAACACTCAATACCCTCGCGAGGGGCCAAGCCTCACAAGGCAGACGACGCAAGACCTCCTCGGGGGCGGCCTCACCAAGCTGGATCGTGAGGGGCGGAGAGATCAAGGCAAGGTGCACCTCGTGAGGTTCCTGTGACGCATGCCATGACAACCAAGGCCATGCGGGCACCAGGCGGACGCCAGCGTGCGCAGTGTCCTCATTTCCCCTTTGATGCTAAAGAGGCAAGCGCAGGCATGGAGTCCCAAGGCATCAAGCAAAGGTTTCCATATCGGTGCAACGAGACCAAGACCAGCAGGACGGCAGGATGGAGGTCACCGTGGAGCCTAGGACGATGTCATCACTGGAGCCTTTGGCTGGCGAAGACCATCTTTTGTCAGGATAGCTTGTACTGGTTGTCCCCCTTCAAACTGGACATTGTGGGATCCCTTCCTGCCTAATATTTGGGAAGAGGACCCGGGCCTCTATATATAGGGCTAGCCACCATCGTAGGAAAAGAGGAGACCGGGAAGGATCAACATATCGAGAGAGAGAGGGACAATCCTCTACCGCATCAACTCACCAAGCATAAGAGCACCTCTCCTCAGGAGGTTGTTCTTCCCTTGTAACTGTTCATCCTCAGCCCAAGAGGCAATCCACCACACCACACTGGAGTTGGGCATTACACCACATCGGTGGCCTGAACCAGTATAAATCTTGTGTCCCTTGTTCTACGGGTTCGACGCGATAAGCCTTGAGATTGCGGTGAGGGCGTGAGCTAGAGGGGGAAGAGATCTTCGTGTGCACACTAGTGTTCGAACCTCAAGGGTTTTGCTGGAACCCGAAATCCGACAAGCGCTCTTAATTAAAAAAACAAAGAGTACTACTATGGCTGGTGCTCGTCGATCTCCGTTGCCGCCTCCATGTCCAGCTCGCGCCCGACGGTCTCCTGGGGAAGGGGCTCCATGGCATCCATCGCCCCATACCCGGCAAGCATCTCGCCATCTGCGTCCTCCATCTCTTTGGAAAATGCCACCACGAGTTGGGCATGGGCAGACGCGATCTGGGCTTGGACGGGCTCCGTCGTCACAAGATATGCGACGGAGGAACGGACGGCTGCTGGAACACTCTTGGCGGTTGCCAGCTCTTCAGCCGTGGGTTGCCGACCGTAGTCGGAGAAGCTTCGTTGGATTTGTGCAGCGATCGCCGAGAGGTGTGCGTGGGCGGCCTCGACATGGTCGTGGGCGGCCTCCATCAGGGCTAAGGCCACTGCTGCGGAACGGACAGCTGTTGTGCCGCTCTTGCCAGTTGCTATCCCCGAGGAAGATGTTGCTGCCGCCACCTGAGAAGCAACAGCGGCCCTTTGGGCTGCCTTTGCCACCCGGTCACAGATTGCGGCCGCACTCATGCACCTTGTTAGCACGCGGATAGCGGCTGCGGCTGCGCTCTCGCCGGAGTGGGCTACCGAAGTTGCCCTCACGACGCGGGTCCACGTGCCCATCTTTCACCGGTGACGATTGAACAGTGAAATGATATTTGAGGAGCGAGTTAGTGTGCTTGAGACGCCGGCTGTGGACCGCAGCCAACACACCTTCTCGCTTAAGCCATAGGCGTACTATACACCGACAGTGCTCCAAGATATATTGTGATGCATCTCACACGGTTGTTGATAATAAACTATGTGCGATCTACTTGATTTTTCATCTTGATTTGAATTACATAATGGGTCACACCAGCAATGGACGGTATTTGAATTGCAAGACCTTTTATCTGGAGCGAACATGCAACTATATGTGTGTCGTAAAAGAATTGGAATTATTCAGGGTTCATTCGAACAATTTACACATTAAATTGGTTTTCTAGCCATTTCAGGTGCATAATTCAAATTTTAACTACATGCACATGCTCCGGTGCATATAAATTGGTTGAAAAATCAAATCTGTGTCCTTGGGTGCATGCTTAGGTCCCATGCAAGAAATGGGAATGAATTTCAAACACCAGGGCACCGTTGATTGCCGGCAAAACATTGAGATGCCTGGTTCTTAAATTCTAGTAAATCCAAAACTCGTCTGAAATTCATGAAACTTGGCATGCTATCATGGAGCGGCATCAACATGTCGTGGTAATTTTTTTTGTCCCATTTGGGGCAGCTTTGGGTATATGCTTCTCACAAACCGGAGCTTCTCACAACAAGCATGATGGTTTTTGGTAGGGAACATCCCACCTTTGTGGACGAAACGATATCCATTGCCTCTTATTGCTTTCAAATTTTTCTCGTGTCAACATAGAACAACAGGAGTGTTGTGTGAATTTTTGTGATGTTTCGGGGTTCGTTTGGACATTTTTATGCATTAACTGAGTTTTCAATGCATTTATGTGCATAATTAAAATTTGAACTACATGCACATGCTCTAGAGCATATAAATTGTTTGAAAAATCAATTCTGTGTCCTTGGGTGCATGCTTAGGTCCCATGCAAGAAATGGAAATGAATTTCAAACACTAGGGCACCATTGATTGCTTAGGTCCCATTTCGATGACGGTTATATTATGAGTTTATATGTTTTGATGTACCGAAGGTTGTTCGGAGTCCCGAATGTGATCACGGACATGACGAGGAGTCTCGAAATGGTCGAGACATGAAGATTGATATATTGGAAGCCTATGTTTGGATGTCGGAAGTGTTCCGGGTGAAATCGGGATTTTACCGGAGTACCGGGAGGTTACCGGAACCCCCCGGGAGGTAAATGGGCCTTAGTGGGCCTTTACGGAGAAGAGGAGAGGCGGCCAGGGCTGAGCCGCGCGCCCCTCCCCCTAGTCTGAATAGGACAAGGAGAGGGGGCGGCGCCCCCCTTTCCTTCTCTCCCTCCTCTTTCCCCCTCCCGAATCCTATTCCAAATAG
>NC_041384.1:242903695-242911142 GCF_002162155.2 Triticum dicoccoides | reverse complement strand
TGGGAGTAGGACTCCTCCTGGCGCGCCCTCTCCCTGGCCGGCCACACCCCCCTTTCTCCTTTATATACGGGGGCAGGGGGCACCCCATAGACACAACAATTGATCAAGTTGATCTTTTAGCCGTGCGCGGTGCCCCCCTCCACCATAGTCCATCTCGATAATACTGTAGGGGTGCTTAGGCAAAGCCCTGCGTCGGTAGAACATCAACATCGTCACCATGCCGTCGTGCTGACGAAACTCTCCCTCAACACTCGGCTGGATCGGAGTTCGAGGGACGTCATCGGGCTGAATGTGTGCTGAACTCGGAGGTGCCGTGCGTTTGGTACTTGATCGGTTGGATCGTCAAGACGTATGACTACATCAACCGCGTTGTGCTAACGCTTCCGCTTTCGGTCTACGAGGGTACGTAGACAACACTCTCCCCTCTCGTTGCTATGCATCACCATGATCTTGCATGTGCGTAGGATTTTTTTTGAAATTACTATGTTCCCCAACAGTGGCATCCGAGCCTGGTTTTATGCGTAGATGTCATATGCACGAGTAGAACACAAGTGAGTTGCGGGCGATATAAGTCATACTGCTTACCAGCATGTCATACTTTGGTTCGGCGGTATTGTTGGATGAAGCGGCCCGGACCGACATTACGCGTACGCTTACGCGAGACTGGTTCTACCGACGTGCTTTGCACACAGGAGGCTGGCGGGTGTCAGTTTCTCCAACTTTAGTTGAACCGAGTGTGGCTACGCCCGGTCCTTGCGAAGGTTAAAACAACACCAACTTGACAAACTATCGTTCTGGTTTTGATGCATAGGTAAGAACGGTTCTTGCTAAGCCCATAGCAGCCACGTAAAACTTGCAACAACAAAGTAGAGGACGTCTAACTTGTTTTTGCAGGGCATGTTGTGATGTGATATGGTCAAGACATGATGCTAAATTTTATTGTATGAGATGATCATGTTTTGTAACCGAGTTATCGGCAACTGGAAGGAGCCATATGGTTGTCGCTTTATTGTATGCAATGCAATTGCCCTATAATGCTTTACTTTATCACTAAGCAGTAGCGATAGTCGTAGAAGCATAATATTGGCGAGACGACAACGATGCTATGATGGAGATCAAGGTGTCACGCCGGTGATGATGCTGATCATGACGGTGCTTCGGATATGGAGATGACAAGCACAAGATGATGGCCATATCATATCACTTATATTGATTGCATGCGATGTTTATATTTTATGCATCTTATCTTGCTTTGATTGACAGTAGCATTATAAGATGATCTCTCACTAAATTACAAGATAAAAACTGTTCTCCCTGAGTATGCACCGTTGCCAAAGTTCGTTGTGCCTAGACACCAAGTGATGATCGGGTGTGATAAGCTCTACGTCCATCTACAACGGGTGCAAGCCAGTTTTGCACACGCAGAATACTCAGGTTAAAGTTGACGAGCCTAGCATATGCATATATGGCCTCGGAACACTGAGACCGAAAGGTCGAGCGTGAATCATATAGTAGATATGATCAACATAATGATGTTCACCATTGAAAACTACTCCATGTGACGTGATGATCGGTTATGGTTTAGTTGATTTGGATCACGTGATCACTTAGAAGAATAGAGGGATGTCTTTCTAAGTGGGAGTTCTTAAGTAATATGATTAATTGAACTTAAATTTATCATGAACTTAGTACCTGATAGTATCTTGCTTGTCTATGTTTGATTGTAGATAGATGGCCCTTGCTGTTGTTCTGTTAAATTTTAATGCGTTCCTTGAGAAAGCAAAGTTGAAAGATGATGGTAGCAATTACACGGACTGGGTCCATAACTTGAGGATTATCCTCATTGTTGCACAGAAGAGTTACGTCCGGGAAGCACCACTGGGTGTACCACCTGCACCAGCAACTGCAGACATTGTGAATGCCTGGCAGTCGCGTGTTGATGACTACTCGATAGTTCAGTGTGCCATGCTTTACGGCTTAGAACCGGGACTTCAACGACGTTTTGAACATCATGGAGCATATGAGATGTTCCAGGAGTTGAAGTTAATATTTCAAAAGAATGCCCGGATTGAGAGATATGAAGTCTCCAATAAGTTCTATAGCTGCAAGATGGAGGAGAATGGTTCTGTGAGTGAGCATATACTCAAGATGTCTGGGTACTGCAATCACTTGATTCAACTGGGAGTTAATCTTACGGATGATAGCGTCATTGACAGAATTCTCCAATCACTTCCACCAAGCTACAAGAGCTTTGTGATGAACTATAATATGCAAGGGATGGATAAGACAATTTCGGAGCTCTTCGCAATGCTAAAGGCTGCGGAGGTAGAAATCAAGAAGGAGCATCAAGTGTTGATGGTCAGAAAGACCACCAGTTTCAAGAAGGGCAAAGGGAAGAAAAAGGGGAACTTCAAGAAGAACATCAAGCAAGTTGCTGCTCATGAGAAGAAACCCAAGTCTGGACCTAAGCCTGAAACTGAGTGCTTCTACTACAAGCAGACTGGTCACTGGAAGCAGAACTGCCCCAAGTATTTGGCGGATAAGAAGGATGGCAAGGTGAACAAAGGTATATGTGATATACATGTTATTGATGTGTACCTTACAAGAGCTCGCAGTAGCACCTGGGTATTTGATACTGGTTTTGTTGCTAATATTTGCAACTCGAAACAGGGACTATGGATTAAGCAAACACTGGCAAAGGACGAGGTGATGATGCGCGTGGGAAATGGTTCCAAAGTCGATTTGATCGCGGTCGGCACGCTACCTCTACATCTACCTTCGGGATTAGTATTAGACCTAAATAATTGTTATTTGGTGCCAACGTTGAGCATGAACATTATATCTGGATCTTGTTTGATGCGAGATGGTTATTCATTTAAATCAGAGAATAATGGTTGTTCTATTTATATGAGTAATATCTTTTATGGTCATGCACCCTTGAAGAGTGGTCTATTTTTGATGAATCTCGATAGTAGTGATACACATATTCATAATGTTGAAGCCAAAAGATGCAGAGTTGATAATGATAGTGCAACTTATTTGTGGACTGCCGTTTAGGTCATATCGGTGTAAAGCGCATGAAGAAACTCCATACTGATGGACTTTTGGAACCACTTGATTATCAATCACTTGGTACTTGCGAACCGTGCCTCATGGGCAAGATGACTAAAACACCGTTCTCCGGAACTATGGAGAGAGCTACAAATTTGTTGGAAATCATACATACAGATGTATGTGGTCCGATGAATGTTGAGGCTCGTGGCGGATATCGTTATTTTCTCACCTTCACAGATGATTTAAGCAGATATGGGTATATGTACTTAATGAAGCATAAGTCTGAAACATTTGAAAACTTCAAAGAATTTCAGAGTGAAGCTGAAAATCATTGTAACAAGAAAATAAAGTTTCTACGATCTAATCGTGGAGGAGAATATTTGAGTTACGAGTTTGGTCTACATTTGAAACAATGCGGAATAGTTTCGCAACTCACGCCAGCCGGAACACCACAGCGTAATGGTGTGTCCGAACGTCGTAATCGTACATTACTAGATATGGTGCGATCAATGATGTCTCTTACAGATTTACCGCTATCACTATTGGGGATATGCTTTAGAGACGGCCGCATTCACGTTAAATAGGGCACCATCAAAATCCGTTGAGACGACGCCTTATGAACTATGGTTTGGCAAGAAACCAAAGTTGTCGTTTATGAAAGTTTGGGGCTGCGATGCTTATGTGAAAAAACTTCAACCTGATAAGCTCGAACCCAAATCGGAGAAATGTGTCTTCATAGGATACCCAGAGGAGACTGTTGGGTACACCTTCTATCACAGATCCGAAGGCAAGAAATTCGTTGCTAAGAATGGATCCTTTCTAGAGAAGGAGTTTCTCTCGAAAGAAGTGAGTGGAAGGAAGGTAACTATACCTGCTCCTCTATTGGAAAGTAGTTCATCATAGAAACCGGTTTCTGTGACGCCTACACCAATTAGTGAGGAAGTTAATGATGATGATCATGGAACTTCAGATCAAGTTACTACTGAACCTTGTAGATCAACCAGAGTAAGATCCGCACCAGAGTGGTACGGTAATCCTGTTCTGGAAGTCATGCTACTAGATCATGATGAACCTACGAACTATGAAGAAGCGATGGTGAGCCCAGATTTCGCAAAATGGCTTGAGGCCATGAAATCTGAGATGGGATCCATGTATGAGAACAAAGTATGGACTTGCCCGATGATCGGCAAGCAATTGAGAATAAATGGATCTTCAAGAATAAGACTGACGCTGACGGTAATGTTACTATCTACAAAGCTCTACTTGTTGCGAAAGGTTTTCGACAAGTTCAATGGATTGACTACGATGAGACTTTCTCACCCGTAGCGATGCTTAAGTCTGTCCAAATCATGTTAGCAATTGCCGCATTTTATGATTATGAAATTTGGCAAATGGATGTCAAAACTGCATTGCTGAATGGATTTCTGGAAGAAGAGTTGTATATGATGCAACCGGAAGGTTTTGTCGATCCAAAGGGAGCTAACAAAGTGTGCAAGCTCCAGCGATCCATTTATGGACTGGTGCAAGCCTCTCGGAGTTGGAATAAACGCTTTGATAGTGTGATCAAAGCATTTGGTTTTATACAGACTTTTGGAGAAGCCTGTATTTACAAGAAAGTGAGTGGGAGCTCTGTAGCATTTCTGATATTATATGTGGATGACATATTGCTGATTGGAAATGATATAGAATTTCTGGATAGCATAAAGGGATACTTGAATAAGAGTTTTTCAATGAAGGACCTCGGTGAAGCTGCTTACATATTGGGCATCAAGATCTATAGAGATAGATCAAGACACTTAATTGGACTTTCACAAAGCACATACCTTGACAAAGTTTTGAAGAAGTTCCAAATGGATCAAGCAAAGAAAGGGTTCTTGCATCTGTTACAAGGTGTGAAGTTGAGTAAGACTCAATGCCCGACCACTGCAGAAGATAGAGAGAAAATGAAAGATGTTCCCTATGCTTCAGCCATAGGCTCTATCATGTATGCAATGCTGTGTACCAGACATGATGTCTGCCTTGCTATAAGTCTAGCAGGGAGGTACCAAAGTAATCCAGGAGTGGATCACTGGACATCAGTCAGGAACATCCTGAAATACCTGAAAAGGACTAAGGATATGTTTCTCGTATATGGAGGTGACAAAGAGCTCATCATAAACGGTTACGTTGATGCAAGCTTTGACACTGATCCAGATGATTCTAAATCGCAAACCGGATACGTGTTTACATTGAATGGTGGAGCTGTCAGTTGGTGCAGTTCTAAACAAAGCGTTTTGGCGGGATCAACATGTGAAGCGGAGCACATAGCTGCTTCAGAAGCAGCAAATGAAGGAGTCTGGATGAAGGAGTTCATATCCGATCTAGGTGTCATACCTAGTGCATCGGGTCCAATGAAAATCTTTTGTGACAATACTGGTGCAATTGCCTTGGAGAAGGAATCCAGATTTCACAAGAGAACCAAGCACATCAAGTGACGCTTCAATTCCATCCGGGATTTAGTCCAGGTGGGAGACATAGAAATTTGCAAGATACATACGGACCTGAATGTTGCATACCCGTTGACTAAGCCTCTTCCACGAGCAAAACATGATCAACACCAAGGCTCCATGGGTGTTAGAATCATTACTGTGTAATCTAGATTATTGACTCTAGTGGAAGTGGGAGACTGAAGGAAATATGCCCTAGAGGCAATAATAAAGTTATTATTTATTTCCTTATATCATGATAAATGTTTATTATTCATGCTAGAATTGTATTAACCGGAAACATAATACATGTGTGAGTACATAGACAAACAGATTGTCACTAGTATGCCTCTACTTGACTAGCTCGTTGATCAAAGATGGTTATGTTTCCTAACCATGTACATGAGTCGTCATTTGATTAACGGGGTCACATCATAAGGAGAATGATGTGATTGACTTGACCCATTCCGTTATCTTAGCACTTGATCATTTAGTTTGTTGCTATTGCTTTCTTCATGACTTATACATGTTCCTATGACTATTAGATTATGCAACTCCCATTTACCGTAGGAACACTTTGTGTGCCACCAAACATCACAACGTAATTGGGTGATTATAAAGGTGCTCTACAGGTGTATCTGAAGGTACTTGTTGGGTTGGCGTATTTCGAGATTAGGATTTGTCACTACGATTGTCGGAGAGGTATCTCTGGGCCCTCTCGGTAATGCACATCACTTAAGCCTTGCAAGCATTGCAACTAATGAGTTACTTGCAGGATGATGTCTTACAGAACGAGTAAAGAGACTTTTCGGTAACGATATTGAACTGCGTATTCAGATACCGATGATCGAATCTCGGGCAAGTAACATACTGATGACAAAGGGAACAATGTATGTTGTTATGCGGTTTGACCGATAAAAGATCTACGTAGAATATGTGGGAGACAATGTGAGCATCCAGGTTCCGCTATTGGTTATTGACCGGAGACGTGTCTCGGTCATGTCTACATAGTTCTCGAACCCGCAGGGTCCGCACGCTTAACGTTTCGATGACAGTTATATTATGAGTTTATATGTTTTGATGTACCGAAGGTTGTTCCGAGTCCCAAATGTGATCACGGACATGATGAGGAGTCTCTAAATGGTCGAGACATGAAGATTGATATATTGGAAGCCTATGTTTGGATGTCGGAAGTGTTCCGGGTGAAATCAGGATTTTACCGGAGTACCGGGAGGTTACCGGAACCCCCCGGGAGGTAAATGGGCCTTAGTGGGCCTTTACGGAGAAGAGGAGAGGCGGCCAGGGCTGGGCCGTGCGCCCCTTCCCCCTAGTCCGAGTAGGACAAGGAGAGGGGGCGCGACCCCCCCTTTCCTTCTCTCCCTCCTCTTTCCCCCTCCTGAATCCTATTCCAACTAGGAAAGGGGCACTACAAAAAAAAGACACATCCGTGACATTTTTTCTTGTCATACATATGACACTTCTATGACGATAATTGTGACAAAACCCGATATCATCATAGATGTGGTGGGCTCCTACTTCTATGACAAAAAATCATGACAGAAAATGGGCTTTTCGTCCTGGGCGGGACGGAGAAGCAGCTGCATGACATTCTTTGGGCCGTCCATGACGGAAAAAACCTTGGTAGAAGCAAGGGCGAGGAAAATTTCAGGGAGTTCCTGCTTACGGTGGGAGGTCGGGGGCCGAGCGATGCGCGCTTCTCTCGTACAGTACGCGCGTGTGTGCGAGGCATTGGCTCTAACTGAACCCGAGCGAGGCGTTGGGCTCTAACTGAACCCGAGCGATTGCACTGTAGGCTACGCGTTACTGAACCGGAGCGATCGATGGATGGCTGTTAACTGAACCCGATCGAGCGATTCCTTTGCTACTTCTGCTAACTGAAGTCGATCGATGCTGCCTCTGGATGAACA
>NC_041384.1:242892466-242903306 GCF_002162155.2 Triticum dicoccoides | reverse complement strand
GGGGGTGGATGAACAGGACCCCGTGGTGTTGCCTCTGGATGAACAGGACCCCGATCGATCGAGTCAGTTCGGGCTGGATGAACAGGACCCCATGGAGGGTTGGATGAACAAGACCACCCCGTGGAGGGGAGGATGAACAGTAGATGGTGGAGGGCAGGATGAACAGTAGCCCATGGAGGGGTGGTTGAACAGGAGCCCATGGAGAGGGCTGGTTGAACAGTAGCCGGTGGTGTAGCGCACGGTGGAGGCTAGATGAACAGGAGCCCGTGGATGAACAGTCGCAGGTGGAGGCTGGAGGAGGTCGTCGGTGGATGAACAGTAGCTCGTGGAAGCTGGAGGGGGCCGATGGTGGAGATGAATAGTATCCTGTGGAGTCCCGTTTTGCGGTATGCCACACCCCTCCCGATGAACAGGACCCCTGTTTCGACCGTTGCGCTCAAACACAAGTCCGTTTCGTCCGTTTTGCGGTATGCCACACCCCTCCCGATCAACAGGACCCCCATTTTGACCGTAGGAGGTCCGTTTCCTCCGTTTTACGGTACGCCAGACCCCTCCCGATCAACATGATCCCGTTTCAAATGTGGCCGGTCGAACACAAGGCCGTTTCTTCCGTTATGCGGTATGCCAGGCCTCGTTTCCATCGCCTGTTCCGTCCAAGCCCTCTTGATGAACACGACCACGCATTCTGTTCCGACCCATCCAATTGGCTCCCACACATTCTGTTGCCTCCCCATGAACATGACGCATTCCGTTGCCTCCCCATGAACAAGACACATTCCCTTTCCTCCCCATGAACACGACGACGATGCTGTTTCTCCGTTCTGACCCAGCCATGTACACGAGCCCTGGCCGTACACATGCGCGAGTAGGCGTTCGAGACCCCGCCCGTATGTACACATATGTGGTTGTATTTTCTTTCTTGCAGCCTGGCCGCTATACGTACGTGTACATGCTACGTGTGCGCCTCTATTGTGACACGTGTGCGCCTCTACATTGACCAGTATATATGTACGTACACGTTCGCGGCCAGAATAACAACGCTACGTATGCTTTGACCAGGTGGGTCCCGACTGTCAGGCACTTCCTTGCGTGCGAAGATGTAGCTGGTGGGTCCCAGCAGTCAGGGGCAAATGTTTTTTTTACGAAATAAGGTGGCCCGTCCGATGGGTCCCCGCTGTCAGGTGGAGGAATAATTATTTTGCGCGTAATAAGGAGGCACTTCCTTGCTGCGGTCATGGACCCAGCTGTCAGCGTCTCCATGCACAGTACTCTTCCGATGGAAGCCGGTCATTGACCACATTGACCACGCCGTGCCGAGAGCACCACGGTGGTGGACGACAGCGAGGCCTAGGAAGGGGACGACGCGGAGCTGGGGAAGACGCGGTAGTGGACCGCGCGGAGAGGAGTAAGAGGGTTCACTGGTTCGGCTGCGGTGTGAGGCTACCATCGCCGCAGGGCCTGGCCAGCGGTGGGAATAGTAGGGGGCGATGAGGCCTCCGCGGCAGCACAGCCGACCACGGGAGGCAGGAGCATGCGGCACGACCGACGCTGCTTTGGGCGGCTGGAGAAAGAAGACCAGAGGTTGAAGAATCACTACGGCCGTTGGATTGACATCGTATGGTCACTGGAGCTAGAATCGTTCAAATTGACTAAGTTGACAAAGCCCTTCGTCCCCGTCAACTTAGTAGGCCCACAAGTCAGCCTCCCACCAAGGTGGGTCCCAGCTAGCCGGGGGAGTATTCATTTTTTGTGCGTAATAAGGAGGCACTTCCGGTGGGTCCGAGCTGATAGTGGGGGGAACGTTTTTTTCGTGAAATACGGTGGCCCGTTCGGTGGGTCCCAACAGTCAGAGGGAAATGATTTTTTCGCAAAATACTGGTGGCCCGTCTGGTGGGTCCCCGCTATCAGGTGGAGGAATAATTATTTTCCGCATAATAAGGAGGCACTTCCCTGCGGCTGTCGTGGACCCAGCTGTCAGCCTCTCCACGTATAGTACTGTTCCGATGGAAGTCGGTCGTTGACCACATTGACCATGCTGCACCGAGAGTACCACGGCGGTGGACGACGGCGAGGCATAGGAAGGGGACGACGCAGAGCCGGGGAAGACGTGGTAGTGGATGCCCACGCAGAGAGGAGTACGAGCATTCACTGGTTCGGCTGCGGTGTGAGGCTGCCGTCACCGCAGAATAACAGGGGGTGTGGGTGAGTAGAGGGATGCCCTGGCCAGCGGTGGGAGTAGTAGGGGGCGCTGAGGCCTGCGCGGCAGCACAGCCGGCCACGGGAGGCGGGAGTAGGCGGTCCCGCCGGCGCTGCTTTGGCGGCTGGAGGAAGAAGATCAGAGATTGAAGAAACACGATGGCCATTGGATTGACATCCAAAGGTTACGTCTGCTAGAATCGTTTGTTGACGTATATAATAACTAAAAAACTCTTGCATACGCGTCAACTAAATGGGCCCACAAGTCAGACCACTCCTTCTTTTTTTTAATAATTTATATATAGCTCATGGCAACTTCTTATGCAATTTATTGCAGTCGTTTTTTTGGTTGGCCAGGGCCAATTTCGCATATTTCTGTGGGTTCCAAACTATTTTTAATACCGAAATGTCCAGCCAGATTTAAAGTACTTTGAAGATATATTTAAATTAGGTTAATGCCCAGTGAAATAGGAATCTGAAAATGTAATAAAATTCAGAAATTATAAAGTAATTGCCAATTTGTCATCTTACAACCCATTTCGTATTACTTTCAAGTTTTGCAGGCGTCTTGAAAGAGTTGCAGCCCATCAGGGCATAGAAAAATAAGTAGGCTTGGATTGGGTATTCTTCAGAAAAAATAAACTGGGCTCATTTTCACAAAGAAAAAATAGCTGGGCTGGTCACATGGTGAACATAAAATATAAGCCTGGGCTAGATTGGCCACAACCCAGTTCAAACCCTGCTCCGTCTCAACAATACCAAACAAAAAAATGTTGCTCGAGTAGCTACGTCCCAGGTGTCAGCCGATCTTGTTTTGTTCTCTTGTCTATTGACTATATACGCTCACAATGTCGTGGGTCCCAGATGTCAGGAAAACACTAGGAGGAAGCATTTTATTTTTCCATACGCTAACGTGGTGGGCCCATACTGTCATCCTCTCCACGTACTTCTGCCGATTCCTGTTGTATGTTGACCACGTTGACAACGCGGGAGGACGGCACCATGGTGAGCGCACCAAAGCGCGCGGAGGACGTCTGCGTTAACGATTTAGGAGATGGTGGGGCGGCGATGCGTGCGCTAAGGCGCAGCCAGCCGTGGGAGGCGGAAGCAGGCGGCCCCGCCGGCGCTGGTTTGGTTTTGGCGGCTGGAGGAAGACAGGACTGAAGAAACACAACAGACTGTAAAAGCAGCAGGAGTACTTAACAACCTTAACTGAAACCAGGAGGGGCACTTAACAACCAAAGCTGAAAGCAGTATGAGTACTTATACAGTTTCAACCGTACAAAGCACGCCTCAAACAGTGCTACTTTGCCTACAGTTAACCAAGGGTGAGGCCGCCAAGCCCCAGGACAAGGCCCAGGCGCCACCCCGCGCATCCACAACCTTCTGAAAGTGGCTTCATCTCGCAACGTGGTTAATAAACAGGTATTCACTTTAGAGCCATGGAAAAGCATGAACATAATCTTCTGTCCTATTCTCCAAGATGGACGGGCCTTCATTATTTTACACCACCCATGAATAAGTATCTTTTCACCTCCAAGGGGAATTGAGTAGGTCGACATAAACATCATGTTGTGACCAAGCGCAAGTCTGACTCGACCATGGTCAGGCATCTGTATAGGAACAATAGAACTCGGCAGTTCCTGTTTCAAGAAGATCACAGCTGTAAAACTGTGTATAAGCAATAGTTTATGAACAAAATATATAACAGAAAACAGCTCGTACCATAAGTTTCTCGACACAGTTGGACCTGTTCAACGAGTGCAGCAGTGGCACAAAAATCCCACGTGACCTTCCACCATTGAAACGCCCCACAAGGACCTCAAGACGATCAATAAAGTATATGAACTTGTGGATGTCGATCCAGTCAACTTCAATGCCATTAGTAGCAGCCGAGTTATTACAGAGTAACAAAAGAGCAGACTGCTTAACTCTGAAAAAACCTACATGTGCCACCAATTATAAGAAAATATTAGTTGGAAGTAGCATCTTCGTGAGAGATTCGTTGCTACTTCTAAAGTTAATTTGTGATTAGTTGGATAGAATATGTGGATTAAGACGTAATCAAGGCAACAAGCAAGAACCAGATACAAAACTAACATGGATGAACCATTGGAATGACGTCGGGGTGGAAGATCGCAGTGAAGATGAGACCAGATTCTGCTATTACCTTCAACATTCGTGCGCCAACTTTCAGCCAGTAACACTTGAGAAAGTTTATCCAAGTTCGGCCATAAAAAAGCAGCGATCTTCTTGGTTCATGAACCCAACTCGGAACTTATATCCATGGCTTGTCTTCACTGTGACCATTAAACTAGTATATTCAGTTATGCCAACGCCGAGCATTTTGAGTACATGTGTTCTGGCAGAGCAAATAATACACTGCAGGAAAAATAATATGAGAACACAGCATGTTCAAAAAACCCCCACCCTCCCGGATAGAAAAGAGGATTCTAGGAACATAATGTGCGTGTTTCAAAATGTTGTGTTAGGATGAGAAGGAACAAGTGTGGCGTCTCGCCGAGGGCACAAAAACCTGTAGGGTACTCGCACTTTGGGCACTGCAAATGAAACACACTAGATTCAGTACATAGAAAAATGCATCAACGGCGGCGGCTGCCATCCTAGGATTACCTGCGACCAAGGGACTTGGGTTTATCGGGGATGGATGAAGAATTCGTACCTGGTTCTCCATGAGAAAACCCTATGCAATCGCTGAGAGGGGGTTTTTCTCTGAACAAGCAGACGAGGGAGAAGGGGATTCAGGCCCAGTGAAATATTGTCGCTTCATCCGTACAACTTACAGCTAAAGCTAGAAAGGGGGGTTGTGATTTGATGGCTCATTGGGCATTACTGCGGCGCCACGACCGGGGTGTGTCTATAATGAAGTTGTGCACTCTAATTTGTGCATATGGCACGTGGACCCTGTTGTCGGTTGCCCCACATATCAGTGAAAGGAAGTAGAAAGACAGGAGTAACTAGTTACACATAAATATATATTTTGACAGAGAGATACTCCCTCTATAATGAAATATACAAATCTTTTATATCACAGGCTCACCTTGCCGAGAAATATACTCCCTCTGCAACGCACGGGCATTATGGGGGTTCAGCTGAGAATATAATACTCAGATTTTTTTTGAGGGATAAAAGTTGATTTATTGAAGATTAATAGTCATAGGTATACAAATAATTTCGGGGGTTCCTGTGAGCCAAAGACGGCATCCACAGGGCAAAGAAGTAGAAGCTTTTGCGAGCACATGCGCTTCAACATTACACTCACATTTTTCATGTATGATCTCCTTGGTTTGGAACATATTCTTCTTCATCTTGATCTCGTCCATAATAACTTTGCTGGGCCCCAAGTATGCCTCTCCGATATGCTTGACTGTTGCTGAACAATCGGTGCTAACTGAACTTGTTGCAGGTTTATGTCAAGAGCCAGAGATAGCCCCTCGCAACATGCCATTGACTCTAGGATCTCTGGATCAGTAACATTTTTGCACACCAGTGTCGATGCTCCAAGGAAGAAGCTTGTATGATCCCGGCTCACAACTACCAGGGCTCCCCTTTCACCATTGCGAGATAACGCATCATCAACACTCATCTTCACCCAACCCACAATAGGAGGAGGACGCCACTTCTGCACTGAGCAAGTGCTTCTCGAAACCAGGTTCTGGACTTTGGGCCACAGGCCGAACCGACATGTTTGGGGGCCCATGTGTTCTACCTCAGCGCTTTTCATATTGCAAGTGATCGGTAAGACGCTGGTTTTAGATGCTATCGCAAGGCGAATACACAAAATTTAATAAAGCACAACAGCTGTTGGAATGAAATCGAATGACAGTTCCTAACCAGCAATCAGAGTTGCAATTCTATCAACGATATACCATGTGATAAATAATACTATCGTACTACTTATACACACATGACACTTGTTTCACCATGCCAGATTATTACATCAAAATCTCCCGGAGGATAGATCAGTTAGGCAGTTGTGTGCTGCTACTGAAGAATTTCAAAGTTGATTTGGACCAGCTCTCCTTGCCGAGAAAGTTCGATTTTGACATCATCCCCTACCGCAATATATGATTTAGATTTGAACCTTGACCATCCTTTAGCATCAATCATCATGCGACCATCCTTTGTACTTACGATATATTGAGCAGGTTCATTCACACCAAGGTTGCACCTGGTAAGAGAAACTTGGCCGCGGTCGCCCGGATTGTTGAACGACTCCCTCATTGCTCTAGGAATTCTCTGTTTGCAAAAAGGAAGACATACCCAAACAGTTAGATTAACACGGTGAATCATGTGAAACAACATGGAAAGAAAAAAGAATGAAGCACTTGGGCGGCAATGCTTACCAAAAAGGTGGACATGTCGGTTTTTGTAAGGACTTTGGTATATGAAGTGTGAACTGCAGCCCAGTCTATTGCCTGTGCAACTGCACGGGCCAGAGCAGATGCAAGTGCAAGTCTTGGTGTAGGTGCCGAAGCCGCCGCTGCTGCCGGAGATGGTGCTCCTTGTAGAGCTGGTGCCGGTGTCGGAGCAGGTGCCGGTGTCGATGCCCGATCCTCCGGTAGATCAGACTGATCCATTGACGTGGTCGGTGCCCAATCCTCAGCTGGATCATACTGAGCTGCTGCCACTGTCAGTGCTAGAGCAACTATCGGTGCTCGATCTATGCGAGATAGTGGCGATCGTGTCTGGTCTGCTATGATCAGCTTTCTAACTTGACTAGGATCCATGACCGTGATCCAGTTTTTCCTTCATTTCTTTTAAAAGAGAGAAGGACTAATTGTGGAGTTTTTGTTACACCAAACTGCAGTTCATCATAGGGATTCAACTTGTACTCATACAACAGACTGATCCAATTTTTTCTAGTAATATAAGTGATGGACAGTGCCTTCATTATTGACACGACATAATAAGTGAAACCTGCAAAAATAGCTATCGTAGAGAAAACCAAATGGTTTATTCTATGATGAATGTCACAAGGCAAAACCTGCATCGTAAAATTGCAGGAAAAGAAAGAAAACATGATATTAAATCAATAAGATTTAGACAGTAAATCAATAAGATTTACTTGATGTGACATGAGTGAATCCTTACCAGGAAATCACTATGTTGAAGTACTAAACAGAAGATTGATCGTCCAACTACGCACAGCATGCAGGGGCCCCGCCTACTCCCACAAGCAGGACAATCTAAAGGTCGTGACAAATCATATGGACCAAACATCCATTGGGCTGGAAATCTTGGTGGGTGTGATAAACCCTGCAATGCATACAGATATTGGAGTGTAACCATAATTGATATACCGTCCTCACAAAAAAATATGATAAGGATACTTAAAAATATACATACTAAATTGAGTGGACAGACATTAACATAGACCGTTCTCAGGACTGACCACACACCAAAAGCGACAGTACTAATAAACAATACATGGTTCGCAAACACAAATCAAGTACTTAACAATAGTACTTACTACAGACAAGCAAAGTTGCACTAACTAAACTCTGCAGACTATTTTTTGCCACCGACCTACAGGTTGAACCCCACATAACTGACTAGGACATGGACTTCGTGTGAGATGTCTACATGCAGCATCACCATCTTGTCCACCTTGGAGAACCAAACAGAGTGGTCTTTCCACTCATAAACATGTTGATGAAGACAGGCCGCATCAGATTTGTTGGGAAGCTTTACAAGAACCACACCCTTCATAATCGAAGGCACAACCAAGGAATTGTTGTGGTCAAGTACAGCCTCGAGAACACGCCTAACAACAATGCTACAGGAAAACACTAGTTCAGGACACGTGGCGACAAGGATACAACAGCTGGATAGTTCAGCAGTAGAACTCATCATCAGGTCTTCCAGTTCACACGGCATGACTTTGAGAACTTCATCTCCACCGCGGACCTGGTTCTAATTCAAACAGAAACCATATTTTATTACTACCTCCATTCAGAAATATAAGATGATTTTCGATATTATAGTCCATATATGACTACATATACGCACAGAAATGAGTGAACAAAGACACTAGAACATGTCTTCAAAGGCATGAGAGCAGAGGGATTACATGCAATATCCATAACACAAGTTACTGAGGCAAATATACCCTCTTAAAAGGTAGCATTGATGTTCATAAAGTACTCCCTCCATCCCAAAATTCTTGTCTTAGATTTGTCTAGATACTTCTCACATCAGGGAGCAGTGCGTACAGGCGGAGTCATCGTGACTAATTGCTGCCGCGCCTACACCCGTCAATCAAAAAATTAAAAATCCTACCGCGCCTGCTCCCGTCAATCAAAAAATTAAAAATCCTGCCGCACCCAAACACCAGAGCAACACCGCGGTGGATATTTAAATTTACCAGCTGGCAAGTAGATAAAAAAGGGGTGAAAAAACAAATGTGGCAGCGGCCTAGCTACTCGGTCGAACTAGCCCAACTAGCTAGCCACCATGCTTCACTGATGTACTCGGCGGGAAAGGTCGTCTTTCGTGATTTGAAAACGCATTTACTTGCTTCGGCGCTAACACCGAGGAGGACCCAGAAAACACGTGGTAGGGCATCCCACGTCAGGAAGAATATATTCGTCCACCACCCGGGAGGACCCCGAAACCGCGCGGTAGGGTGTGCCACGTCTCGGCACGGAGGAAAAATGTGCGTGTAAAATATACTGTATCAGACGTAGTACCTATGGTTCGACCTCGGGACCCAGCCAGTCGGTTGAAAACACCCCACTAGCCACACAGCTTCATCATGCAAATGTGGCACTGAGGATAGATGTGGTTAGCTCCGTCTCGACCAGCCACAACGTCTCTTGTTCTAGGCAATTTTTCTATTTTCCAAGTTTTTTTAGTTGTAATAATACCACGGCAAGCTAGCGCCACTCTTCGTGTGTGCCCGTGCAAAGGTTAGACGATGGAGAGAAGAGAGATTGAGATCGCATACCGGGGACACACTAGTAAGTGAGATAACTGTCATGCACGTGTTGACGAGCCACTCCCTCTACTCTACTCAACGCAAGTACTGTATAAAATCAAGTTATGGGACAAAGCCAACAACCATTCGTTTTTTCAGGCTATCGACTTATGCTTTGTAGTCTAGGTTGTCAGTTCGAATCTCGTCTTTCAGATTTGTTAGTTTTAGGTCCAAATTTGATTAATGACAAGTGGGACCCCCGTGTGTTGTTCTGATATTTCAGTGTAGGATGGTTTTTTTGAACAAACACTTTGCGCGGTTAGACAAGTAACGGCACGAGTTACACGTTTTTTTGCAAGTTTAGGAACAAAAATGACAGCGGCATAGAATATCCCATCCACCCTGCAGCTTAGATACTATGGTGATACCAGTTTTTACACCGTTGGGAGTGAGATCCAATGTCTTGGTAGTGGTCTTTGTTATTATGCGCAATTTCCAAACTCTCCAAAGTTTTTTTTGCAAATGAAACATTCAGGCCTCGTGTGTGCCGCTGCATCTTCGATCCAACGGCTCCCCGGTGCTCATATTAGGTGCTCCCCGTAGCTTAATTACCCGCTACGGTGATTGTAGTAGTTGTGGGCCGAATGCTACGAAAATATAATCTAAACCAACCGGAATAAATGCCTACACAAATTAATCCAAGGTTGGAGTGCCCCTCGCAATGTAAATAGCTCCGGCTAGTAGCTTCAACGCGTGGAAGATACGGTGTGAGAAAGCAAGGTCAATCGAGAGATATATAGATAGAGAGACAAAGTGAGTGTGGTCCGACATTCATTGAACAAATATATATGCTCTAGAGAGATATTGTCCGATTGAGCTTTTTGGCAAGGGTGAGGGATGTAAGATAGAGCTTGAGAGATGATCCAGTCACAGACGTGTAGATATATTTTGTGCGTGGGAGGAAGCAAGGTCAACCGATCACATAGGGTCGCCATGTGATCGAAAGAGTGAGACGGGTTTTATAGAGTGACCTAGATAGACGATGTGCATGAGAGAGTATACAATGTGAATAGGTCGAATTGGGCTCAAACATGGTGATATACCGTTTTTGTCCGAGAAAGAGCGAGGTCAATCGAGACATACGGAGAGAGAGAGAGAGAGAGAGAGAGAGAGAGAGAGAGATTGAGTGAGCATGGCCCACCATGAGGTCGAAAGAGTGGTGGCGGCTTGGATGGACTAACCTAGATAGACAATCTGTGTGAGAGAGTATAGAGTGTGTCAATCGAGGCCCGAACAGGGAGATATATCATTTGTGTGTGAAATAAAACGAGGTTAAATGAGACTCAGATAAAGAGAGCGAGATTGAGCGAGTGTGGCCCGCCATGCGGAAGAAAGAGTGAGACAGTCTCGAGGGAGTGACCTAGATATACAACGTGCGTGCATGCGCATGCACGAGAGGTTGGGGGGCTAGATAGGCAATGCATCTATTTAGCGCGAGAGGATGAGAGGGAGAGGGGGGAGAGAGAGAGAGGTCGGCATGGGGTGCAATGGAGGGTGTGTGAGGTAAATACATTTGGTAACAGAGTGGAAAAAGGGGTTGTGTAGTTGAGAGACTTAGAGATCGAAACATGGAGAGAAAGAATGAACGTGTGTTGGAAACCGATAGCTTCCTAAGGTGGTTAGGAGAGAAAGATTGACCGATAC